>NC_136988.1:4220027-4735027 GCF_032717465.1 Coenobita brevimanus | reverse complement strand
ACCTCACTCACATACACTCTCTTCGTCAGTCTTTCACCCTCCATCCTCTCCACATGGCCAAACCACCTCAGTGTGTTCCTCATAACGCTTCCTATCACATCCACATCCACACCACAACGCTCCTTTATATCCTCATTCGTCAGCCTGTCTCTCCATGTGACTCCACATGCTCCTCTTAAATAATTCATTTCCACTGCTCTTACTCTTGACTTGTGTCCTTCCAACAACGTCCAAGCTTCACTTCCATACGTTAGAGTTGGTATCACAATACTGTCATGTAGTAACTTTTTCACTTCCATGCTCACTTCCCTGTTTCTTATCACTGCTTTCAAAGAACCAGGAACCTTTCTTCCCTGCTGTACCCTTTCAAGCACTTCACCCTCCAAACCTCCATCCTTACTCATCACACTACCCAAGTACTTAAACGTACTCACATTTTCCAATTCCTCACCATCCAACCTCGCTGTACATCCACTGACTTCACCTCTCTCAAAGACCATCACTTTACTCTTCCCTACATTCACCTTTAGGTTCCGTTTCTTACACACTCTTCCAAACTCATCCACCAAGCCTTGCAGCTCCCCTTCATCTTCACTCAACAACACAGTATCATCTGCAAACAACAGTACAGGGAGTTTCCAAACACTATCCTCTCTCACCAGGGCCACTCCAACATTCACTACCCTATCTTGTACCTCTTTTATTACCCCATCCATGTACAGATTGAACAACCATGGAGACATGAGACATCCCTGTTTCAACCCAACCTTCAAAGAGAAAATTCACTCAGTTCACCATCCACACGCACTGCAGTCTTAGCACTATCATACATACTCTTCACAGTATTCAACAACCTCCCATCTACTCCATATATTCTTAATACTTTCCACAATCCTTGTCTATCCACCCTGTCATATGCTTTCTCCAAATCCATGAAGGCCACATACAACTTCTTTCCCTTCTCTAGAACCTTTTTCACTAAAGATCTAAGAATGAATATCTGATCTACACATCGTCTTCCCTTCCTAAAGCCTCCTTGTTCTTCTCCAACTAATTCCTCTGTTATTTCCCTAACTCTTTCAGTAAGTATCCTACCATACACTTTTCCTATTAAACTAAGAAGACAAATGCCCCTACGATTACCACACACTTCTTTTTCCCCTTTTCCTTTGTACAAGGGAATAATTATACCTGACTTCCAATCCTCCAGAACTCTACCTTCCTCCCAGGCCAATCTCCACATCTTCCACATCCATTCTACTATTATCTCTCCACCATGCTTCAACATTCCACCACACACTCCATCAATTCCTGGAGCTTTCCCCAATTTAACTTTCTTCATTGCTTCCACAACTTCTATCCTACTAATTTCTTCCTGTTTCTCACCTCCCTCCTTCTCCCAGCCATTCCCCAGCCACTTATACTCGCATCACTTCCATCCTGTATGTTCAACAATTCCTTAAAGTGTTCTCTTCATCTGCTCATTTTTTCTCCATTCTCCACTAGTAATCTACCATTTTTATCTTTCACTCCCCTGCTAACTTCACTTCCACCCTGTCTTACTCTCTTCACCTCTTTCCAGAACATTTTCTTACAGTCCCTCCACTTTACACTCAAATTCCTTCCAAATTCCTCATCCACTCTCTTCTTACTCTCTCTTACTAATCTTTTCACCTCTCTCTTTCTTTCTACATATACCACTCTTTTCTGCCTCTCAACTTCTTCCACGCCCCTATTTCTCATCCATTCATTGTATGCTTTCTTCTTTTGTGCCACAGCCTGTCTTCCCTCTTCATTTCACCACGCTGTTCCTTGCACCCCCCTCCGTCTTCTCTTCATCCCACACACCACATCACATGCTGTACATATTTCTTCTGTGAAAATCCTGCACACACCTTCCACGTCCCCCATCTGCTCCTATTCATATTAGCCCAATCGTTCCTCCACTTCTCTCTTATATTCTGCCTTTTTCTCATCCTCTTGTAACCATTCTACTCTCCTTGCAAATACTTCTTCTCATCCTTCCCTTCTTCTATTTCTCCATCTTAATTGGATCTTGATTCTGGCCACTACCAAGTATTGGTCAGAAAGTCCACTCCCCCAACCTCCATAAACTTTTGCATCCATTACACATCTTCGCATAATCCATCCACACACACATAATCAATCATTGCCTTCCTTTCATTCAGTTCACCACCCACACTTCTCATCACTCACCATGTATACCTGTGGATCATTTTATGCCTGAAGAGGGTATTGGCTATCACCAACCCCCTCCCAGCACAAATGTCCACTACCGCACTGTCATCCTCATCTATCTCAGCAGCCACACCCCACTCACCAACTATTCCATCCACCTTCACATTCCCTACTTTACCATTCATATCACCGATCAAAAACACTCTCATTCCTTCCAAACTTTTCCATGCACACTTCCACATTTGTCCAGAATTCTTCTCTCACTCTGCTTGCACGATCTTGCATTGGTGCATACACGCACACAATCGCCCTCATTTGTACTCCAACTTTTAATCTTACCCACACAATCCTTGACCCAGCTGATCCATACTCTCTTATGTTCTTCTTCCATCTTTTACTCACTACTATATATACTCCTTCTTTTGCCCTCTCATTCTCACCTACTCCTGCACATATACCCCGTCCATACTCCCATTCTCTCACCCTCTCACCTCTCCATTTAGTTTCAGTTACTCCACATACATCAACTTTCGCACCCTCAAGCACCTGGACAATCTTTCTGTCACCTCATCATTCGCACCTCTTACATTCCATGTTCCGATTACCATGTCCTTTGTCCGGTCCTTGGTCGTCATCTTTTGGTCAGTCCTTGTCCGAGGCTTCTTGTTCGTCTTTTTAGTTAGTTGTTTTCCGGGGAAGGGCACAAACGCTCCGCCAACCCTTTTAGTCGCCTTGTACGACAAGCAGGGATACTGGGGGAGTATTCTTGAAAACCCCCCCTACCTCCAGGGATTGATTAGTTCGAAATCCATGCTGTCTTTCATTAGATGATATATAATGTAATATTTTATACTTCAAACAACATTCAAATATTTTTACGAAAATAGTAGCCGATATAATGGGCCTATAATTTTCAACTGAGCTTTGATATTTAGTCTTTTCCTTGACAAGAAGTAAGACAGCACCAAAGTCATTTTGTCTGGTACATAACCATTTAGAAAAAACTGGGAAAATAGTTTAGCTAACAGTCTTGCTACAATCATAAGACTGAACTTTAAGTGTTTGGAATGAATGTCATCATAACCAATAACACTATTTAACCCATCAGTTGCTTTATTAACATGAGTTGTGTTGATAATCCTTGTCATCTTACCTCTTCAAACATACTCATTTAATTTCTTACTCTAGTATTTAAAATCACCCTTATTCTGACAAGCACTGTCATCAAACACGTCTTTATATCTATGGGAAAATGTTTCAGTAATAAGCTGCGAATCACATTTACCCTCTATTTTTACATTTAGATTGACAGATAGATACATAGATAGATGCAGCGCGCTTTGCCGCATAGGGCCGATGTACGTCAACAGTGTCACCATACTGGCAAGGTCGTCGGAATGACAATGGACAATGGCACTTTATAGGCACAGGTGTGCAGATGGTGAAGGTTTTGGGCCATAACTTTCTAATTATCGCATGGATTTTATGTGATGGCTTATGTTAAAGCTCATTAAATATTCTTAAGTACTATAAAATGCACCCTTTTTTACTTGGTCCGTATTTGCCACAAGCACATCTCCAAAGCAATCCACATTAACAACAACATGCAACACGTGCATCTGAGTCAGCTGCAGTAAATCTGTTGCTGAAATCTGATTGCCTGCAGTATAATATGACTCATAGCAAACCTAACACAAGCATGAAATTTAATTCTTTTTAGCATCGTTTAAAGTATATGAATGTTATGATAACTGAAATGGAGTTTGATAAAGAAATAATAGAACGACTGTGGACATATGTAAAATATATGCCACCACAGTGAAAATATTGGTTATACATTTCATTTATGTAAAATATCAAATATATATGTATATGTAAATTGAAATTCAGGGAGCGTTACAGTTTACAACTTACATAGACATGATGAAGCAGGGAAACATCCAGAGACAATTGTTATATTCAAGAAAGTCCACGCCACTCAACTACTGTGGCAATATTAATGAATTATATATCAGGTTTTAGGGGTAAACAAAGGTGGAAAAAGTATCAAACCTGGGAACATAATTTCAAGGGTTTTTTTTTGAGGGTGAAGATATTTGCAGCAACTTTCAGAGAAATTTTAAAGACTTGATAGTTTATGGCTCGAATCTTAAGAACTGAATTAAACACAGAACTACAAGTCCCAAATGACCATAGAATGCTGAACCTGAGATTGCTAGGTTCACAGATGGTTAGGTTGTTGTGGTTGTAATTTCATCAGAAAATACACTGCTGTGACCCAACATTGCTTTTCTGGAGTAAATACATTTCTAAAATATTCACCATACTCTAATTTTGCTTGCATAAAAAGTACACAGTGCCATCCCAACAAAAAATTGCAAGAAAAACGAACGTGAGGTGGCTAGGGCTTTCTTGACCTTTACCTAACAATTATGCATGCCTATATTTACGTGGCTCAGTACATGAGAATCTCAGTACTGTACAGTGATTACCATAGTAAAATAGAATTTAATGCACTGTGGTAATGTCAAACGTTACATTATAAGGTCAGCTGTCATTCATATTGACTAATTTGTTTATATTACGAATAACCTCAGAGTGGAAGTACTGCACGTCCGCATGCATCTCTCTGAGCAGTGCAAGGCTATATGATGTTTGTATTGATTTTATAGTACAAATTGTATATACTTAAAAAGTTATTCACTGTTGTCTGGTGCCAATTGTTCGCTTGTTAGTGTAACATTGTGGTATTGCAGAGAAGTTAAAGGCGGTACAGACGTAGTGTGGACCATAGCAGACGACGTACACTCGACTTTCCAACATGGCTGCCAAGCTGACGCCTGTTTTGCCTCAAATGCGGTATCTGTGTTATATATCTACGGTGACACAGGTATGGCCGGGCGGTGGAGCTGCCTGGCCATCTCGTAAACTGCAATTTGAGTTCCATAACGAACCGAGAAGGAATACGACTGTCGTTCTTGAATGCATTCCCACCCATCACCTAACTCCACTACCTTCTTTTCACCTCTTGCCCTCTCCCCCACCATCCCCTCAAACCACCCTTTTTCTATTCCACCCCCTTTTCCAACTCACCTCACTACCTCACCCCACCACCTCACCCTCCCAAGCTGCTACCGATTGCCCCAGTGATGTGACGCTAATAGTTATACCTAATAACGCCACAAAAAACATCACTGCACGTATTTATAGAAAATAAAAAATAGAAGTAGCCTTTGGGACATCTCAGTCAATAAGCGATTTGTTTAGGAGTGAACAGAACAGCCGAAACTGGGATTTACTCCATTCCATGTGCAGTATGTGATAAGGTATATACTGTATAATGAAACAGGGCATGATTTAGATGCCAGAGTTAAAGCGCACAAACATAAGATGGGTCGATACTACACCAATAACGCATGTGTAGTACAAACATCACCCTACCCCCACCCCATCTGACCTCACCTTACCTCTCCCCGTCTCCATATTATTGGTAACTGAGTGGTCAGCATCACTGACTGTGAAGCTGAAGATCTGTTAGGGCCAAGGCTAGAATCCTGGTGCTGGCAGCTGGCCTCACTTGATTCAAGTGTCCATCCACCTTTTGTGGGTTGGCACGTAAAATGAGTACCTAGGGTAACACTTAGGGGAGCAAACTGTGGTAAAATGGATGATGCAGTGGCCTTGTGTCCCAGGATATTGGGTTTAGAACCTGTATCTAGGCTCAATGATGTAAGTTAAGGATATGAGCACCGCGGCTCAGTGCCTCAGGGCGACTGCTCTCACCATTAATTTTACTTTACCTTATCAGTGTTTCACTGTCCAGTTTGTCTATACAGTACATTATCACACCACCTTCTCTCAGCCAGTACCCTCTTCTCCCATCCTCCCCTTCCCAGTCCTCTCCTCCCGTCCCTTATTGACCTACCGCTGTTACCCTACCCCCTCCCCTCATGCTTACCTCTCCCACCACTTTCCCATTCTCCCGCCGGCGTCACAAAACATAGAAATTCACAACACTACAGCTCTTAAATTAAAGTACGCACCGACCTTATGATCAATATGATTATGATACCTCGTCACATCCTCTACTGTATTATTAAACCCTCCACCTGTCACCCCCCCAAAAAAAAAAAATAATAATAATAATAATATTTGAGAATCCGCTTGTGTGCACTGGTTACACATGAGCTTTTTCCTCTCCTTCAGTTTACGGGATATACAAACACCTCCTAATATCCTCCCTGTTCCCTGGAGGAGAAACATGGATTGCATGAGAAGAGCAACTTTAGACTGCTGAACGGTATACTTTTTCAGAAGAATCAGGAACTGCTACTGCTACTACTACTACTACTGGTACTACTACTAGTACCAGAACTACCACCGTTAATAATAATAATAATAATAATAATAATAAATCCTGTGAGAAGCTTCCGTTTTGTGCAAGTAAACTCGAGTGGAGGCAGCCTGATTAAATCCGTGGTGATGTTTAGGGAGTTAATCCCTTCCAGCCGAGGACGTCATTTATATCCCATTCGTGCTGCTGCATGACGATTTTAACCCCTCCAGTCCAGTGACGTATTTCTGCATTTCATTCAACTTCCACAAGATTTTATTTAAGGTAGAAAGGACGTCTAGTGGTGATGGAGCTAACCAGTCTTTAATGTCTCTTCTAAACTGTTTAACCAGTCAGTTTGTAGTGAGAACAAAAATGAAATGTATGGCATCAGACGGAAGGGGTTGCTCACAGGAGGAAGAGTCAATAATACTAGGGGGGAAAAAAGCTGAGCCTAGTGACATATTTTTTGTTTTTTATTTTATTCTTGCCAACTCCTGACGGATCTGTTCCATTCAGGATTGAGTGTTCGTACTGGAGGGTTACGTACAGCGTTATCATATTCCTTTACTGTCTGAATCTTCTCCGAATCTGAATCTAATCGTCTGATACCACACGACGATATTTCAAACGTTGAGTGAGACTATGATCCGCATTTTCGTCGGTTAAGGAAGCTTCCTAACACCTCTTTCTAAGCGACGTATTTTGCTTGTCACTCCTTACTCACCACTTGTTTCATTTAAATCATTCAAATACCACCATATTCATCATAAATAATATACAGATTGATATTAACTAACTATATCAATAGTAAATCACTAAGGAAGAGATGTTAGAGAGATCCTTCGCCGACGAGAAGATGGACCTATATCTGACCCGTCAATTTCGAAAGCTTTATTCCAAGCATACTTTAAATATCTGAGTATGGCAAGATTTTAAAATAAAGACGTAACAGAACTGTAAGAGAATCAAGAGTTCATACGAGCTGACCTGGATCGTGTGTGTGACTGACAAGCAAATCGCCGATATATTCCCCCAGACACGACAGTAAAATTCTCAATCCAGATTCCAAATTCAATCCATGGTTCGAGAAGGCTGGGGAAAAGAAACCTGCCAAAGGCTTCGTGATCGACCTCTCACTCCTGAGTCCTTGACAGAGATTCATGAATAAACCTTCAACTTATTCTCCGTGGTAACTCTGATTTGTTTTGGCAGGAAATACTGAAAGGCATGGAAAAATTCAACGCACTTTAATTTTGTCCTTCCCACTAAATCAAAAGCTTCAGGAACATTAATGTCTACTCCCTGTCAAAGGATTTATTTTTATTGGAAGTTTCTACACACTCCTGTCCAGGTCGGTCCTTCAAAAGTACGTACAAGATATGGCAGGGACTTGATCGCCTGACTATTTGGAAATCTGGGGTGAGATTCTTAAAGAAAAAAAAAAAAAAAAGCAATCCGTTCCCTGTCGAAATTTAGATTTGGTTTATGAGGAAGACCAATGAAAAGGGACTGCACAGTTTTCTCAGTTCTAGTTTTTCTCCTGCAGAAAAAAAAAAAATGTTAGTTAAGAGAGGAATAATATCGAAGGTCACATGTTTTCTTGTGGAGGGATAGGGAAAGACGAGTTCAAAATCTTATTCCATTTCTTTGGTTCATCCTGTGAAAACAAGTCTGAGCTATGACAGGAAAGGGATCATAAACGAGTATATGTTTGAAATTTCGACCCCCGGGATCTACAGCCTAAATATGTTCTTCCAAAATCTCTCTCTCTCTCTCTCTCTCTCTCTCTCTCTCTCTCTCTCTCTCTCTCTCTCTCTCTCTACCTGTATATATATATATATATATATATATATATATATACAGGTAAAGTGTGCGTTTTCGTACACTGAACAACGAGGGTTCTTGCCCCGCCAGGGTAATAAACTTTGGGAGCGTTCTTCAGGCCACGTACTGCTTTGGCGGACACAAGGGATGCTGTGGTTAAACCAGTGTCACATACTATAAGTATGCTTGCACAAAGTCGGCCGATTACACTTGGTTCACAGACTACACACGCATCCAAAGCCACTCCAACACTACAATTACACTTACAAGCACCTCTCACCCTATATACAATCTCTACCAGGCAGCCTAAGCCACATGGTAGAGATACATAGGTTGTGTTGTCCCCACTTCCGTCAGGATACGCCGGTCCTGTAGTGGACACTCAAATGGAAGAGTAGATATATATATATATATATATATATATATATATATATATATATATATATATATATATATATATATATATATATATATATATACATATATGTTGCCAGACGCCTAAATCCCGTTTGGGGTGACCACAAGCAAATCACCTCCACGTCACCCTGTCCCCCGCCATTTCACTGCCCTGCTCCCAACTCACACCCCCTCTCTCATATACCTCTCCACTCCATCCCTCCATCTCATCCTCGGCCTCCCCTCCCTCTTCCCCCTCCACCTCACTCACATACACTCTCTTCGTCAGTCTTTCACCCTCCATCCTCTCCACATGGCCAAACCACCTCAGTGTGTTCCTCATAACGCTTCCTATCACATCCACATCCACACCACAACGCTCCTTTATATCCTCATTCGTCAGCCTGTCTCTCCATGTGACTCCACAGGCTCCTCTTAAATAACTAATTTCCACTGCTCTCACTCTTGACTTGTGTCCTTCCAACAACGTTCAAGCTTCACTTCCATACGTTAGAGTTGGTATCACAATACTGTCATGTAGTAACTTTTTCACTTCCATGCTCACTTCCCTGTTTCTTATCACTGTTTTCAAAGAACCAGCAGCCTTTCTTCCCTGCTGTGCCCTTTCAAGCACTTCACCCTCCAAACCTCCATCCTTACTCATCACACTACCCAAGTACTTAAACGTACTCACATTTTCCAATTCCTCACCATCCAACCTCGCTGTACATTCACTGACTTCACCTCTCTCAAAGACCATCATTCTACTCTTCCCTACATTCACCTTTAGATTCCGTTTCTTACACACTCTCCCAAACTCATCCACCAAGCCTTGCAGCTCCCCTTCGTCTTCACTTAACAACACAGTATCATCTGCAAACAACAGTACAGGGAGTTTCCAAACACTATCATCTCTCACCAGGGCCACTCCAACATCCACTACCCTACCTTGTACCTCTTTTATTACCCCATCCATATACAGATTGAACAACCATGGAGACATGACACATCCCTGTTTCAACCCAACCTTCAAAGAGAAAAATTCACTTAGTTCGCTATCCACACGCACTGCAGC
Organism: Coenobita brevimanus; assembly: GCF_032717465.1. Taxonomy (NCBI): domain Eukaryota; kingdom Metazoa; phylum Arthropoda; class Malacostraca; order Decapoda; family Coenobitidae; genus Coenobita; species Coenobita brevimanus. Next base: position 4,725,197 of record NC_136988.1, on the reverse strand, counting down.
CTTAGCACCATCATACATACTCTTCACAGCATTCAGCAACTTCCCATCTTCTCCATATATTCTTAATACTTTCCACAATCCTTGTCTATCCACCCTGTCATATGCTTTCTCCAAATCCATGAAAGCCGCATACAACTTCTTTCCCTTCTCTAGAAACTTTTCCACTAAAGATCTAAGAATGAATATCTGATCTATCTATCTATTATTCTATCTATCTATTATTCTATCTATCTATCTATCTATCTATCTATCTATCTATATATATATATATATATATATATATATATATATATATATATATATATATATATATATATATATACCAGGGAGTAGAAAGTAGCACCATCGAGCAGGGCAATACTCCCAAGGTGGATGGAAAGCTGATGACAGGGACAGCTGGAGTTCCCGTTTCATCAGACTAGCTCCTGACATCCCCCTCTGCTGTACTTTTTTAGTGTTTCAATAACAGAGGGTAGGCCAGCATGCTCTCCAACACAAGTTCCTTTTACTGTCAACACCAAACTACATGCACATTACACACTACGCTTCCTTTTCAAAATTAGCAAAATGGAGTCGAAACATCAAGCCTCGGAATCCTTGGGGGGGGGGGACCATAAATGCTCCCACCATCTGCCCCTCTTCAGGTGGCGACACAGCGAAATGCCTGAAACCACTGTCTGACTCATCTCTTCTTCATTTCTGCAACATTCCTCTAACTTTCTCTCTCTTGAGCACCATCTCTCCTCCTCTAAACCTCACCTTCTCTTCCTAACTGAGAATCAGCTCCCTGAGGCGACTGATAGCAAATCCTTCTCTGCATCCCCCTGCTTTCTCTATACTCATATCAATGACAAAGATGGCTGTTGTGCACGTGTATGCAACGATATATCTTGCTCTCGCGTTCCTGAACATGAATCTTCCGATTTCTCTACTCTCTGGTTTCGGCTTTCCTGTCATTCTTTGACTAAACATATCTGTGTTGTTTACTTATCCCCTGATTCTACTGACTATGACATATTCTTCGACTATCTTACTTCTAAGTTGGGACACATTTTATCTATTTTTCCTTTCTCTGAAATCACCACCACCTTTGGCTCTCGTCTCCTTTCACGGATCCACCTGGTGAACAAGCCTACATCTTTTCTATCCATAATGACCTAGAGCAACTTGCACAGCACCCTACCCATATCCCTGACCCCCTTGAAGAAAGTTCCAAAATACCTGACCTCTTTTTTACAACTAATCCTTCTGCTTAAACTGTTAATCTTTTCTCTCCATTGAACCTCTCTGGTCACAACCTTTTCACCTTAACCTGTCCTATCGCTCCAGTAAGGCCTGTGGATCCTCCTAAGAATTGTCGGTTGTGGCACTTGGAGCGGCTAATTGGGAGGTCCTCAGGCAGTACTTCTTTGATTTTCCTATGGCTGAGAGCCATCTGAGTGTGCCTTGCGCATTACGGAAGTCATTCTCTCGAGCATGAAGCATGCATTCCTTTCTCATATCCTTTGACTAATGCAAGAAAAAAAAAAATGGTATAATCATGCTTGTTCTAATGCTGTCCAGAACAGAAGAGGGCCTACAAAAGGTACTGGAGCCAACTCCTGAATCTCATCTCTTTTATGTTTCTGCCCAATCGTGCTAAATTTGTTCTTCGCTCTGCCGAAAATAATTTCAATATTACTAAATGCTCTGAACTCTCCAACTCAAATTTTTCCTGCTCCTTCTGACACCTTGCCAAAATCCTTTCTGACAACTTTAGCTGATCATCCTTCCTTCGTCTTTTCCATCCTGATGGTTCTATAGCTATTTCTTCTACTGATAAAACAGAACTCTTCGCTCTGACTTTCTCTTCCAATTCCACTTTAGACGTTTCCGACACTGTCCCTCCATCACTTCCCCCTCTGACTTCCTCATGGCTGATATTAAAATTTGTTCAATTGATGTATTCTCTGCCATCACCGGCCTCAACACTAAGAAGGCATATGGACCTGATGGGGTCTCTCCTGTTGTGCTCAAGAACTGTGTTTCTGTGCGTACACCCTGCCTAGTAAACTCTTTGCCTTTGTCTAACAACTTGTACCTTTCCTTCTTGCTGGAAGTTTGCTCTCATTCAGCCTGTCCCCAAGAAGGGTGACCATTCCCAACCATCTTACTATCGCCCAATAGCTTTAACATCCTGCATTTCAAAAGATTTTGAGTCTATTGTTAACAAAAATTTTTGAAGTATCTTACCTATCACAACCTTCTTTCCAATTGTCAGTATAGGTTCTGCCAGGGACGCTCTACTGGCGATCTTCTCACCTACCTTTCAGACACTTGGTCATCCTCCTGTTGAGACTTTGGCAAAAGCTTTGCGATTGCACTTGATCTCTCATAGGCTTTCGATCGAGTCTAGCATAAATTTTAATTTCCAAACTACCCTCTTACCGTTTCTATCCTTCCATCTGTGTCTTTCTCTCTAGCTTCCTTTCTGGTCATTCTATAGCTGCTTCTGTAGAAGGCCACCGTTCTTCCCCTAAAGCTATCAATAGTGGTGTTCCTCAGGGCTCTGTCCTCTCACCAACTCTCTTTCTTTTGTTCATCAGTCACTTTCTAAGCTGTACAACTAACTCTATCCACTCATACGCTCATGGCTCCACCCTTCACCTTTCCATTCGCTTCCCACACCATCCATCTCAGCAGCTACATCAACAAACAAGGGATGAAGCTATGGCACACCTAATGTCTGACTTGGCTCATATCTCTGATTGGGGTAAAAGTAATCTTGATACTTTTAATGCATCAAAAAATCAGTTCTTACATCTATCAACTCGACAATGTTTTCCAAAGGAATACCCTCAAATTTTTAATAATATCCACCTTAATCCTGCATCATCTTTAAACATACTTGGGGTTTCATTCTCTCGGGATTCTTCTTGGAAAGAATATATTACCTATCTTGTAAAATCTGCTTCCAAGAGATTCGGTGTGCTAAGCCAACTCTGTGCCTTCTTTACCCCGGCACAGTTGTTGATTTTATGCACGGGTTTTATTCGCCCTGTGTAGAGTACAACTCTCATATGTGGGGAGGCTCCCCATATGCAGCTCTTCTCAACAAGGTGGAGGCAAAGGATTTCGTCTCATCAACTCCCCTCCTCCCACTACATCCCTTCAACCTCTATACCTTCGCCGTACTGTTGCCTCTTTATCTCTTTTCTATCGCTACGTCAGTGGTCGCTGGTCGTCAGAAGTGTCTGCTTGCATCCCTCCTCTATTACGGCGGGTGCACAGCACCCGTCTAAAAACAAACTCCCTCATCTCTTTTCTGTCCAACTCTCTAATGCAAGAGTTAACCATTCTCTCAGTCCCTCATGTATGCAACAGGACATCTCTGGAATTGTCTCCCTGAGTCTGTATTTCCTACTACCTATAATCTCCAGTCGTTCAAATGCAGTGTGTCCAGGCATCTCAAAATGAACAGGTCATGAATTAGGCTCTTATTATTTTTTTTTCTCCTGGAGAGAACAATTTACAGGTTCCTGGCTTTTGTTTCCTTCATCCTTGTATAATATATATATATTATATCCCCTCTGTGGCAGGGGGGACACAATCTGGCTGCACTATGGGTTGGTACTATTACTCTGCGGCCAGGTTGTCTTAGGAAGAATATTGCCACAGTATTCCTTGTGTGTCGTAAACGAAGACTAAAAGGGGCGGGGTGAGGGGACTAGGGACCCCCTCCTCTGTTATTCAGTTCCTAAAAAGAGACAGGCCAGAGAAAGGGACGGGGGATTGAGTTAGCCACATACCCTGAAGATTGGGTCTATGAATGTGCGTGGATGTAGTACGACTGAGGCTAAAAGGGAGGAGATTGGGAGAATGTTTGTGAGAAGAATGTTGGATGTGTTAGCTTTGAGTGAAACGAAGATGAAAGGGAAGGGTGAGTCTATGTTTGGAAATGTGAATGGAAGATTGTCAGGTGTTGATAGAGGAAGGGCAAGAGAAGGTGTGGCCTTGTTAGTGAGTCTGGAAGTACAGCAGTGTGTGATTGAATGGAAGGAGGTGTCATCGAGACTGATGTGGGTAAAAGCGAAATTTGAATGTGAGTTGTGGGTGTTTGGGAGTGTATATGGGCCTGGTAGTGAAAGGGATGAAGAAGAGAGGGAGTCTTTCTGGAATGATGTTGATGAGTGTCTGCAGAGTTTTGGAGCGAATGTGAATGTGGTAATGATGGGAGATGTGAATGCTAGAGTGGGAAATGTAGCAGTTGAAGGTGTGGTTGGTATGCATGGTGTACCTGGAAGAAATGAAAATGGGGAACGAATGATAAGGATGTGCGTTGAGCGAGAGATGGTGATTGGAAATACGCTGTTTGAGAAGAAAGATATTTATAAGTATACATGGGTGAGACAGGAGGGTGGAAGGGTTGTTGATAGAGCATTGAGGGACTTCGTGGTTGTGTCCAGGAATGTAATAGGAAGATTGTTGGATGTGAGAGTTCTGAGAGGGGAGGGTGGAGGTATGTCTGACCACTATCTGGTGGAGGGAAAGTTAAGAGTAGGTAAGAGATGGGTGAGATCTAGGAGAGTTAGGTGTGGCAGGGAGGTTTTGAAAGTGATTGAGTTGGATAAAGAGAGAAAATGATAGAGTATCAAGAGAAATTGAAAGATGAGTTGAACGCAGTGAAAGATCAGGAAAATGGCAGTGTGGAGGAGGAATGGCAGATTGCTGTGGTGGGGCATACGGAAGAGGTGTGTGGTGTGAGACGAGTGGGTGGTGGTGTAAGAAAAGGAAGTGAATGGTTGTGCGAGGAAGTATGTATGGCTGTGGCTGAGAAGAGACGTGCATATGAAGTGTGGCTGCAAAGGAAGGATGAGGCGTCATATGAGAGGTATAAGGAAAAGAGGAATAGGGCAAGAAGGGCTATGCGTGACGCTAAAATGGCAGCAGATGAGAGGTGGGTTAGGTGGTTGACAGAGAATTTTCAACAGAATAAGAAAATGTTTTGAAAGGAGGTGAAGAGGGTGCGAAAGGGAGAATGTGGGAAGGAAGAGCGAGTAAAAGCAGAGGATGGAAGGATGTTAATTGAGATGGATGCAGTAAGGAAGAGATGGGAGGAGTATTTTGAAAGATTGTTAAATGAAGAGGAGGAAAAGGAGGCTGAGATTGTGGCGGATGGAAGGGTTCAAGGGATAAATGTGTTGGGAGAGTTGAACGATGCTTTGATCACGAAAGAGGAAATGCAGGAGGCAGTAAAGGAAATGAAAACAGGGAAAGCTGCAGGTATGGATGGGTGTGCTGTGGAATGCCTGAAGGGTGGTGGAGTGACTATTGTTGACTGGTTAGTAAGATTGTTGAATGTGTGCTTTGTGAAAGGTATGGTGCCAAGTGACTGGGCAAGTGCTTGTGTGGTCCCGTTGTATAAAGGCAAGGGTGATAAGTATGAATGTACTAGCTTTAGGGGTAGAAGTCTGTTGAGTGTTGTTGGTAAGGTGTATGGTAGAGTGTTAATTAAGAGAGTTAGAGAGGGTAAAGAGGGAATGATTGGTGATGAGCAGTGTGGCTTTAGGAGAGGGAGGGGATGCGTGGATCAGGTGTTTGCTGTGAGACAAGTGCGTGAAAAGTATTTAGCGAAAGGCAAGGATGTGTTTTGGGCGATCATGGATTTAGAGAAAGCGTATGATAAAAATTGATAGGGAGGCTTTGTGGACTCTTTTAAGATTGCATGGACTTGATGGCTGGTTATTAAAAGGAGTAAAAAAAATTTTATGTAAATAGTAGAGCGTGTATAAGAGTGGGAAATACTGTGAGTGATTGGTTTCCAGTGAGAGTGGGGCTGCGGCAGGGTTGTGTGATGTCGCCTTGGTTGTTTAATATTTATATGGATGGTGTTGTACGGGAGGTGAATGCAAGAGTTTTGGGTGGAGGTCTGAGCCTAGTGAATGTTGATGGTAGAGAGTGGAATCTGAAGCAACTGGTGTTTGCAGATGATATTGCACTGGTGGTTGATTCAGAGCGATTGAGACAGTTGGTAGAGGAGTTTGGAAGGGTGTGTGAAAGGAGGAAATTGAAAGTAAATGAGAATAAGAGCAAAGTGATGAAGTGTACGAGGTTGGTACATGGTAGGAGGATGAATATAGTATTGAATGGTGCGTTGCTTGAGGAGGTAGAGTGTTTTAAGTAATTAGGGTCACATGTTGCTGCAGAAGTAAAGTTTAGAAATAATGAAGTAGGAAAGGCGCTGGGAGGAATGAATTAAGTATTTAGATGTCGTTCGCTTAGAATGAATGTAAAGAGAAGGCTGTATGAGGGTGTTGTGGTACCGACTCCATTATATGGGGCTAAAACATGGAATATGGGTGTAGCGGAGAGGAAAAGTTTGAATGTAATGGAGATGAGGTGTCTGAGGAGTATGTGTGGAGTTATGCCTATGGATCGAGTGAGAAATGATGAAGTGCGAAGGAGAACTGGAGTTGTTCGGGAGATGGCTGATCAAGTTGAGCAGAGGGTGTTGCGATGATTTGGGCATGTGGAGAGAATGGATAATGAGCGATTGGTGAAAGAGATACCTAGATCTGATGTAAGTGATGTAAGACCGAGAGGAAGACCACGAATAGGATGGATGGACAGTGTGAAGAGAGCGTTGGATGCGAGAGGGATGTTTGTTGAACAAGGAAGAGTGGCTATGCGTGACAGAAATAAATGGAGAAAAATTGTGAACGAATAAATGATGACGCAGCCCCGAGGGGATATTCTCCAGCATTTGATTTGATCAGTTATGATCAGGTCAGGTGCTGGTAAGGGGATGGGTCTATTATGATATGGCAGGGACAAACCAGCTCTGCTGTTGGGCTCTCCTGCGGATTTCATTGATTGCACTGCGCAGTTGACCCTCGTGCGGTGTGGTGCGGTGAGGATCTGTCCCTTCTCCCCTTTGGGGCTAAGATGTGAATGAATGTGTTTGAACGGATAAGTAAATTGGGAGTGTGTCGTCCTGTCTCGGCTACCTCCCTTTCCTTAGGGGAAGCAGCCTAGGTATATATACATATATAGATAGATTGATAGATATAGATAGATAGATAGACAGATAGATAGATATTACCAGACGCCTTAATCCCGTAGAAGGTGCCACAAACAAATAACCTCCATGTCTCCCTCTCCCTCACCATTTCATTGCCCTCCTCCCAGCTCACACATGTCTTTCATATACCTCTCCACTCCATCCTTCAATCACATCCTCGGTCTCCCTCCATCTTACCCCCCCCCCTCCACTTCGCTCACACACAATATCCTCCTTTTTCGCTCGTTCTCCATCGTCTCCACATAGCCAAACCACCAAAAAGTATGTCTCCTTACGCTTTCTGTCACATCCGCATCCTCACCACAGCGCTTCTTAATGTCCTCATTGTCAGTCTCTCTCTCCATGTAACTGCATATGTTCCTCTCACTCTTGGCTTGTGTCCTTCCAACACGGTCCAATTTCACTTATATACTTCTCTGCTTCCATGCTCACTTCCCTATTTCTTATCACTGCTTTCAAAGTACCAGCCACTTTTCTTCCATGTTTTATAGTTTCAAGCACTTCATCATCCAAAATTCCATCCTTACTCAACACACTACCCAAGTACTTTTATGCACTCATATTTTCCAAACCCTCATCATCCAACCTCACTGTAAAGTCAGTGACTTCATTTCTGTCGAAGACTATAATCTTCCTTTCATTCAACTTTCGATTCTGTTTCTGAGACACTCTCCCAAACTCATTCATCAAGTCTTGCAGTTCCCCATTGTCTGCAAATAACAATAGAAGAAATTTCCAAACGCTGCCCTCTCTCATTAGCGCCGCTCCAATATCTACATCTCTACCTTGTATCTTTTTTTATAACCCCATCCATATACAGATTGAACAACCATGAAGACATGTCACATCTCTTTCTTATTCCAATATTCAGATAGAAAAATTCACTCTGTTCACCATCCACACGCACAGCAGCATTAGCACCGTCATACATCCTCTTCACGGCATTCATTTAATTCCCATACACTCCATAATTATATTCGTAATATATTCCACATTCCTTGTCTATCCACTCTGTCATATACTTTCCCCAAATCCATGAAGGCCGCTTACAACTTCTTGCCTTCTCTAGAAACTCTTCTACTAAAGATCTAAGGATGGATATTTGATCTAAACAACCTCTTCCCTTCCTAAAACCTCCCTATTTTCCTCCAACTAATTTCTCCGTTATTTCCCTAACTCTGTCAATAGGTATCCTACCATATATACTTTGCCTATTAAACTAAGAAGACAAATACCCCTATGATTACCATACTTGTTTTTCCCCTTTTCCTTCGTACAGGGAATAATTATACATAACTTCCATTCCTCCTGGACTCTGCCTTCCTCCTAGGTCAATCTGCACATCTTCCATATCCATTCTGCCACTTTCTTTCCCCCATCCTTCATTATTTCAGCACACACTCCGTCAATTCCTGGGACTTTCCTCATTCTGACTTTCTTTATTGTTTCCACTACTTCCATCTTACTGATTTCTTCCTCTATTATTACCACACTCCTCCCAACCATTCCCCAGCCACTTCTTCTCGCATTGGTTTCATTCTCTATGTTTAACAGTTCCTTCAAATGTTCTCTACAACTGCTCACTTTTTCACCCTTCTCCACTATCAATTAATCAAGCAGTCACTCAAGAAGGGGAACATGCCACGGAGCACATAGAATCACTGACCCTCCGACTCCACCCACAAGGGTCCCTTTGTGCAATCCTCCTGCCAGCGACTCATCCCCCACTAAGTATCTCCCAACAGGAGTGATCGACCTGCTTCAGCCGTGAGTTACGTGGCCTTCCCCATGGCCTTCTCCATCCTGGGTTAACTCGTTCAGAGATCACCCCATGGGCAGGATCAGCCTCAGAAATGTGGGCCAAATGCCCATATAGCTGGAGTTGGCGTTCATGTATTATGTGGGTAATAGGCCTCGATTCAGTCTCATGGAGTAGTCGCTCGTTACACACCCGGTTGTATCAGCGATATCCCATGATCCTGCAAAGATACTTAGTACCAAATGAGTCAATTGATCGCTTCTAGTCACTGTATAGTGACCATGTCTCACAGCCATAAAGTATGACAGGGAGCACTTGCACCTTCAAGATGCAAACTTTTGTCCTACACAAATAACGACAGTGCCAATACCCGAACTGAATGAATCCATAACCCTGTAGGCCAAAGTAATGCGATGAGAGATCTCACTGTCTGATCTAACATTGTTATGTACCACACAACCAAGATAAGTGAATCATTCCAAGACTTCTATATTCTCACCACGGGCTTGGACAGACTGAGCTGCTTCAGTCAACAAGCCACCAAATGCCTGGACCTTGGTCTCGGCCCAAGAGACCCATAATCCCAATGGATGAGCATTCTCATGAAAATCCTAGAGGGCACTCAGCAGTATCTCCAGCGACTCTGCTAGAATAGCTGCATCATCAGCAAAGTCAAGGTCAGTTACCCTGAAATTGCTAATTGATACCCCACAATGACTTCGACTCACAGCCCGGTCCAGTACCCAATCATACATGTGTTGAAAAGTGTGGGGGCAAAGGCGTCTTACACCACAACTGACTAGGAAGAAGTCCAATGTTCCCGCTCCACACTTGACAGCATTCTGTGTTTCAGTACAAGCAATTAATCAGTTGGATTGTCCCTGCAGGGATTACACAGAGTCACAGGAGTTCCCATAACATCTCCTGATCCACTGAGTCGAACGCCTTCTTGTGATCCACACAGGGTGCAAGCAGACCTTGTGGAAACTGAAGATGGTGTTCCACAAGAACTTGAAGAGTTAGGATAAGGTCAATAATGGACTTCTTGGGCGAGTATCTGGATTGCTCAGGCCTCTGAAACTTTAGCAAATGGTTCTGGATGTGCATCAGGAGAATGTGAACAAGAACTTTGCATGGCACAATGAACACTGTCATACCATGGCAGGACCTTGTGGAAACTGAAGACGGCGTTACACATATGAACTCAAAGAGTTAGGATACGGTCAACAGTAAACTTCTTGGGCGTGAATCTGGATTGCACAGGCATCTGAAACTTTAGCAAGAATGTAAGCAAAAACATTGCCTGGCATACTGAACACGGTAATACCATGGTAGTTACTACAGTCACGCTGGTTTCCTTTTCCTTTCCAGATAGGGATGACCAAACTGTTTCTATGAGTGCATGTAACCCTCTAATCGTGGCTTTGGCCGCAGCTTTGATCAATTCTGTTGGGATGTCACAAACACCAGCTACTCTACCACTTTCAACATAGCCACTGCCATCTTGATTTCATTTAGAGAAGGCCCTGCATTGTTTATTGGTGGAACAGCAGTCAGTGAAAGTACACTAGCTGATGGAAGCTCTCCAGTCAGAGGTTCAGCCATATACAGCTGCTCAAACTACTCAGCCCATTGAACTCTACACTCACTTGCCCCCGACACGAGCCGTCTATATGCTGTCTGAACAGAGTTAACTTGAGAGGTGGGTCTGGAGTGCAGCTTCTTCAGGGCTCAGTAGGTGGGAAGAATGTCACTTGCATGAAAACGTCCTTCCACCTCTTCAGCAATTTCCCTGACATAGCTTTCCTTGTCCCTTTTCAGTGAAACTCATGCCCATCAAGACAGAAGTCTGTGCTGTTCCCGACCCGAAGCCAGTCTGGCACCAAGACCCTCCTTAATTGTGGTCAGCATCCCCAGCATTATAAATCCCTTTCTTGATCTCGGGCAGTCTCCACTACACTCTTTGGCTCCAGCCAGGGTAGCACACTTAAAGGTATCCCCTCGTTCAGCAGGATCCTCAACAGCACAGAGCATTTCAAACTGATTTGAGACTACCACTGCATACTCATACGCACACTCCTGATCCCTGAGTTTCTCAAGATTAAACTTTTTTCTGTGGCACCTTGAGAATCTCTCAGTTTTGATTTGTAGCCTTGGAGTAGCAACAAGTCTGTGATCAGTAGCAAAGAACTCTGCACTGCAGAAAACCCTTCATTTCTAAAGAATCCTCCAGCGAGAACTAACAAGAATGTGATCAATCTCATTAGCAACCCCTCCAGTGATGGTATACCAAGTCCAGCAGTGAAGATTTGGGCGTTGGAAAAATTATCAAGCAATTCTTAACTTACGGGATCTTCCGAAATCCAATGGTAAGAACTTTTAGAATTTCTGGTTCCAGAGCCATAGGGACCTACACAATCCCTGAGGCCCTCCTTGTCAGTGCCAGTAACTGCATTAAGGTCACCCAAGACCAGGAGTGTATCCTACGAAGGACACTGTTCCACAACAGGGTCTACTTTGGTGTAGCATAGCCCTTTCTCTTCAAGATCACTCATTTCAGTTGGAGCATACACTGCTGTAAGAGAAATGTAGACCAAGGAATGCTTCAATCTCACCATTATAGGCTTATCAACCGAAGTAACCCTGTCGGCACGTGAGACAACGTGAGCAGCAGTTGCCACAGCAGCAACCCTAAGATGGGCACCATCGTCACAGCCAGACCAGTAGTAAGTGTAACCATCGCTACTATCTCACAATGCCCGGGTAACCTCACTTCAGACAGTGCATCCATGCTGACCCCCAATCGTCCCAACTCTCGTGACGACAAAGGCAGTCAACCATCCTTTGAAAGGCTTAGAACATCCAAGCCCCGACCTGCATTGCCTTCTGAAGGTTAAACCTGCACTTGGAGCCATGGGCTTGCGCGTCCTCTGCACCAACAAGACACAGTTCAAAAGCAATGTCTTCGATAGGGGGTCCTCCCCCCATCATTCTTTTGCTGGAGTTCCTTTGGCTTTACCCAGCAACCATCATCATGGGTACCAGCATGACAGGGCCCAAAAAACCCTACCAGGCTGGCATCCGAAGAAGGACCTCCCAGCAAACCTGGGTCAGGGTCAGGCAACACATTATCAGTCTACAATTTTTATCTTTCACTCCCCTACAAACTTCTTTATCGCCCTGTCTGACTCTACCTCCATCCAGAACATTTTCTTACATTCCCTCCACTTTACACTCAAATTCCTTCCAAATTTCTCATCCACTCTCTTCTTACTCTCTCCTACTAATCTTTTTACCTCTTTCTTCCTTTCGACATATAGCTCTCTCTTCCGTCTCTCAACTTCCTCCATGAATCTGCTTCCTATCCACTCACTATATGCTTTCTTCTTTTGTAACACAGCTTGCATCACCTCTTCATTCCAACATGCTGAGCCTTGCATCCCCTTTTGTCTTCTCTTCACCTCACACACCATTTCACATATTGCACAGATTTCTTCTGTGAAAATCTTGCATACACCTTCCACCTCCTCCTGTTCCAAATCAAATTTACCCAATTGCTCCTTCACTCATCTCTTATATTCTGCCTTTTTTCCGTCCTCTTGCAACCTCTCTACCCTTCTTGTATGGAGTACTACTTCCTATCCTTCACTCTTTCTATTCCTTCATCGCACTTGAACCTTGACTTCGACCACCACCAAGTGGTGGTCAGAACATCCACTCCCCTAACCTCTGCATGCGTTTGTATCCATTACATACCTTCTCATTCTGTCATCCACACAATTAATCATTGCCTTCCGTTCATTCAATTCACCACCCACCCTTCTCATCACTCGCCACGCATACCTGTGGATCATTTTGTGCCTAAGCAGGGTACTGTATCATCAACCCCCTTCCTGCACAAATGTCCACTAGAGCACTGCCATTCCCATCAACTTCTGCAGGCACACCCCACTCAACAACACCAGCCACCTTCACATTCCCTACTTTTCTATTTATATCTCGAATCAAAAACACTCTCATTCCTCTCAAACTTTTCCATACACGCTTTCACATTTGCTTAGAACTCTTCTTTCCCTCTGCTTGCACCGTCTTGCGTTGGCGCATACACACACATAATCGCCCAGGATTGATATTCCCACTTTCAATTTTGCCCACACAATCCATACACCAACTGATCAATACTCTCATATATTCTTCTTCATCCTTTGCGTACAGTGGATAAACTCTCTTTTGTCATCTTTTTCTCACCTACTCCCGCGCATATATTCTATCCATGCTCCCATTCTCATACACTCACCTCACAATTAGTCTCAACTAATCCACATATTTCCACTTCTGTATCATCAGACACCTGGACAATATCTCCCACTTTCACATCATACGCATCTCGTATATACCTTGTTGCAATCCGTACCATGTCCTTTGTCCAGTCATTGGTCATCACCTGTTAGTCCTTCCTGATCTCAGGCTTCTTGCTTTTTATATTATTTATTTATTTTTTTAGTTGCTTTCTGGAGAGGGGCAATAACCCTCCGCCAACCCACTTGTCGACACGCAAGGAACACGTGTTGGTTGGTTGTAAGGTTAACACCCAGTGTATTAAAATGATTTACTGGTCTACAGGAATCAATTGTCTTTTCATTCATTGCAGAGTTACCCGAAATAGAATGCCACTACAATGAATGAGTGGATCATAGGTGCTCCCACCGACCAGGCTAGAGAGAGAGAGAGAGAGTCACGACGAGGTGGGGCTAAAGGCGTACTGACTGCCTGAAGCTTAAGTCAAAGTTCGTGACGGAAATTTTAGAGTACAAGGGGGATGGCTAGCCACACCAGGTCGTAAGCTCAAAGGTGGGAAAAGGTAATAAAGTATAAAACAAATAGCAATGACAAAAAAAAAAGTGGAATGAAATAGGCAATTAGAACATTTAACTTGGTTTATTTAACACTAACTTAAAACTAGAAGAACAAAATCAAACAGGTTCGAAATGGATTGGTTCGAAAAGGATTGTCAAATTAAGACTTTCAGAAATTACCTTAAAGTTCAGACAACAATAATAAAGGTAAACCAGAACAATGAAACTAACCCCAACGTTGTAAAACTGCTGGAAGCGGAATGATGACTCTTGACACGAATAAAATAGGTGGATTAGCAAAAGCATTTGGAATGACTGTAAATTAGCAGTTTCTATAAATATTTGCAATATCAGTAAGTACACCCTACTAAGTAGATCAAGTGCTGACACTCTTAATTAATAAACAGTAGTTCATGTGTTGCATATATACTAATGCATACAAAATGTCCCAGAGCAGAGCACGCAAACACACCGGCCTAACTTCAGCCGCTGTCAGCTTAGTAACAGACTGCCCGACCTTTATATACAAACAAACACACAGAAGCATGAAACGCGTAGCAGAAACTAATTAACAAGGTTGAAACTAACATGGGCAGACACGAGAAGGCAGCTATAACAGCAACAACTACTCCATGGAAAGCTACAAAAACGGATAGGAGCATTATTTTACACATCGGAAAGGCTCAAAATTACATATCAGTCAGTGATAGAAACTCCAACTGGTACCTCTCACCCCATAATGTAACACTTCAAGAAGCACCAACATGCAGCCAGCCCAGCTTCTATTACACGGTTTGCATATTTATAAAACTCTTCGCTATTCACACAAGTGCTATGCATGAAGTTAATAAAACAAGCGAATAAATGCTCTGAATGATACAAGAGAATATAACGACTTAGTAGACCACACGTAACAGTACACACACACAGACACACACACACACACACACACACACACATATATATATATATATATATATATGTATATGTATATATATATATATATATATATATATATATATATATATATATATCCCATCATCATCATTATCATCAACATCCGGACCTCCTTTCCCACCCTAGGGCAGGATGAGGAGAAGCAATGTCCAGACAGCCCAAATTTGCCCAATCCAATGGGTCACGCTTCCATTCACTCATCATTCAAGCCCCTGAAATACTGGCTCTATCGGATACGACAAAAACATTCACGACGTTCTGTAGCTCCACATAAACATTATATATATATATATATATATATATATATATATATATATATATATATATATATATATATATATATATATATATATATATATGTGTGTGTGTGTGTGTGTGTGTGTGTGTGTATGGTAGGTGGGGGCGCTCACCATCCACTCACTCAATATGGTGCTGCTCTCGGGTGTCTGCCCTGTCCTCTCCTCCATCCTTCTTTCCTTACATCTTCTTCTGCCTTTCTTTCCTTCATTCTTTGCTCGTCCTTCTGCCTACGGGTGACTCTACACTCCCTCTTCTGTCTCTTATTCCTTCATTCTTTCCTCCTCCTTCTGCCTGTGGGTGACTCTACACTGAGTGACAAGCCAAATGGTTTCCTGTACACCAGGAATCTATTTACTCTGCTGGGTGGTAACCATATAACCAAATATTGGCGCCTTGTGGTTTAGTGGGTAATTATTGTGCTCCAATCGGATTGAGCCAGTGAAGGTTTATATCCAAGTGATGGTTGGGGTTAATTGCTCACGTAATGCCACTCAGGGATGAGTGAGGATGGTCAATCTCATCTTAAATGTCAGGACCTACTGCCTAGCCCCAAGCTCCTACGCTCTTCATGAGGCAACGTAGGATTGGATGATGGATGGTTGGATATATATATATATATATATATATATATATATATATATATATATATATATATATATATATATATATATATATATATTGTTACATAGCCTATGATTTCATCATCCTTTGTGTAATTTTAACGCACAGTACGCTGCATGTTTGATCACGAGCGTGTTCTGCCTCAGTCCCCCCCTTCTACCGTTATAGTAGAGTAAGTCGTTCTCTCTGTTATTCCGAGCGGGATTTTCAGCTCTTTGTCCCCATGGCTTCATTTGCGCGTCCTTCTTACAAGTTGTATCAAGCTCTGCTGGCCCCTATATAATGAGCTCAGTCTCTGCTTCATTGCCACTTAGATCTGCTCCTCATTTTGTTCACATCTCTGTCCTCCCCTGTACAGTTATTATTGTTGTGAGTGCTCAAGAAATCTCCAAACATCTAGCAGCTGTGTGTAATTTGAGTATAACTGTTGTATTTTTTCCTTGTGCTGTGTAGCATAGGGTTAGTTCTTAGGGCCTAGTAAGGTCTTTGAGATTAATGTTGGGTGTTATGTCAGTCATTTTTGATAATAGTTTGTATCTGTAATAATTTATCTTGCATTAACTGAGCATTACCAGGTGTATTTTCATTTTATCAGGGCTGACTTAGATAAATTTACTCTTGCTAATTTCGTGTTAATAGAGGCTATTGCAGTTAACGATATATTTAACCTGTTTATTTGCCATTACATTATCCTTATGAGTTCTGAATGTTTTGTTGTTAGTTTGAGCATTAAACTTTAACTTGTAATTTTACCTAACTCTTTTGTTTTGAACCGGGAACTTTACGGGACAGTAGTGATTTTTAGTATTCTCACTTAAAGTGTACATTATCTTTCGCTGTTCCGTAACATAAATTTGGCGACCTCATATCAGGATATTCAGGATATTATCATAAGGATATTGCCTGATATTTTGTGACTGTTACTTATTCATGATGTCTACTATTACTACACTTGATGAAGCCAAAGATTTTTTGTCAAATGTGCAAACAGTGTGTGATATAGAAAACAGAACAAAGAATGAACTTAAGCTTGTTGCTCAACAATTGGGAATTGCTGTTCGCTCTCATCATTCTAAAGATCAAATTGTTGACATGATTAATGAAAGCTTGTTTAATGTAACTCCTCCAAATGAGCTAACGCAGATTGAATTAGCTAAGTTACAGCTAGCCCTGCAGGAAGCTCAGGCTAAGGAGGCGGAGTCTCGTGCTAAGGAGGCGGAGGCCCGTTCTAAGGAGGCTGAGGCACAAGTTGAAATTGCTAGGATTCAGGCAGACCATGAGTATCGCATGAAACAAGGTGGAACTGGATCATCTAGCTCCGATGATTTTGATGTGGCTAAAAATGTTAAACTTGTCCCTCCTTTTAATGAATCTGATTTAACAAAGTATTTTCAGTTGTTTGAGAGGGTAGCTACAGGTTTTAATTGGCCAAAAAAGTATTGGCCAGTACTCCTTCAAACTGTTCTCACCGGTAAAGCTCAAGTAACTTATGCATCTTTGCCTCAGGATCAATCTGATAATTATGATGTAGTTAAGAGCTTGATTCTTAAGGCCTATGAGCTTGTTCCTGAAGCTTATAGAGTAAAGTTTAGGACAACTTACAAGCAAGATAAGCAATCCCATGTTGAGTATGCAAAAATCAAAGAAGATTTGTTAGAGCAGTGGTTAAATTCTAAGAATGTGGATTCTGATTTTGGTAAATTTAAGCAGATGATTTTGCTGGAGGATTTCAAAAGGCGTATTTATAAAGATGTAAGCCTATATCTTGATGAGAAAAGAATAGATAATTTGTCTGATGCTGCAGTTTTAGCTGATGAGTATGTTCTCACTCACAAGAGATATTCTAGAGAAAAAGGGAAAGCTGAGAGTAAGTACGTTGCCTCTACTCAGAGTACAGGTAACAGGAAAGAAAATAAGGATGATGTTTCTCAGGAAGTAAATACCAGCTTCACCTCTAGATTTCAGAAAAGTAAATGTACTTATTGTAGTAAGCTTGGTCATACTACAGAGAAATGTTTCAGGAGACAGCGTGATGTGAACAAAAAGGAGTCTTTAAATATTCAGTCAATTGGTCTAGTGTCCACTCTTGAGAGTTCCCAGAATTCTTTAACTGAGTTAACTGAACCTGCTTTGAGGGGTAACTTAAATTCTCATGATGGAGCTCCTCTTTTGAGCAGTAACGTGGGTGACACTCTCAAGAGTTCATGTGCTAATTTCCTGTCTGATGGTTTTGTCAGTCCTCTGGACAGTAATGACAGGAAATCAGTTAAAATATATCGTGACACAGGTGCTTGCCAATCCCTTATGCTGACCAGTGTTCTAGGCTCTAATGTTAATTCCTCTGATGAAACTGTAATCTTACAAGGTGTAGGGAATAATTACTTCTCTGTCCCTCTGTGCAGAGTGAATTTAGAGTCTGGTTTTGTTAATGGTTCCGTTATGGTTGGGTTGGTTGAGACACTCTCAATGTCAGGTGTAACTTTCTTACTTGGAAATGATATTGGTGGAAGTCAAGTGTGTCCAGCTCCTCAGTTGTCTAGTGAGCCAGTGGCTGCGACCCAGGATTGTGATGTCCCTGATGTGTTCCCTGCATGTGCTGTCACTAGGGCTAAGTCTAAAGTTACTGGTGATTTAGAGGATAATGATGATGATGATGTTATCCTAGCTGACACTTTTCTTGCTAATTTGGACCACTCACCAGATGAGGCAGTACCCCGTAGTGTTGATAATTTGTCTCGTCAAGAGTTGGTTGAGTTGCAGGTTGCTGACCCTGAGTTGAAAGGTCTAGCTAACTCTGCTTACAGTGAAGAAGAGTCAGCCGGTGCTTCTACTTGTTATTATGTAAAGTCAGGAGTACTTATGAGGAAGTGGAGACCCCCAACAGCATCAGCTGACTGTGAATGGGAGGTTGTACATCAAGTTGTCATCCCTCGTGTTTGTAGGCAGGATATCATTAGAGTGGCTCATGATTCCAGTTTGGCAGGACACCTTGGAGTGAGGAAGACTGTGGCACGCATCTTGAAACACTTCTACTGGCCAGGTATCTTCAGGGATGTTTCCTGTTATTGTAAGTCTTGTCCCACCTGTCAAGTTGTGGGGAAGTGTAATCAGACCGAAAAGGTTGCACCTCTAGTTCCCATTCCCCCTTTTGAGGCGCCTTTCACCCGTGTGTTGGTGGATATTGTGGGCCCTCTTCCTAAGACTTCTTCAGGATTTTCTTATGTGTTGACCCTGATTGATATGGCTGCTCGTTATCCTGAAGCCGTTCCACTTAGAAATGTCTCAGCAAAGAACGTGGTTAAGGAAATGCTAGGGTTCTTCACAAAGTTTGGTCTGCCCAAGGAGGTACAGTCAGACCGGGGAAGTAATTTCATGTCGAATGTTTTCAAGCAGTCTCTGAAAGAGTTGGGCATCACCCAGATCACGTCTTCAGCTTGCCATCCCCAGACCCAAGGAGCGTTGGAGAGATATCATCAAACACTCAAATCGATGCTCAAGAAATACTGTTTGGAACATCAGAAAGACTGGGATAAAGGTCTTCCATTCGTTGTGTTTGCCGCAAGAGAATCTCCGAATGAATCACTGGGCTTCTCACCTTTTGAACTACTGTTTGGCCATGAAGTAAGAGGACCCCTTAAGTTACTCAAGGAATGCTGGCTGTCGGAGGAAGATGACGTCAACCTGCTGGAGTATGTGATGAAGTTCAAAGAACGGCTGTCCACTGCTTTACAGCTGGCAAGAGAGAATTTAGGAGCTGCTCAGGAGAAAATGAAGACTTGGTATGATAAGAAGTCCAGGTTACGCCACTTTCAGCCAGGAGATCAGGTTTTGATTCTGCTACCGGTGCATGGGCAACCTCTTCAAGCCAAGTTTAGTGGTCCTTTATTTCGTGGAGAAGAAACTCAGTGATGTCAACTATGTCATCGCCACACCAGATCGTAGAAAGAGCAAGCAACTATGTCACATCAACATGCTAAAGTTATATCACAGGCGGGACGAAGATAATCCAGTCTGCACTGTAGCTGTTCCACCCGAGTCTGCAAGTGAAGCTCTCCCATGCAGTATGAGCCTGAGTGATAGTTTGGGGAAGAATCCTGATATCATGAATGATCTCCAGACTAAGCTTTCTCATCTACCACACAAGGAAAGGCAGGAGTTTTCGGCATTACTGCAGGAGTACCCGCAAGTGTTCCGTGCTACTCCAGGAAGAACTACTGTGTTGATGCATGATGTCGATGTTGGAGACGCAAAGCCAATTAAATTGCCTCCTTACCATGTGAACCCAGTGAAAGTTCCTCTCATCCAGAAGGAGCTTGGCTACCTGTTGGACCACAAGATGATTGAGCCCTGTCAGAGCGAGTGGAGTTCTCCTGTCACTCTGGTCCCTAAGCCAGGTGGGTCACAGCGGCTTTGCATTGACTACAGACGTGTTAATCAGATAACCAAAACAGACACTTACCCTCTCCCTCGTGTGGAAGATTGCATAGACAAAATCGGAAAGGCTAGGTACATAAATAAGTCTGATTTGTTAAAGGGATACTGGCAAGTACCTATGACTGAACGTGCTAGGGAGATCTCATTTTTTGTAACATTAGGAAAGACCTTTGCATGGTCTGTAATGCCATATACAGATTGTTTTAGAGTAATAAGAAATTTCCTTTGTAAATTTCTTTTTTCTTTGTGGGGAGGTGTTACATAGCCTATGATTTCATCATCCTTTGTGTAATTTTAACGCACAGTATGCTGCATGTTTGATCACGAGCGTGTTCTGCCTCAGTCCCCCCCTTCTACCGTTATAGTAGAGTAAGTCGTTCTCTCTGTTATTCCGAGCGGGATTTTCAGCTCTTTGTCCCCATGGCTTCATTTGCGCGTCCTTCTTACAAGTTGTATCAAGCTCTGCTGGCCCCTATATAATGAGCTCAGTCTCTGCTTCATTGCCACTTAGATCTGCTCCTCATTTTGTTCACATCTCTGTCCTCCCCTGTACAGTTATTATTGTTGTGAGTGCTCAAGAAATCTCCAAACATCTAGCAGCTGTGTGTAATTTGAGTATAACTGTTGTATTTTTTCCTTGTGCTGTGTAGCATAGGGTTAGTTCTTAGGGCCTAGTGAGGTCTTTGTGATTAATGTTGGGTGTTATGTCAGTCATTTTTGATAATAGTTTGTATCTGTAATAATTTATTTTGCATTAACTGAGCATTACCAGGTGTATTTTCATTTTATCAGGGCTGACTTAGATAAATTTACTCTTGCTAATTTCGTGTTAATAGAGGCTATTGCAGTTAACCATTTATTTAACCTGTTTATTTGCCATTACATTATCCTTATGAGTTCTGAATGTTTTGTTGTTAGTTTGAGCATTAAACTTTAACTTGTAATTTTACCTAACTCTTTTGTTTTGAACCTGGAACTTTACCGGACGGTAGTGATTTTTAGTATTCTCACTTAAAGTGTACATTATCTTTCGCTGTTCCGTAATAATATATATATATATATATATATATATATATATATATATATATATATATATATATATATATATATATATATATATATATATATATATATATATATACATATATATATATATATATATATATATATATATATATATGAAATTTATCTATTTATTTATTTATTACCCGTCCCCCACCCTGGAGGGGCTCGGGGACGGGGATTGTTCTCACTTGGTTTCTCTCTCTGTCTGTCTGTTAACAACTTTATGCGAAAACTACCAGTGCGATTTTCACTAAAATTGCGGTATGATGGATTGATGGGCTATGACCTTATGATTACCTGATTAAATTTTCAGCCTAATTGGGCCAAGGGCCAAGCCGTAGACCCAAAAAATGTAAAAAAAAAAAAAATGTAAATAAAATCATTTTTTCGCCATAACTCCTTTCAGATTCGTCATATCGATATGAAACCAAAACCTAAAGGTGTATCTTTCAAATCTTCATCCTACGACATACCTCATTACATCAGGGAGAACATCTCCTAGTTAGCGGTAGGGGGGTCAATGTCAGGTGGGTCGGGCCTAAGATTTCATATGGACATAAAATCGACAATTTTCACCCGATTTACTCCAAATTTCATACGTGACACTTTTGGCTGGATATCCTATTGTGTTTGTACGTCAGCACTTAAATGACTGCCGTGGACGGGTTTGTTGTGCCTTGCCACCGCTTCTTGTTTATATAATACAGCCATACACCTTCAGTCTGGAAGAAGTGACCAGAATCGAATTGCCTTCATGTCATTTTGTCTCTTGCTTTCAGGCTGCCCTCTCCCAAGATCCGACTCCCATCATCTATAATTTACATAGTTTTCCTGCCTATCCCTCCATCTCATCCTCGGTTTCCCACACCCCACCTCTGCTTCGCTGACTTCTGTAATATCTGGACAGTCTGCATGTCTTCGTTTTGTCAACTGTATATAGCAATTAACTTCCTTAAATCCAATGACTTTTTAAAAAATTTATTCGTTCTGACTACAAACGATTATATTCAGCATAAGATAAACCTTTTACAGCGACAGTGAGGCGGATATAATCGTATGAATTAAAGGAAACAACGATCAATGTTTGTTCCTAAAGAGAGACTCCTTAATCTTGGAGGTGGTGGCCGCTGTCGATTAACCTTTTAATGACTGCGTCGTTTTTTTTTTTTTTTTTTTTCCTGGAGGTGGGGGTTAGTGCCAGATGACTCTACTTAGCTGGGGTGAGTCATAAAACCTGACAATGTTAAAGGGAACATAATATGACGGTCTATACTCTAGCCTAAAACGTTTGTAATGATGGCTTTTAAAATGTTTTATTCTTGAGGATTCTCTCGAGCTCAGTACAATTGTCTGTCCTTAGAAGAAGTAAAATGAAAAGTAGGCAGTTTGCAGCCAAAGGGATAATACTGTACTTTAATGAATTATATTTGCGTGTGTAGTCAATGTCAGTGTAAGCGAAACCCAAATAAATCATGTGAGAACATTCAAAGTTGTTGCTTGTAAAATAATTCGCTAAGTAGCAAATGCTCTCCAACCTCCTTAGCTGAAAAAGAAAACAACGACAGAGTTCTACACTTGTTGGATTTGTAGAATATAGTGTTATTTGTTCTTCAGCGACTTGTATATCTCCACTAACTATTTACTACGTTTACCACCACTAACTCGATGCAGTTTTACCTTCAGGTGATTCTACTTTAAAGGAGGAACCAAATAGT
This sequence comes from Coenobita brevimanus, assembly GCF_032717465.1. Lineage (NCBI taxonomy): Eukaryota > Metazoa > Arthropoda > Malacostraca > Decapoda > Coenobitidae > Coenobita > Coenobita brevimanus. The sequence goes on along the minus strand of NC_136988.1, from coordinate 4,702,430 downwards.
TTCCTGTAACCTCAGGAGACATATCCCATGTTAGATGTTAACCATATATCCAAATGACACCTGGTGGTCTAGTGGCTTTAGATTCTCCAACCTAATGGACCTTTGAGGGTTTATATACGAAGGTCGTGTGAGGTTTATAGCTCACATAATGCCACTCAAGGCGGTAAGGTTTGTTACCCTCCCTTTAAATGTCGAGAATGAGTTGCACAGACCCGATCACCTACGCTGGTGATAGATAAAAAAGAAAAGGATTGCATTATAGATACATAGGTGTTAACCACAACTTGGCTGCATAAAATCGTCAGATGAGGACAATAACAAAAAAAGGAATAACATCCTTTGGCTGAAGGTGTCAAACAAACAATGGAGAGACTATTCTTGTGCACGACCTTATCCCCCCAGTAACATGGTGCCATCTGTCATACAATCATTGCTTCAATGCATTCAGCGTAGGAGGAACTTTTTGATCTGAGTGGTTAGATAATGCTTCATTAGTTCTTTCGTTATAAAAAATGGTCTATCCTTCACTGAACAGTATCATCTGCTAAAAACAGGGATAACAGTTAAACAAGTCTTCATGACAGAAGGGATCATTAAACGTTCTTGCCCATAAGCTTGGGACAAACACAAAGCTGAAAGCAACAGGGCACACTCATTATGCATGAACACTCTGGTGGTAGATGGAGCGTTCATCATACCCTGACTTGATGCAGTGTTGCCTACTTCTGCCCTCGTATCTGTCATTCTTCTTCTGTTTCTGTCTTCCTCTCTTCCTAGTTCTCCAGTCTTTTATGTCATTCTTTATTACACCTTCCACATTAGGTGGCTCTACACAGAGTGACAAGCCAAATGGTTTCCTGTAACTCTGAATACCTTTTACTACGCTGGGTAATAACCATACAGCATAATAAAGGGGTAATGTGGAACCTACTATGGAGCTCCTGTTAAGTGAATGGAGATGCAACTGCAGCGTCCACCCATGAACCAAACCTCTACATTAATCCCCGCTCCTCCTTTGGCGAGACGCGGCTAGGCAAATGGGAACATCGGCTCTGCACGGGAAAACCCTTAATGAACGACTGCTTTCCTGCGGTAGATGGGTCTGCTCGATCATAGACGGGTGGCACAACAACGAAGGCGCGCGCGCGCACACACACGCGCACGCCCGCGCGCGCACACACACACACACACACACACACACACACACACACACACACACACACATTCTCTCTCTCTCTCTCTCTCTCTCTCGTAAAATGGATTAAGAGAGGGTTCGGTGCAGGGTTGGCAAAAAACCCACTTTTTTTTTTAAAGTCCAACCCACGTGTTTTTTTTTTTTTTTTTCGGGTTTTTTCACAAAATACCCTCCAAAAAACGGGCAAAAGTGTTTTTTTTGTTTTTTTTCAAAGATTTACTTTAAAATCAAATAAAATAATGTTTCCGCTCTACATAATTATGAATATCCCAATAGAATCTTAATTTTCACACAGTTATTTGAATGAGGGAAATGAACACAATTATGTTTTGACCTGTTTGGCTGTTATCCTTGGGCTGCCTGCTACACAGCAAAACATGCTTCAACATGAGAGGCTTGAGAGCACTGCACAACTCATGAGTGGCAAAGATCAGTCTACACTACACAATAGTAGAAGAAGTCATTTGCCTTGCTACTCTCCTTTCTTTGGTAATTATATATACTTGCATTTCTCAATCTTCTAAATAATTATTATTGAAAATTCTTTGGCAAAAGTGATTTCACCCATTATCTTAAAAGTAATAATAGCTTTTGGTAACCAAAAACCTAAGCCTATAAAATACACCTCTTTTAAACAGAAAGCAATGTTTATAATATATTTCTATAGAATTATTGACATTTGGTAATGATGCGAGACAACATGGTATAAGTTAACTCCAGCAATGATTACAGTTATATAACAAATTTACCCCACTCCTAAATAAAACTAAAAACCATATCTATCAAAACAATTTCACTCTCAACTTTAAAACTTTTAAAATTTAAAGACAGGTAGTGTTGGCTGTAAAGTTTGTATTCACCACATTACATGTGGATGTATAGAAACTGAATCTGCTGAGAAGGAAAACAATGTAAAAATATTCTTAAGATGAAGAAAACTTTGACCTGATTTTTTGAAATTGCCGTAAGGAATAATGTTATTATTTTTCAGGAAATATTATTATTTCATGTTGCTAAGTCATTTAGAAGTGAAGTGTCATTTTTATTTTATCACTGAGGCAAAGAACTGCATTTTTATTTGAAAAAAAAAAAAAAAAAAAAAGTTTTGTTATACTGGTTGGGTAACATGACAAGAACCATAATTTACTGTGACACAAAAATATTATCATTTCAAAAGAAAAGGATATTAGTTATAAAAGCTATTAGAAAAACAGAAGTATTATGAATAGTTTTGAAAAAATCAAAGAACAACATTCATGTTTGCAAAGAGCATGTTTTACTTATGTTGAGAAATGTAATAAGTTTTTTTTTTTTTTTTTTATCACTAAGATTATGTTTCCAAAATATTATAAATACTTGATGTTGTGGGGACGCTCACCATCCACTCACTCGATGTAGTGCTGCTGTCTGGTGTCTGCCCTTTCCTCTCCTTCATCCTTCTTTCCTTCCATCCTTTTCTGTCTTCCTTTCCTTCATTCTTTCCTTGTCCTTCTGCCTGTGAGTGACTCTACACTTAGTGACAAGCCAAATGGTTTCCTGTACACCAGGAAACCATTTACTACGCTGGGTGGTAACCATATAACCAAATTTTGGCGCCTGGTGGTTTAGTGGGTAATTATTGCGCTCCAATCGGATTGAGCCGGTGAAGGTTTATATCCAAGGGTGGTTGGGGTTGATTGTTCATGTAATGCTACTCAGGGATGAGTGAGGCTGGTCACTCTCATCTTAAATGTCAGGACCAACTGCCTAGCCCCAGGTTCCTACGCTCCTCCTGGGGCAATGTGGGATTGGATGATGGATGGATGGTTATGTTGTGTTTTTTTAACCAGTGAAACAAAATATGATTAAGTAGCTATTATTTACTTCTGATATTGTGTGCAAAAATATAACCAATTAATCAAATAAAACTGAATTTGGTATTAAATACATTATTTAAAAAAAAAAACAGTAAAGTGGGTAAAATAGTGTTTTTTTTTTTCAAGTGGGTTTTACTGAAAAAACCCGGGTGGGTAAAACCGGGTTACCCACTTTGGTGCCAACCCTGGTTCGGTGCGTGGTTGTCGTAATAACCGAAGGGAGACAGCCAAAGCCTGATCTCATATCCTGACTACAAATTACATGAGAGAGAGAGAGAGAGAGAGAGAGAGAGAGAGAGAGAGAGAGAGAGAAAGAGAGAGAGAGAGATGTATTGCCTTTAAATTTCTTGTCTTTCTTCCTTTTTTTGGCAGCCCTCAAACTCTCTCTCCCCCAGTCCAATTTCAACTGATCCTTAAATATATGCAGGTAATATTGAATGCAAAATAGTCTTTCAGATTTGCACAATATTTCCTTCCACACTTTTTCCACCAACATGCCAATACAAGGTTTCGCGGCCTTCTGTTTATGGAGTAAAATATTTAATTTCTTTTTCGCGCTTTTGCTATTGAAAGTCCTGACTGAAATTGCCTTACAGATAAGTCACCAGTTTTTTTTTATACATAAGTTACATGTTTTCCTGCCTGCGACCCGACACACACCACAAAGCCAGCCAGAAGACAGGGTGTGTGTGCTGGACAGTCCCCAGGCCCTGTCTTCGCACTTATTATTTTTTATGTCAGCCCACACGCGTAAAACATACGACTCCTCCAGCTGCTGGTAGTTGGTGGTATCTAGTTTTCCTTACATATGACAGTCTTGATGTAGTTTAGACAATCCGTTCCCAATGGCCCAACTCTCCATCTCCGCGCCACATATCTTCACAGGACGAGTTGCCAGCATCTCCTTCAGCCAGTTCTCAAGAAGAATGCACTGTACATTTTATTACTCATGCTACCAGACAATTATACTAGCTTTAGGAAAGACCTGTACTGAAAGGAGGAAATGAAAGCTCTATCCTTCCAGTTCGAAATTTTTCTCTTAAACTAAGTCAAATCGTCTGAGGGTAGGAAGGATGAAATGAACAGGTATTATACAGCGAAATGCGGGAGCTTCAGACATTTCGGTTGATATCCCATTCATGAATGAAGTTCCTCGTGGTATGGTCTGGTGTGATGGGGTATGTTGTGGTGTGGCATCGCTAAACTCACTGTGGCTACAGTTTATGGAAGTGAAATTACCTTGTGTATGGAAATCGTTAGTGAAAGACGGATAGGGCCCCCTGCAGATGTCCCCACGTCTAAAAAGGCTTCCTCTGGCCACAAGTGTTATCCATTTCTCTCTTTGGATAAAACTGTCGAATGGCATCACACTTAACCTATTCACGACGATGATGTGTATTTTTTAGGTTAATTTTACTTCTTCCAGACATTTAGTTTTAAATGATTTATGACGACTATACGGAATCTCTCCAGTTTGAATGAGTACAAATGCACCTGGTGTCGGAGCATCACTGCCCTGATAACGAGCTTCTCTAAATTGTATGGAAGCTTTGTGCCTCGGGAGTTACTGGGGAACTACCCAGTCCTAACGATGGCTTCCGCGGCTAAAAATTTCTACTATGCTGAATAAAATCACCAGGAGACAATGGAAATAAAAGAAAACCCATCTCCCTGATGGAAGTTGTACCAAGTATAAAGCAAGGACCGGGAAAGAGCTGGGAGAATAGGTAATCGAACTGAAGGAGTTACTGGCCAGAGCGTAGGCATCTCGTACTGAACCGAACCGTTGAGTCAGGGGACATCTTTGTCCGTTTTACTCCCAACTGTTTATTCTGTTGAGGATAGATTTTTTTTTTGTGTGTGTGTCCGACTCTGGGCAAAGGCTCAGGGCCTATTTCTTGGGGGTAGTAGTCCTCCTACACCTCCACGTAGTAGAGGGTTTAAAATTACGTTAATAACCCCATTAATGCCAGAGTCCTTTCCTAATTTGCCTAAAATCGTGTGGTAGAACCAAAAACTACTAAAGTGCCTGCCACCTGTTTCCCATGAGTGAAATTATATATTTATCTCTTCCACTTCGGAAAGTCTATCCCAAGCTGAATCAAATTATCTGGAAGTAACAAGATTAAATAAATAAAGACGCCAGAGAGTGCAACACCTCGACCACCAATTAGTCTAAGGGAATGATTATCTGACTTTGCCTTGCGACTTGACCTTCGACAGATTAATATAGTAGTCAAATCCCTTCATGCTTTCCTAGCTGTTAACCCATCCACTAAAATTGTTTCCAGTCAGAATAAAACTGCTGGAGTTGACTTTGCCCAGCGACTTCGATCTTTTTCCATCCGAGGCGAACTTGGCCTTTGAATGGTTTTCATCAAATTCGAATACCCATGTCCTTCTTTTAACATGAACCCTTCGACAAAGTTCTGTCTATATCGGATTACCTTCACCATTCATGAATTGTTATAAGGAAGAAAACAAGAGGTCAACATTTCGGGTGATCCTCAACCAGTGCACCAAGTTAAATCCAGATCAGATCAAAGCTACTGTAGTAATTTAGTTTGCGTACTGACTCGCGGGTGTAACTTGATGTTGCCTTGTGACCTTGATCTTTGATTGTTCACACAATTTAATCCTTTCGCTCTTGCCTTATCCTTAAAATTTCTGTTGAGTTTGGCTCAGATCATATCAGAACTGATTGAGTTGACGTTACTTTGTAACCTTGGTATTTAGCTTTTCCCTGTGACCATGAAGTTTGATGCTTGTTTTCAAAACAAATCCGTTTATTCTTATTTTCAGTCATTATCTTCAATCGTTTCACAAAGTTCGGCGAAAATTGGATAAAACGTTTTATGTTGACTTTGTTGTCACCTTGACCTTTGAGATATTATCAAAACATGACTTTACTGCTTCTCTGACCATCAACCATTCCATCAAGACTGGCTAAAATCGGGAAAAAATTGAGTTTGTTAACAGTAGCACACACTAGTCGAACTTTGACCTTGCTTTGTGGCCTTGACCTTTGACTAATTGTTCTCAAATTTTAATAGCTTTATTCTTCCCGGATCCTATGTGCTTTACCCAAGTCTGGTCAGATTGGATAAAAAAAAAAAAAATGAATTTGCTGGGCAACATATGACCCAGTCCTGTGAGCTTGACCTCTTACCTACTGGTTCTAAAAACAAGAAATTTCTCATGAGATGTCCTTCAACTCTTCTAACAAGGTTCGCTGAAATCAGAAACATACTTTCCGAGCTATTCTGATACACACACACACACACACACACACACACACACACACACACGCACGCGCGCGCGCTACTCGCTAGGCAAGTTGAGGGTGTCAAAGACATCACCATACCGAAGGCATTCAAGGGATGATGCTGCCTGACTTGGAGCACATGTTTTGACTGGAAAGAAAACCACCTGTATCACCCAGACAATCACACACAACAACAAAATTTACAATCCAGGTCCCTATTTCGGTTCACAGAAACAACAGGCTGTGTAAAGAGACCTTGACAAAGGTCTCATTCTCTGCCTAGAAACTGAACCCGGGACCTCTTCAGTGATCTATCTATCTATCTATATACTTAGGCTGCTTTCCCCAAGGAAAGGGAGGTAGCCGAGACAGGACGACACACTCCCCATTTACTCATCCATTCAAACACATTCATTCGCATCTTAGCCCCAAAGGGGAGAACGGACAGATCCTCACCGCACCACACCGCACAAGGGTCAACTGCACAATGCAATCAGTGATAATTCAGTGATAATTCAGCGTATTTCTTAAGATGACACCACCGCCAAGTGCTGTGGGTATATATTCCCGAGATAAACTCACGTCATCTGCAGGAAGAATAACTAGTCGTGGTAAGGTTGTGCACACTCTTTGTCCTTATTTGATGTAAAAAAAAAAAAAAAAAATCTTGGTTATGGCAGGGAATAGATAACATGACTGTTTCTGGGCTCTAAAGCAACTGTGACAGGTATATCAGTGACAATCAAAGACTTACATTTTCATAAATAAATAAATAAAAAAATTATGTGCCAAAATTAATATAAAGGTCATTTTCTTATTAACTTTGATACATGTGAAGCTTGGACATTGTTGGAAGGACACAAGTCAAGAGTGAGAGTAGTGGAAATGAGTTATTTAAGAGGAGCCTGTGGAGTCACATGGAAAGACAGGCTGACAAATGAGGATATAAAGAAGCGTTGTGGTGTGGATGTGATAGGAAGCGTTATGAGGAACACACTGAGGTGGTTTGGCCATGTGGAGAGGATGGAGGGTGAAACACTGACGAAGAGAGTGCATGTGAGGTGGAGGGGGGAAGAGGGAGGGGGAGGCCGAGGATGAGATGGAGGGATGGGGTGAAGAGGTATATGAGAGAGGGGGGTGTGAGTTGGGAGCATGGCAGTGAAATGGTGGGGGACAGGGCGACTTGGAGGCGATTTGTTTCTGGCCACCCCAAACGGGATTGAGGCGTCTGGCAATAGATAGATAGATAAATAGATATAATTTGGTAAATATATGTATAAAACTGGTAGAATTTTCCGGTTTCCACATTTTGTTCTGAAATATGAACAATTTAAATTTAACAGATTTAAATAATAAAAATTAAAAAAATAATGTACCCGAACCTTACCAAAGTGACGTGTCCCTGCAGACTATGGCGACCATGGAATGCCACACCTCTCTATCTTCATCCATTTCCAGCAGTTGTCCGGCCGGGTATCCTTCCCTCGCTGTTCGTACTATTCCATCCATATACTTCTCTCTTTGCCTGCCTCTTGCTCTGCTACCTGAGACTCTTCCGTTAAACTCAGGTTCTCTATCTTTCCTCTTCTCATAACATGTCCTAAAAATCTCATTTGTCTTCCTCTCACGTGTACCAGTAATTCTCCTCTGATATCCATTCTCCTTAGCGCTTCTTCATTTGATATTCTCTCTGTCCAAGAAATTTTCAAAAGCCTTCGCCAGCACCACATTTCAAAAGCTTCCAAATTTATCTCCATCTTCTTACTAATAGTCCAAGCTTCACATCCATGTAACAACACAGACCAGACATAAGTTTTAACTGCTCTTCTTCTTGTTCGTATTGAAAGGTGTCTGTTACTTAGTATATTTCTCATCTTCTGAAATGCCTTCTTCGCTTCAAATATTCTTCTTTTAATTTCTTCGTTACATCTACCATCTTCCGTAATGTAGCTTCCCAAGTAGCAAAATCTTCTCACCTGTTTAAGCATCTTATCGTTCACTCATACACTGCACCTAGGGACTTGTGCCTTCTTACTAACTACCATCACTTCCGTTTTATCCACATTAATTGTCAGACCTTTTTCTTCACTCGTCTCCTTCACCACTGTCAAAATATCCTGAAGTTTCTCCTGAGTATCAACAATCAGTACCGTATCATCTGCGTACCTTATATTGTTCATATTTCGTCCTCCAATATTAAATCCTTCTCGTCCTTCAGCTGATCTCATTATCATCTCGCTGTACAGGGAGAACAGATCTGGAGATAGAACGCATCCCTGTCACTCCTCTTCTTATATCTATCCAATCACTCTGATCTGCTCCCACTCCTACTGCCGTTTTCTGATTCCAGTATAACTTGCATATAATTCTTATGTATTTTCCATCTACTTTTAAATAAACTATCCGAGAAATGTTTATGCTTTTAAAAAGATATTTTACCGATCTTTTCTAGACATTTCTTCACATTGCATGACTTAAAATTACATATATGGAGAGTGGTGAGTTTTCTGTTTGTTTTATTATAATTAATGTACAGTCGGATATTATGAATAATACAGTGTAAAAGTTATTAAGCTACGATGACAGTTTACTGAGTCGTGGAAAGTTGTCATCTCTTTCTGTGTTAATCGCAGTGTTAAATATTGTAGTGTTATTTTTGCAATTACTTTAAAGATTTATATTTAAGAAAAAATATAGTTTATCTCTGTTGGTGCATTATTAACTTGTTAAATGAGCACGATAGAAAATGTAATAACTTTTTTTTTTTTTTTAAATTTGCAGACCATGGCTTAATATTTTTCAAGAGAGAGAGCAAGAGTACTGAATGACGATAAGGACACCCCAAATTCATGTTGTGATCCATAACTGTCATCTTCAAACCATGCCAGCAAGTTGAACAGAGTGCTTGGCTAAAGGAGGCTAATAGAATTTGACATTAGTAGCAGGCCCAAGTAAGCCTTGAGAAAAACTTTGTTGACAATATAAAAATAGTTACATGAGTCTCGGTTTTATATGGAATGGAGATTATAATAAAAAAAAAAAAAAAAAAAGCTCCTCAGCCCCTGTGTCTGAATTGTGGTGAAAAGCCTTCCATTGCCTAATCTCAAACAGGATGAAAAGACATCTGTTGGCAAAATATGGAAACTTGACAAACAAGGATATTCAGTGTTTTGAAAGACTTTTGGAACAACAGAATTTCCAGCAATCAAATAAGATGCAGATGTGTCTTACCAGGTAGCTGGATTGACTGGTCAACAGACAATACCACAAATAACAGGGGAAAACTTATTTGGCTTGCCTGCTGTTTGACTGTTAAAACTTTGATGATGGTGCTGAGAGATAAGTTACGAAATTTCTTTGATAATTCAGTCTGTTGAAGAATAGTTGATATGTCAACTACTGTTGAGAAGTGTTTTTCCAAAAGTATAATACTTCTAAATTTGACATTCGAGTTGATGACTTGAGTGACTTAGTGGAAAGGCACAGCCGCTTATGTCAGATTCATTCACAGTGAAGAAATAATCACACTGCTTATATTTTGCAGGGAACTTGAAATACACACACACACACACACACACACACACACACACTAGTATAGCAATTGAATATACTGGAAAAAACTTTTCAAAGTGAAATAGATTCAATTACCCCGCCCCATCCTGGAGACGTGAATTCACGTCCTCACATGATGTGCACTCATATCCCGGAGACGTAAATTAACGCGGCAACATTGCAAGGTCCCTAATTTGCACAATTTTCAATTTATGCGAGTGATTTTTGGCACGAATACACGGGACACCTTCCTCTATTCCTCTACAAGATGCCAAGCAGGGACAATGCCTTACACTGCATAACCTCTCCCCTCCCTCCTGCACGCCATTGTCTCGGCAATTCACCTGTTACCAGTGACCTGGCCAATAAAGACATTCAGGGCCAGAGTGATTCCCCGATCGATGACAATGTGGAGGACAAAGTTTACATAGCATTGGAGGAAGAAACAGTCAGAAATGATGATCAGGTAATGTGGCAAAAAAAGGTCAGGAAGGGTGATGAGTTAGTGAGTGAAACAATGCTTATAATGCCTATATTACCGTTTGAAAACCAATATACTCTCGTACTACATATAAATTCGTACCAAATAAATAAATAAATACCATTTATGAGTGGTGTGGAATAGTTATCCTCCCATAGAACTCGTTTTCTTTGCAGCCAGCCTGATAGAAAACCCTGTAAGGTAAGGAGGTACTGCTACCTGGATCAAGTATTTTAAACCGCAGGTGAGCGATTTCTCTATGAATTTTCGATGTTTCTCACCAAAAGCGGATGTTTGAGCTCCCCCCAAAAAAGGTCCAAAAATGTCGGGACTGGGGTGTACCACTGCCCAGAAAACGTCGGGATGGGGGGGGTTAACAAGAAATTATGCATGCAGAAGGAAGAAAATGAACAATCAGTAAAGAAATTTAAAAAGACACAACAGTAGATGAGCTGTGGGTTTAGGTGGGTTCACTTAGATTATTGAAATGATAATTACATTGTCAACTATGAGAGTATCATGGAGTTCAGAAATGATAGAGACAATTAGGCAAGCAAGCAGTCTGATAAACCAAAATAGTGATACTGAAGAGAAGATAACCCAGGTGAACAAAGTAAAGTTATATAGTTGATGTAGAAACTACGTATGCTGAAATGGTGAGAGTAAGGAAAGACTTAGAAACAAAAGTCAAAGAGAAAAACATTAGAAAGTGAGTGAAAGAAATCATTAACAACAACCCAAAACTGGTAAAAGATTCAGCAGATATCAACAAATCTATAGTAACCACTGGTATAGATGAAGAAGAAATAAAAAACAAAATTTTGAGACAAAAAGGGGATGGCAAATATAATGAATACAGTATGTTGCAGGAAGGATCAAGGGAAGTCTGTGATAAAGACATAAAGGAACAAAAAATATTAGGGAAATATGAGAGAAAAAAGTCAACGCCTCTGAAAGTAACCTTCCAGTGTGTGAAAACTGCGGAGGAAATACTGAGAAATGCAAACAAACTCATGGAAAAAGAGGAATTTTAAAAAAATATGGATAAAAATATACGAAACTCAAGAGGAATTGGGAATACTAAAGTAGAAGAGGGAGGAAGCAAAAATAAAGAATGAGGAAAGATAAGAGGAAGAAAAGAGTAATTTTTTTTTTTTACAAAGCACTGTAACTGGATTGCAGGTACGAAAGTGGTACATAACCAACAGGGATTAAAAAGGAGGAAGGTAGTAAACTCAAGCTATGGCAAATATTTAAACAAGATGATTAAGTTGATGAACTCAAATGATGATGGAATGGTGTCTAAATTATTAAAGGTGAAACACTATACCAAAAAAAAAAAAAGGAACCACATATTATTTCCCTAACTGAAACAAAATTAACTCCAAAGATATGAAACGATACCCAAAACTTAGAAGAATACAATATATAGAGAAGAAACTGAAATATAAGAAACGTAGGAATTATAATCTTAACAAAGAAAAATTACAAGTCAAAGGAATAAAAACAGATATACCCACACAAGTAGAACTGATTACATTGGAGTTTAACACATTTGAAGGGAAATTAATTGTAACAAATCTATACATGCCACCCAAACCAAACACCTGGGAAAGAGACAAATATAAAGACCTGGCAGAAAGTACAATTCAGAGTTTAAGAACATTACTAACTAGAATGGAAGGAAAATCTGAAAGAATTACATTAGCTGGAGATTTCAATTCAAAATATAAATTTGAATACTCTAGATGTAAAAAGCCATGAATGCTGGTGGAATCAAAAGCTCTTGAATCTTGTGCAGAACTTTTTCTTAGCCCGAGGTGTCCCATCGACTTATGGGTACGTTGCAATATTTTGCATTTGCCAGTCCCGACGACGTACTGGTACGTCGTGCAATTGCAAGGTCCCTAATTTGCACAATTTTCAATTTTCACGTGTGATTTTTCGTACATTTACACGGGACACGTTCCTCTATTCCTCTACAAGATGCCAAGCAGTGACAATGCCTTACACCGTATAACCTCCCCCTCCCCCCCACACGCCATTGTCTCGGCAATTCACCTGTTACCAGTGACCTGGCCAATAAAGACATTCAGGGCCAGAGTGATTCCCCAATCGATGACAATGTGGAGGACAAAGTTTACTTAGCATTAGAGGAAGAAACAGTCAGAAATGATGATCAGGTAATGTGGCAAAAAAAGGTCAGGAAGGGTGATGAGTTAGTGAGTGAAACAATGCTTATAATGCCTATATTATTGTTTGAAAACCAATATACTCTCATACTACATATAAAATCATACCAAATAAATAAATAAATACCATTTATGAGTGGTGTGAAATACTTATCCTCCCATAGAACTCATTTTCTTTGGTGCCAGCCTGTTAGAAAACCCAGTCAGGTAAGGAGGTACTGCTACCTGGATCGAGTATTTTAAACCTCAGGTGAATGATTTCTCTATGAAATTTTGATGTTTCTCACCAAAAGCGGAGGTTTTAGCCAAAAAAAAAAAAAAAAAACTTCAGGATTGGGGGGTGTCGGAGGTGCGAAATAGCTCCGGACGTGACGGGTTAGCACAGCATGTTTTTTTTTTTTTTTTGTGGTGAAGAAGGAACCCAAGGCAATGAGCCCACAAAACTGTTCCTTCCAAGAGAAAAACAAAATACAAGAGAGAGCCAAAGTCAAGATCCATTCATTTCGAGATGCCTTGACACACTGTATTTGAAAGACTGGAGATCATAGGAAGCAGGAAATACAGACAGAGACAGTTCCAGAGTTGACCTGTTGCATAAATGAAGGACTGGGAGTAACGGTTAACTCTTGCATTAGAGAGTTGGACAGAAAAGGGGTGAGAGTTTGCTGCTAGACGGGTGCTACGCGCCTGTCGTAGAAGTGGAGGAATGCATGCAGACAGTTCAGAGAAGCAGTGACCATTGAAGCAGCGATAGAAAAGAGATAAAGATGCAACATTGTGATGAAGAGACAGAGGTTGAAGGGAGTCAGTAAGAGGGGGAGAGTTAATGAGACGAAAAGCCTTTGACTCCACCCTATTGAGAAGAGCTGTATGTGGGGAGCCTCTCCACACATGAGAGTTGTACTCCACACAGGGGCGGATAAAACCCCTGTATAGAGTCAACAATTGTGCAGGGGCAAACAAGAAACGGAGTCGGCTTAGCACACCCAATCTTTTGGAAGCAGATTTGACAAGAGATGTACTATGATCTTTCCAAGACAAGTCCCGAGCAAATGAAACCCCAAGCATGTTCAACGATGATGCAGGATTAAGTTGAGTATTATTAAACATAAGTGGGTATACCTGTGGAAGATTTTGTCGGGTTGATAGGTGCAAAAACTGAGTCTTTGATGCATTAACAACAACCAGATTATTTTTACCCCAGTCAGAGATACGAGCCAAGTCAAACATTAGGTGTGTCATAGCCTCATCCCTTGCCTGTTGAAGTAACTGCTGAGATGGACGTTGTGGGAATCGAATGGAAAGGTGAAGGGTGGAGTCATCAGCGTATGAGTGGTTAGGTGTACAGCTTAGAAGGTCATTGATGAATAAAAGGAAGAGAGTTGGTCACGAGGCGCTGTCGTGTGCCTATCAAGCATTCCTTGAGTTAGAGTGTGTAAGCATGTTTACCATTGCTCGATTCTCGCTGACACAGTACCTATCTCATCCCCCGACTTGCTGCATCTATCTATCTATCTATCTATCCATCATGCTATCTATTATGATTTGTATTTATAATATGGAGTCCTGACATCGCTCGGTCACGTAGCTGGAGGTCCTCCGACAGCAATCATCATTGATATATGCTAATCTATTAGTACATAATATTGATTTTAATATTGTATACATATAATATTCATGTTAATATTGTAATGGTTCAGTAATATTATATATTAAACAAGTTGTATACATAATTGAACAAATACAATATGATTAAATTGGTTATATATTGTATGACAGTTTGTAAGATGTGTATGTATAACAGACATTCACATATAATTGTGCAATGGTAATACTGATAGGTCATTACATTACATATGGAGTTGTCCCTAATATTTCACCTAACTTGTATGATGATTCTGGTAATACAGAATTGTGGTAAAATTGTATGACTTGTTACATAATATTGTAGTAACATTGTAGTAATAACTGTAACATTGTATGACTTGTTACATAATATTGGAGTAACATTGCGTAATAATTGTAACATTGTATGACTTGTTACATAATACTGTAGTAACACTGTAGTAATAATTGTAACATTGCATGACTTGTTACTTAATATTGGAGTAATGCTTAATTGTGTTGGCCTTATAATTGTAGTTACATTTTGTTAATGCAACTGTTACATAACTGTGTTGGCCTTATAACTGTAGTTACATTTTGTTAATGCAACTGTTACATGTTTGTGTTGGCCTTATAATTGTAGTTCTATTTTGTTAATGCAACTGTTACATAATTGTTACATATTATTTGTAATTACATAATTGTAGCAAGTGTAACATAATGCAATCGTTTGTCGTTACATAATTGTTACATATTGTTTGTAGTTACATAATTGTAGCAAGTGTAACATAATGCAATCGTTTGTCGTTACATAATTGTTAAATATTGTTTGTAATTACATAATTGTAATAACTGCAGTCCTGACATCGAATCCGGTCATGTTGCGGTCGATGATAGTGATGATGTGCCATGCCACTTGCTTTGGGAGACAATTTGCTTTTTGTTTCACTTATAGAAGGAGTTTATGTGGTATTTTGGGATTTGTAGTAACACTTAAGCTTATTTTCATTTGTTTGTTATGTGATCTTACCATATTTTTTTCTTTTTTCTTTTTTTTTGTATGTATTGATTTTCTATAGTTTGTTTTTCTTCGTTTGTCTACGCTTTTTCGGTGTTGTCCGAGGTTGCATAATTGCTGGCTAATTCCCTTGGGACCCTTTTTTAAGGTTTAGTTTGTATTGCACAGATATTACTGAAAATGATATTATATAGCCCCATATTTTGTTATTTTATATAAAAAAATATAAATACACTATCTACAGTATTAACTATATACATTATATACAGTATTAACTATATACAATGACTTGTTGTTCACTTGTACCTATCGTGGCCAATATATGTGTCAGCACTGTGTGGAAATCTTTATCTTCACGATTATGTTGAAGACGTTCATTCTTGCTAACGTCATTTGTGTTGGCCATTTTTTTTTTTTTCCTGGTTTTCCTTGTAACTTAATTTATCTGTTTCCCCTAGGTAGCTTTAATTAATAAATGTTTAATACAGTTCTTTCAAATGCTCACTGAGTAACTGTGATGGTATATTATTTTCTGTATTATTTTGTAGATGTAATAATGTATAGCTGTATTTATGAAACACATATTATATGTGGGTATAAATGGTAATACTCGTTGGTAGTAAATAAATGCTATAATAAATGAATGAATATATACAATGTAGAATATTTATTGTTGGTGCAAGTATTTAATGATTGAATTATGAAGATAATTGAAGTAGGTATATGTATTTAAGTTGTAATTATACAGCAGGTTTTATATGTTTGTGCAAAATGTGTTGTCTATCACTGTGTATCGTATAAATGAAGTAACTATGTCACTCACTAATTTTTACGGGGGTGGGAATGGTGTGAGTGGTGTTGCACGTGGTGATAGCGTTGTTCTTCAGGGGTTGATTGACGTGTTGTGGGGTGTCAGACACACGTTGAGGCGTGGCGTCGTCTCAGCAAATATGGTGATGTTGACTTACCACACTGGTAGCTGTGGTGAGTAAATAAGTAGCGATGAGTAACTTGAGTGAAGATGAGTAAGATGAGTTGTGAATATGGGCTTGGTATTTGCTTCATCGTCTTGATCTTCTCACACTCCTGCGTCAGCGGTGGAGGTTGGTGGAGGTAGGAGAGAGAGAAGGGTGAGGTCAGGTGGTTGTGAGTTGTTAGTCGTGTCTCGCTCTTCGTTTGTTTGTTTTGTTTTTCTTTCTCGATGTATTCTCGGTCCTTTCCTCTTGTAATTTATTCGTTGTGGGATGAAGACTGCCGCTACTTGTAGGTGCGTGTAGAAGATTATACAGACGACTCGTAGAGTTGTTACTTGTAGTTGATCGTAGATTGTTGTAGTTCGTTGGTTCCTTGTAGAAATTGCAAGATTGTTTGTATCAATATTTTTTTAAACTACATCAACGTGATGATCGGGCAGAAGGAGAGGGGGTTGGAGAGAATACTGTTAGGAGCTGGTTGTGAGTTGTTGGTTGTAAGAGGTATTGTTTGTTTTCAATCTTGATTCTGTAGAATCAACTGTACTGTACACTCGTAGACTCGTAGGCTCTTAGGCTTGTAGGCTCGTAGGCTCGTAGGCTTGTAGCTTGTATTTTGTAGGAATTCACTGTAGAACTGAAGCTAATCTTGGTTAGAGTCTCGCTTGCTTTTGTAGAAATTCACTGTAGATTCGTAAACGAGGTTCGTACGTTCGCTGCCACCATATCTTACAATAACTTTGTAGGTGCTTGTAGTGAAAATCTTTAGGTCAGTTATACATATATTAGACTCATGGACGAGCCGTTGTTATATGTGAGTAGCTTTGTAAGTAGATAATCTTGGTTCCCTTTTGTCATGCAATGACAGGAGAGGTAAAGAATAGTATGGGACTATTTTTATTTGTCTTAGAAATATTAACAAAGCGTCTCACACATGAGTGAAGTATAGAGTCCCACGAGCTACCTCCTGTCTCTCTCTCTCTCTCTCTCTCGCCCATGTTGCTAGGCTTCTTCTCCCTACTACCTGTCGATTCTATGACCTGTCTCCTTCTGAGCTCTGCTTCCTATGTTCTCATTTTAGCAGGGGTTGTGTCACGTGGAATAAACTGATGTGAAGTTTCTAGAAGCCTGTGTGTGAGTATGTGTGTATGTGTGTTTATGGTCACGAGGCAGTGCTCGTGTCTATCAAGCATTCCTTGAGTTAGAGTGTGTAAGCATGTTTACCACTGCTCGATTCTCGCTGACACACTACCTATCTCATCCCCTGACTTGCTGCTTCTATCTGTCTATCTATCTATCTAACTATCTATCTATCCATCATGCTATCTATTATGATTTGTATTTATAATATGGAGTCCTGACATTACATCCTTCACCACAGAGAAACAAAAATGAAACTAAAGAAATGGGTTAATAGAGAATATAAAATAATCAAAAGATGAAAGAGATTTGCTGTGGAATAGATACAGAGGACACAACATTAAGAGGGTGTACAACAACTATAAATAGACAAGAAATGATTAAACAAAGATAAGGACGGAGGCTTAAAGGCTGTTTGAGGAAGCCATTATAAATAAAACTAGTGATCAACCTAAGCTATTTTACAGCTACATTCGAAGCAAAACCAAAGTTAAAGATAAAATACAGTACATTACGGAAGAGGGGATCATCTATACACAAGAGGAAGATATTTGTGAAACACTAAATAAAAACTTCCAATCAGTTTTTACAAAAGAAAATAATTTTGAAAGAGGTGATATGGAACATGCATACCAAAACCTATTACCAAATATTCAAATATCAGAAAAAGAAGTACAGGAGGAGTTAAGTAATTTAGACAAAGGAAAGGCATATGGTCCTGAAGAAATTTCAGGTTGGGTGCTACATGAATGTTGGGAAGAAGTTAAGCAGACCATTATATTTAATATTCAAGGAATCCTTAGGTCAAGGCAAAGTACCTAATATTTGCAAGAAAGCAAATATTGTTCCCCTATTCAAGATAGGGAATAGACAAAATCTACTCAATTACCGACCAGTATCACTGGCCAGTGTTGTATAAGTAAGATACCATACTAGAAAAGCTGATAAGAAAAGTTTGGGTAAACCATCTAGAAGAGCACAGTATAACAGAAAGGCAATTCGGTTTTAGAAAGGGAGAATTATGTGTTACTAATCTGTTAAGCTACTATGATAGAATTACAGAAACATTACAGAAATGAGAAGGTTGGGTGGACAGTATCTATTTAGATTTCAAGAAAGCATTTGACAGCACCATACCAAAGATCTTTATGGAAACTGTACCATCAAGGAGGTATCCAAGGCAACCTGTACTGTTAGATGCAGGATTTTCTCAGAAAAAGGGAAATAAGAACAGTACTAAGGGGAAAATACTCATCATGGAGGAGTGACTAGCAGAGTTCCACAAGGCTCAGTGCTGGCACCAATTATGTGCCAGCACTGAGCCCTGATTATGCAAAAATACAAAGGAAAATTACTAACATATTCTTTGCAGACAGCTACAAGAATTAATTAAACTTCATGAATAGAGCAATAAATGGCAAATGGAATTTAATGTGGACAAGTGTCATGTAAGTTTGGTAAAAATGAAAAAAAGACCAGATTGGGATTATAAGTTAGGAAGATCAACCCTACACATATCAGAAAGAGAGAAGCACCTAGGAGTGATTATCAGTAACAGACTATCTCCGGCTGACCACATGCGTGAGAAGGTACGTAACATGTACAGTATACTGTACTCTGCTTGCTAATATGAGACCTGCATTCACATATATAAATGAACACATGCTGAGAAAGATATCATTTTTCAGACCAACCTTGGAGTATGCATTAGTAGTCTGGAATCCTCATCACAAAAAGCACATAGATAAGACTGAAAAACTACAAAGGGCAGGTACAAGATAGGTACCAAGCTTAAGGGATCAAAGCTGCAAAAAGAGACTAGAAAAATTGAATCTACCAACACTACAAGAAAGAAGGAAAAGAAGAGACATGATTATGCTATATAAATGTATCTCAGGGAAATAGCAAACAGACATAAATGAATATATAACCTACGGGGAAGCACCAGCAAGAGAACTACATAAAAAGCGAGGCAATAAAAACATAAGGAAATTCAGTTTCCCAAATAGGGCAAATGATCAGTGGAATGCACTACCGAATGTAGCAGTGTTCCAAAACTATAAATAAAATTAAGGGTATGTATGATGAAAATGGTTTAAAACACGGGACAGTACGAGCTTGACTCATTCCTGTAAATATACAATTTGGTAAGAACAATTAGGTAAGAACACACACACACACACACACACACACACACACGATAAAATAATTTTCCATTGTCTGAGTATTTGAAAAATGTTGAATTTTATGGATTTCTTGCTTTGGAATCTATATGGATGGAGCCCAGTCATTGAAAGGGAAGGTGAAAGACTTGGTGTCACTCGTCTAACAGAAAATTCCAGTTTTTTTTTAACTTTTTTTTTTTTTTTTTTTTTTTTTCTTTCTTTCCAGAGAGACGTTAGTCAGCAAAATCCCTGTAGCTGAACTGAAGTTGGTTCTAGGATAGGCTGTGCACATTGTAAACTTCATCAAACAAAACCATCAAGTTTCTGGCTATTTGCTCAACTCTGGAGACACAGAATCAGAACATCAATGCCTAATTCTGCACAACGAGGTTCGCTGGAAAAATTTGGAAGGGCCTGGCCGCAGGCGAAAATAATCTCAACTGTGCATGCGCCAGTCTCGTCGCTGATTGGCCCGTGTTTTCTCTCAGCTGGCAGATGTAAACAACAGAATTTTAAGCAAGTACAATAGTAGAAACTAACAAAATTTTGCACCTTTTGCTTGTCACAGCTTTAGATGGGTAGGCTATTATAATATTATTGTACTGTCACTCACACAGCTTTGGAAGCTTGAAAATATATTTCCTTTAGTAATCGACGATATATGAACGAATTTGATAATCATGCTACAAATGACAGGTCTGGACTTGAGTTGTCAGATTGGCTTAGAAGTAAATATATATATTTTTTCTTGGCGACAAAAATTGTCTTAGGCTAAATATCTTATGCACGTTTCTCTTAGCCTAGCTTATTCTACAGGAGCTGGGGCTTGTTTTTGTTATTCTAGTTTCAGTGTCTAATCTGCAGAATATGAGGTTTTACCCTATAGGCCTATACTGATATATGTTTTTAAGTCATTCTATGATATTTTCTTGTGTATTTGGATGTTTCCCACAATAGGTTACATAAGGTTAAGTTAGGTTAGTATAAGTGTAATATTTTTATAATTTCTGACGAAAATGAATGTCAGCTTTGAACTAATCACATTATAAAACATTAAAAAAAGATAAAGTAAAGCTTTAAAGTGAGTTGGGTGTAGTTCTGGAAATTTACCCTTTTAGTATTCGATGACTTATGAACGAATTTGATAATCGTGTTGCAAACGACAGGTTTGGGCTTGAGTTTCTCTTAGCCTATTCTACAGGAGCTGGGACTTGTTTTTGGTATTCTGGTTTTAGTGTCTTATCTACGGAATATGAGGTTTTATCCTATATACTGATATATTCACACCTACAATAACGACTTGCCTTTGCAGCAGGCTAAGTGGCCAGGCCTTGATGCAGGGGTAAAGGCATAAAGGCGTGATTCCACCGGGGCAACAAAGCCAACATGTAGCATGCGATTTGCCTGGCTTTCATCATGTATGTTGAAAGCAACATTCAACCAGGAGACATATTGAATGCGACAAGTCAACATTGTTGTTTCATGCAGTATGCTACATGCCAGTGTTTATGTTGAATGCCAAAAAACCTTTTCTATCGATTCAACAAAAGCCGAGCCAGTTGTCAACACGATATAACAGACAGACAGACAGATATGTAGACAGACAGAGCTTAACAAAAAACATGTAAGTAGATACCGTGTAAAACATGCATGCACACACACACACACACACACACACACACACACACACTGCAGAATAATTTATAAAAAGGAGTGAATGTATAGAAAGACGGGTGCTGCGTGCCCGCCGTCAAGAGGCAGGCACGAATGCAAAAATTTTCTGAAGTACCGTATCTTAGCATAACAAGAGACAAGATAGAGAGAATAATGTAACAGAAGAAAGATTTGCTAATGTTGGCATAGTATTAGGACTGGCGGAGAGAGAGAGAGAGAGAGAGAGAGAGAGAGAGAGAGAGAGAGAGAGAGAGTGTGTTCTTGGCTAATCCCCGCAGTGCATCTAGTATAGCCTGGTTATTCTTGTATTGTTCCAAGCGTATATCCCATAGAACCACAAGTTTTCTATATTCTTCTATAAATTCCTTGGCTTTATTCTTGAGATCAATTCATCTTGTTGGTTTCAACATCGAAGTCGTGGGGCCGGCAACACTAGGCAACGGCCTAATTCTTGTCGCATGCGTCACGTTCTACGGGCAACTTGTTGCCACCTGTTGCACGCCACACAGTCGCATGCTACATGTTGCCTTGTGTTGAACTGGTTGGAACACACTTGGCCTATGCAACAATGTAGCATGCCACATGTTGCCAAAATATTGCCCTGGTGGAATCGCACCTTAAGAAATGGGCATCATTTAGAAACTTCGTTATTAGTGGAAATAACATTTTTGTCTGGTTTGTAATATGATATTAACTTGTGTATTCAGCTCTCAGGCTGCCTCCCCCTGAAGAGGGGAGGGCTTTGAAGAACAGGCGATGAGACTCTGGCGCATGAGCAGTTTAGATGATTTTCGCCTGCGGCCAGGCCCTTCCAAAAATTCTAAGTTGGATGTTGGAACTTAAAATCAAGTGAAGGGTATTTCTAAATTGAACGGATCCCATTGTACCATCATCTGCATGAGGATGACTGGCATGCAAAGCTGTCATATTTGGCCGATATCTATTCCCAGTTAAATGTGTTCAACGCCAGTATGCAAGACCTTAATGACAATATCCCCACGACTACAGGCATACTAACTACATTTGAAATATATATATATATATATATATATATATATATATATATATATATATATATATATATATATATATATATATATATATATATATATGATATCAGCTGTGGTACGGAAGTGATGCAACACATCCTCGAAATGTCGCCACTAATAAAAAGGTTTAAAATCAGCAATTAATTGTACGGCCTCATACAAGAACATCTAGCAGCACTGGTAGAAATGATTGATCAGCTTCCCATAGTTTCCTACATAAAAATTCGACTAGCTTAGGGATCACTTTCCGAATCTGAGTAGTTCATATTTAATATTGGATTAGGAGCAGGCACTGACATGGAGTTCCAGTGAATGCACCAGAAACAGTATCCACGCATCCTTTCGAAGGCATATGCATTTTTCTACATTTCTCCACGACATATTCTCGTTTTTCAGCTCTGACAAATATAAAGGACCAGAAAAGAGAAAAGTGTTTAGGACACTGAGATAAATAACCAATTTAATGAAATAAATGGCCTGCGAATTGCCAGTCTGTTACTGAGAGGAAAATATATTAAATATATCTCAACTACCTATGGGAGAAAAAAGAAAAGTCCCCACATATCTCAAGAGAATCGACTTGAGAAATAAATTATTAAGTTTTACTTTATTCTGGCTTACAGCGCCAGTTCTCTACTACAAGAAATTTATAGTTACTATATAAACTTTCTCGGTCAGTTTTTGGAAAACTACATTTCTCCATTTCGAAACCAAAATAATTTTTTCTTGTCAATTTTAGTGTGATTTGAATGAATTTGACCTTCATATTTGTCGGAAATCACTCTTTGTGGAGATGGGCCTACCCAAGCCTATCTCCAAAACAAGTGAAATCAGAAGAAAAAAAGGTCAAATTCATTCAAATCACACTAAAATTGACCAGTAAAAATATTTTTGGTTTCGAAATCGAAGGCGTGGGTTGAACTTTATACCCTAACTGAGGGGGAGCTTCGCCCCCCCACACCCCCCACATTATTAACCTAACCTAATCTAACAAACCGTAACATTAACCAAACCCATCCTAACCTAACCTTACCTTACCTTAAATGTCGGAGGAGAATGAGGTGGAAAGGTTTGCCTCAATCCTCTAAACCCACATGCCCTCCGTTCCTTTGAATTAGCTTAACTCTTAAAATTATTACAGTACCACTGATGAAGGTCCTGTCTATAATGTAGGTCAATTCCACACTTCTTACACTTCAGGGAGGAAGGCAGAACACCGTGACTGCATATGAAATTCACAGTTTCCAGATTATATTTAAAAAAAAAAAAAAATGGCCTCGTATTGTCACAGCACACCCACTACAAGAGGACGCCATCATGGAACTGACCAAAGTAAGGGAAGTTTAAAATCTGAAAATCTGCTAACGCTATCAGTGATTTGATTGGTCCTCCTTTTGGCTGATTTTAATTTCACTGGCCGTGATGTCCGAGTATGCGCTGTGATGACATGACGTCACGCCCCGGAACTGCCGTGACAGCGAGAAACACCGATGCGAAAGTTTGAAATTTAGGGGTGATCCAAGGCAATATTATATAGGATTTTCACGTTAAATATACATTTCCGAAAACAAATGTTTAGTGGAAGAGATTCAGAATAACATAGTCCACAACGTGGCTGTAGCAGATTTCCTGGATGGAGAAATGTAGTTATCCGAAAACTGACCGCTTTCTCTTCAACAGTACACAACGGAGAATAGTCTCTCACGGAAGATGTGTCGTTATTCGTTAGTAGTGCTGGCCACTGAGAGAATGACCCTTGCCTACTGACAATCAATCAATTTTACTTCGGAAAGATGCTGCTAATAACTAGTAGTACTATTCCAAGTCCTTGCTTTCGCTAACGCCTAGGTTGCGCAAACGGATTTATGAATTACAGTAATACGAAAGAACTGGCTTAACTACCAGTCGTGATTCATGTCAATTATTGTCAAGAAAAGTTTGTGCAAATTGGAAGCAAGCAAATTAAATAATATGGAATAATGAAACACAATTATTACATTTCATCGAGTTCAAAGAGAACTGTAATTTTATGAATCACTGCAAGATAAATTCTTACGTACGTTACATGAATCTCAAAGCAATTAAATTCAGAATCGCAAGAAAAGTAAATTCACTCAATCAGTCATGCTAGCTAATACTCTTAAATCTAGAAAACAGGAAGAAGACACTGGTCAGTGGAGAAAATGGAGTAGTGGCTGCGAAGAGACTGGGCGTCTCTGCTTCACGTGCCACTGCACTACACACTGTTGTGATGACCACTGCTTGTCTAACACCAACTGGGTGGGGAGATGCGGAGGTCGAATGCTAGAGACTGGGTAATCAAGTCCCTAAGACGAGATTTTCGGTGTTCGCTGTTCCTGCACTGTTCTTGACATCCTCCTCTCGTGGGTGCCCTTCA
This sequence comes from Coenobita brevimanus, assembly GCF_032717465.1. NCBI lineage: Eukaryota > Metazoa > Arthropoda > Malacostraca > Decapoda > Coenobitidae > Coenobita > Coenobita brevimanus. The sequence goes on along the minus strand of NC_136988.1, from coordinate 4,677,869 downwards.
CCGGCTTACTATGTTTCTCACGCCAGCATGCACAAGCGTGAGAATGGGCATGGCTTAGCTTTAACGGCTATAAAGGCAGGAGAGATGCGCAATAATTCACTCAGTGAAGCACTACGTCAGTACATAAAAACTGTCAGTTATGATACAGTGACGAATGTTTTGAAAAAAAAAAAAAAAAAAGTTCCCAACAGAAAGCAAATACCAGACGGTTAGACGACGAAACTTTCTGGGTTTTTCACTAATGCATCGTGAGTTCCCGTAATAACAAAATGTCATGAATTTGTATAAAAACACAGTGTGACGAATTCATGACAAAAGGCTCATTTGTGATAATGAGATGAGAGTTTGCCTCAATTAGACCTAATACGGGGTAGATTACTGCACAAAAACTGGATCACGCATCTCACTGAATGTGTATATTTTGTAAATGAATCATGCTTTTACAAAGCTGCATTGTTTTATTATTTCTGGATGTTTGATGATAATACTGTAATGTAGCTGTGTTGTATGTTATGAATAAAAAGCATTGTTTGGAGCTTATTTGTTTTTTGAAGGTATTTCTTATTAAAACAAAACTCTGTGTGACGTGAGCATATTATTCATTCTGAAAGTGCTGCCCATAGTAAAAAGTTTGGGAACCACTACCCTATAGCCTTAAGTTGTTCTTACATGAACTGTCTATACGTGCATCTACCTGTCTATTTAGGCTACATACAGTTGTCATAGTCCTGGATGAGATGACCACAAAGAAATTACTTCCAGATAATCCTATCCTGCATCATCAGGGTGCTCTATCTCTAGATCCCGCCACCCTCACTTTTGTACTTATCTCTCCACCCTCCCATCATTCCTCAGTCTCGTCCCTAGGTTCTCTCTTCGTCTCCCTCTCCACTGTTTGACAGTGTCTGGAGGCGAGCACATGCTACTAGTCTTTGTTTTCCCTCTTGCGAATAGGCTGTTGAACCGTTCATCCCTGGTGATGAAGAAGGGCGCCTACACATTTACACAAGCATCTCCCTGTGCCCTTGAAAGGAGGAGGGTGGACTATGGAAGAAGGGTTAACTCGGTCTACAGTCTATTGGTTCCACATTCAGATGAATCCGGAGTTGCAGCTTCTGCTATTACTCCTGCTGCTGCTGCTGCCTTTTAATGCTTTAAATTAGGTTTTATTCTGGCATATTTATGCCACCTCCAGACGATTAAATTAAACTTGAGGATGATCTTTACTGAACAGGTGAATTATGGCTTTATCTAAAGCTTGAAAATCGTAATATCTGTTTCAAGCAAAAGCACATCTGACTGTGGTAAGAATTAAATGCAGACTACATCGTCTAACTGAAGCGGTTAACTTCGGTGATTTGTGGGGAACTCAATAAAATTGTATGGCAAAAGAGAACATTTTATGTATCTACCAACAGCCACAGGTCGTAAACTAGAGGGGATGGTCATTGTCTTTTAACACTTTGATGATGGCGTTGACTGTAGCATGTACTAACGGAAACAGTAGTTGGATTTGTATGTTTACGCCATTTTCACTTGTGAGAATGCTCTTAAAGGGGACATTCAGTATTGTTGCTATCTTTACATTATCATGAACGAGATTTTCGTTTGTGTTTAGTAAAGGGCTTATGCAGTCTTTACGTTACTCTTACTCCTTACGTGACAATAGAAGAGCTTTGTATTTTGACTTTGCTTCAGGTGAATTTTTTTGCGTCATATATTTATTATACCGCTTTATTTGAAATGCTTGGTCCCACTATTGTTACTTTCGCTGAATTTATATTTGGTATATGCCTTTTTTTATGGGACTGATGATTTCTTCAAAATGCTTCGACATTCACTTCAATTAATTATTAGAAATATTCATCATCATCATCTGGACCTCCTTTCCTACCCAAGGGCAGGGTGAGGAGTAGCAATGTCCAGACATCCCAAAATTGCCCAATCCAATGGGCCACGCTTCCATTCACTCATCATTCAAGTCCCAGGAATCCTGCCTCCATCGGATACGCCAAAAACATTCACCACGTTCTGTAGCTTCACATAATCGTATCCGACAGAGTCAATCCAGACGCTGTCATGTTAAAAAGGGGTGCCAAAAACCCCTGATCATGCACTTCTCCTCACAAGATTCATCCAGCCAGCTCGATTTCCTGTCAGTTCCCTAGCCTCACCGACTTCCAAACCTCTCTTCCTCACACATTCATTCACCATATCTCTCAACCTTCTCCTTGGCCTACCTCACCCCCTCCCTCCTTCGAATTCGCTCAGATATACCTTCATCACCACTCTATTGTTATACATTCTCTCCACATGACCATACTATCTTAGTATACTCTCTTCAGTTCGGGTGTCCACCAACTTCCTCACTCCGCATCTTTCACGAATCACATTATTTTGTATCCTATCCACCGTCTGTACTCCACATACATTCCTCAGCAGTCCCATCTCCACTGCTCATACTCTTGACTTTTCATTTTCATGCCACACCATAGTCTCACATCCATTTGTTAAAGTTGTCATTAACACTCCTTCATGAAAGCCTCGTGCAGCTGCAACACTCAAGCCTCTGATTTTTATCAAGGCCTTCATTGCACCACCTACTTTTCTTCCTTGTGTCACTCTACTTTCAACTTCTTTTGCACATTTTCCTCTCTTTTCTATCACTGTACCCAGGTATTTGAACTCTCTCACCAATTCCAGTCTCTCTCCATTCAGTGTTAGATTGCACTGGGAGTCATCATCTCTCTCAATAACCATCACTTTACTGTTTTCTACATTTACTCTCAAGGAACGACACTTACAGACATCAGCAAAACTCTGCGCTAGCCTACCAAGTTCTTGTCCGGTACTTGCAAACAGTACTGCATCATCAGCATACAACAAATTTGAGTTATTCCATCCATCACCATTCATTACCAATGCCATCCCTTTCTCCATTACTCGTGTTTTCACTTCTATCATCATCCCATCCATATATACATTGAACAACCATGGTGACATCACACAACCTTGTCGCACGCCCACACTGATCGTGAACCATTCACTTTGATGCCCATTAACTCTGACACATGCTTCACAACCATCATAAAAACTCTTGACGGCACCTAGCAGCTTACCCTCTACACCGTACAAGCGGAAAACTTTCCACAATCCTTCTCTGTCCACTTTGTCAAATGCTTTTTCCAGATCCATGAATGCCACAAACACCTTATGGTCCTTCTCACAAGCCTTCTGTATTATCTGTCTCACTGCAAATATTTGGTCCACACATCCTCTGCCACTCCTAAAGCCACCCTGTTCATCACTCACTAGGACTTCTGATATCTCTCTTACTTTCTCTATAATAATTCCTCCATATACTTTCCCTACAACACTCAGTAAGCTTATGCCACGATAATTCTTGCAATCACTTCGTTCACCTTTATTTTTGTACAGGGGTAAAATCACGGCCTTTTTCCACTCTGCAGACACAGTTTCACTCATCCATGCCTTCTTACATATCTCCAACAAGCACTTCATTCCATTCTTTCCACTACATTTAAGCATCTCTGCATACACGTCATCAACCCCAGCTGCTTTCCCATTTTTCAGCCGCTTCACAGCACTCTTCACCTGTAAGAGTGTCACGTCTCCTGGCACTGCATTCCTTCTCTGCACACCCCCAAAACCAACCATGTTTACAGCTGCTCTGCTCTCTCTATCCCCATTCATCAGGCTTTCAAAATATTCTTTCCATCTGGTCTTTACTTCATCCCCATTTTTTCCGCTTTCACTTCTACATTTCTGCACCTCTTTCCAGAATAACTTCTATTTTCAGAGTAGTTCGCATTCATTTTTCTTCCTAGATCCTTGCTCTCAACATATTCAGTTCTTATTTCAACTGAACCCCTATCCTGTAACCACTTTAGCCATATTTCACCTTGTAAATCTGGACACATTTCGAGTTCGATAAACATTAGTTTATTAAGGACTAGATCCCACATTTCTTCCAGTGTAACTTACCTGTAGTAAATAATTCCAGTTAGTTATGGTAATCTCTCTCTCTCTCTCTCTCTCTCTCTCTCTCTCTCTCTTTAGGGAACAGAGACTATTTATACTAATAATTTTTTTGTATTAATTTCCAGTCTGATGACTTAACGATACTGTTACCAAAATTCTTACTCATATTGCATAAATTTATGAAACCACTGCTTGATATTAGGGCAAGGTCAAGTATATTATTACAAAGAAATTGTGTATTCACCCCTGAGCTAAAGCTGCTTTATCCACCGGTTCTAACAATCTGTTCTCTTCTTTATTTGTTCACGAAATATTCGAATCAATGAATGGGCTCTTGAAGTCTCTAAAATAGCCTTGTTTTATTTATTGTCTACTACACCTCACCGTAGAATATTTTAACATTTTCACCATCTAGCATAGGCTGTCTAAAAAACTTTACTTTCGAAAACACGAACAAGTTCTCCTTGCCCTAGTTCCACTTTATGGAAAAACACTTCTGGCTAAGTTTCACTGAAAGTGGGTTATATTTAGGGGTAGCTCAAAAGTGAAACTTTTTAAAATAGTTACGCCCTCAACCCACATTGCCACAGGCTCCAACAGCAGTACTGTACTTCAGTACAGGAAGGACGTTGCCCAGTGATTGTTCTTCCTATGGTCAGCCTTTAGGTGTACAGTACACAAGATCAGCTGAAGTGAAAATAAACTGGCTCCTTAAAGTTCACTGTCTTTATTTTTCCAAGTAATTCCACTTAATGCTTTCCAACTTCTCTTCACTGTTCTCACAAGCACTGTAGCTATGCAAACTTTACTAAATGCTATTACACTTAATGCTTGACAATACTTCACTGTTATTATAAGTCCTGATGATATACAAAATTCAATAAACACTTCATTTTTCACAAGTACCGAAAAATATACAAACTACATTGACACTGCACTGACACTCAGATTGAAATGAAAACCGACTGAACTTGAAATAGTCTCTAACCCATCTTTATATAAGTTTGCATTATTCGAGAAACTTCTACATTCTACGAGAACAACAGTTGCCAACTCGGAGATATCAAAACATGCCAGAGTTGTATTGCATTACATAACACTCTAAATCATTTACCATACGAACTTAAATTAAATAATTTAACAATCGATCACTTAAATAAAACATTATACAGAAAAAGAGCACAACATTTAATGTACAACTTAGGAAATAATTACGCTCACAGATAGCAGGCAAAGTGGCAACTGACTCGTACCGGAACTAGCTGCCGTAAACATCAGGAAACGTCGAGAGAAATCTCGGCTACCTAACTGGCAAATTTCGCTTCTTAACAATACCTTAAGTAATTCACAATTTTTCTAATGTGATGTCTCTGTACATTATAACTGCAAGGTTTGTGTTTTTAGTATAAGTTCTTCTAAAACTAACTTTTAGCAATCTATTATCCCTCGTTAATTACATTCTTTTTTCTTAATTTTGTTTTCACAGAGACAGCATGGTAACTAGAAGTATATCATCTTTCTGGTTGATCGGAAAGCCACAGCTGGATATAACTGGGGGCCGGTTACCCTCTATGGAACAAATCCTGAAAGTGTTTATGTTCCATCATGTGGAACAGAAAAAGACAATTTCCAGAGCTGCAAAAGCAACCATCCTGCAGATGAGGGAAATCTAGAAAAGAGCCAGCCTTCAACAATTTGATGAAGCTTGGCAAATCAAGAAGTTCAAGAAACTGTATGAGGAGTAAGTGAAGTTGAAGAAGAATAAGGGCAGAGACAGTGAGCAGGAAATGACGTGGGTTCTCTTCAAAGCGGATCTGGAAGAGATATACGATGTGGAACACTCGAAGACATTGAGCATGAACATTCCAAATGACGATAAACGATTTCTGATTAGTCAGCGCGAGGACAGATCCTCATCCTCAATGGCTGGTATCTATGATGTAATGGCCAAGGTCATAGAGAGAAAGATGAAACGTGATTCAGATGCGTTGCAGTGAAAACAGAAAGACTAGGAAAGGAGGAGGTGGAGGAGATGGTCATTTTGGAGGAATCCAGCTCTACGTCAGCGATTTCCACAGACAATAATGAATATATTTGTCAGTCCGACTCCAGCCAATTCTCCCTGCTGTCATCATGCAGCAACAAGCAAGAACTAGAAAGCTGTCTGGGACAAGAACTTGACTGCTGCCTGGGACCGTGACAATCTTTCGGTGCACCAGGCAAGAAGTTCATATGCTGTTGCTGCCCATCGCCTTGGACATAATCTCAGGGAGTTTCTTTTCTCATCTGCTACAGTCTATAGAGCTTGATGCAAGAACAGAGAAGAGATAGCAGCTGGAATCTCTGCATCATTCAGGCAAAGGATATGCCACTGACAGTTCACTGGGATGAATAACTTCTTCCAATTTTCTGGCAAGGCAAGAGTTCGCAGGACCGGATCAGTGTACTAGTTTCTGGGGAAGAGATTGAAAACCTAGGTGTTCCAGTAGCACTGAATGGAACTGGAGTAGATCTTGCTCACATTGTGCTCAAAGAGTTCAGAAGGTCAATCTTCAAGAAAAGAGTGTTGTGTTGGGCTTCGATACTGCTGCAGCAAATACTGGAATACATCAGGGAGCTTGCACACTAATTGAGCAAGAACTCGGAAGATCAATATTGTTTGGCTGCCTTGTAGACATCATGTTCATGAAGTCATCCTGAAAACCGTCTTCGAAGTTTGCCACGGATCTTCCCTTGGACCAGATATAGAATTATTCAAGCAGTTCCAAACACACTGGCCCCTTATCAGTCAGTCCTTGTACAAGATTGAGGATACTGATGAAGATTTTGTGGAACTCTTCGCCACCAACACTACCCTTCAGGAATAGAAGTACATGCTGACACTACTGAAATAAACCCTTGAGAGCGGAAGTCATCCTCGTGAAGATTACAAGGAACTACTCCAGTTGGCTTACATCTTCATAGGGGGTCAACTTGACCAGTCAACTATCCGCCCATCAGGAGCCTTGCATCAGGCACAGTGGATGGTAAAAGGGATTTATGCGATTAAAACTGTGATGTTCGGAAGCCAATTCCCAACAATGACGTAGAGAGAGACATGAGGCATGCGCCAGATTGCACTCCTCATCTCCTTGATTTATGTTGAAACATGAAATGATGCACTGATACCTCAACGAAATGATGATTCGTCTTTTTTTTTTTTTTTTCTGATTTGGAGAGCTACTCGGAATGGAGAGTTGCCGATGCAGCTGAAAAGGCAGCAAGGCATCGCTTGTGGTATCTGACGGAGGAGCTTGTGGCCCTTGCCTTCTTTGACGAGCGTCTGGAAGCTTCAGTGAAGTGGGATATGGTGAAGAACTTGACAAGGAATTGTTGCAGTAAAGGCTTGACAAGGTTCAAGGGGAAGAGGGTCCAGTTGAATAAGTCCTTGGCGGACTTCGTTTCCGAATAATTGGCCAGTCTGATCAAGTGTCTGATGGATTCTGGCTTGGAGCCGACGTTCTTGAACAAGGATCCAGAGGAGTGGGAGGATGACTGAAACTTCCAGCTGGCACTAAAACGAGTGAAGTCCTTGAAGGTGGTTAATGACACTGTTGAGCGTGGCATTGCCTTAATCAAGCGTTTCAACTCATCGATCACAATGAAGGAGGACCAGAAACAGTTCCTGCTCAAGGTGGCTTGCAAGAATGCAGGGGCGGTTCCAAAGAAGATGAAGGAGCTGGCTTTTAGACAATGTATTATTTTCTGCATGGTACATTATACTTGAATTTAAAAAAAAAAGAAATCAAACCTTTGCTTTCCACTTCATTGAGAAAAGTCATCATTTTGAACGACCTCTAAATATATTTCTATTTTCTCCAAAATTGGCTTGAATGAACATTATGAGATGTGTAACAAGGGCGTGATGTACTAGCATTAAAATAATAAAGTTGAAATTTTTACCCTGTTTTTTAAACACCCTACTGTCTCTGTACCAGACCAAATAGATTTTTTTTTTTTTTTCCTCCGTCAAAATTTCGACATACAGGGAATGTTTCAGCATCCAGTTTACTGATATGCATTGCATTCATAAATTTTTATGTAAATGTAACTCCGCTGTGAGTTTTATGCAATTCACCACAATGGTACAGAACTTTGAAAGAAAGTCTGTCTATAGCAAGACGCCTTCATCCCGCAAGAAGTGGTCATAAACAAATAGCTTCCATGTCGCCCTTTCCCCCGCCATTTCGCTGCCCTCCCCCATCTCACACCACCGTCTCCCATATACCTCTCCACTCCATCCCGTTCTCTCATCCTCGGTCTCCCGAGGTCACTTAAGTAATTCCTGGTATTTTTCAATAAGTTTTTCAACAATGTACACATACTAGAGAGTTATGCCTTCATGTAGTGGCACCGGTATGAGAGAGTGGCTTTGAAACCGAGCTATACGACTACAATTATCACTCAGTTCCCTCCCTGTCATCTCAAAAGGAGAATGATGGAAGGCAGCAAGCAGGCCACTGACAGTTCACGGTCAAATAAGCTTTAATTATTCCTTAGATATCTAAGGAACCAACCTTCATTCAGGTGCTACGTAACCAAGATCAAATACAAGTTTGCACCATACAGAAAGAAACTACAATTCTACGATCGAGTAACCACAAGCGAGTATACAGTAAGAAGAACGAGTTATGAGTGAGGAAAAACAAGCTCTACAATTAACTACAAGTAACAAGTCTACGAGACATCTCAATAATCTTGTACACGCACCTACAAGTAGTGGCAGTCTTCATCCAACAACAAGTAAATGCGAGAAGAAAGGGCCGAGAATAAATTGAGAAAAACAAAACAAAACACGGACGCGAAGAGCGAGGGAAGATTCACAACCTACAACCACAGCAACAACTACCTGACCCCACCCTTCTCTCCAACCTACCCTCCATCCCACCACCACCACGCTGACGCAGGAGTGAGCAGATCAGATGACGGCAGCAAATACCAGAGCCCTCTCTCACCACTCATCTTACTCATCTTTCTTCACTCATGTTACTCATCGTTACTCATTTATTCTCCACAGCTACCAGTGTGGGAAATCAATGTTGCTGTGTTAAGTGTTGCTCAGGACACCACGTCTCGGCAATGAACCCTGATCTTTCACCACGACCCTGAAGGGACCAAGAGTGACATCATTCTACCACTTTCGTGAGTGAATATACTTTTTACTTATTTTTTTCCCAGAGCTTAAACTTAGTAACAAACACCTTTTCATCTATATAATTCGTTACACACACACACCTACTTCACCTATTTGTATTAGGTCCATCACTCATTACCATTACAACCAGTAACAAGTATTACTATATGAACAGTATATATCTCATCTCATCTCATCAGCCGTTTGAGTGTCCACTGCAGGACCGGCCTATCCCTACCGAAATGGGGACGATGCACCCAATGTATCTCTACCATGTGGCTTAGGCTGTCTAGTGGAGATTGTATGTAGGGTAAGAAGTGCATGTAAGCGTAATCGTTGTGTTGGAATGGCTTTGGATGTGTGTGTAGTCTGTGAACCAACTGTAATAGGCCCGTGCAAACCGACTGGGTGCAAGCAAACTATATAGTATGCGACACTGGTTCAACCACAGCACCCCTATGTGTCCGCCAATGCAGTACGTGGCCAGAACAACACTCCCAAAGTTTTTTTTTTTTTCTCTGGCAGGGCATGAACCCTCATTCTTCAGTGTAAGAAAATGCACACTTTACCACTCTGCCACAGAGGCTCCATATATATATATATATATATATATATATATATATATATATGGTTGTTCAATCTGTACATGGATGGGGTAATAAAAGAGGTACAAGGTAGGATAGTGGATGTTGGAGTGGCCCTGGTGAGAGAGGACAGTGTTTGGAAACTCCCTGTACTGTTGTTTGCAGATGATACTGTGTTGTTGAGTGAAGACGAAGGGGAGCTGCAAGGCTTGGTGGATGAGTTTGAGAGAGTGTGTAAGAAACGGAACCTAAAGGTGAATGTAGGGAAGAGTAAAGTGATGGTCTTTGAGAGAGGTGAAGTTAGTGAATGTACAGCAAGGCTGGATGGTGAGGAATTGGAAAATGTGAGTAGGTTTAAGTATTTGGGTAGTGTGATGAGCAAGGATGGAGGTTTGGAGGGTGAAGTGCTTGAAAGGGTACAGCAGGGAAGAAAGGTTGCTGGTTCCTTGAAAGCAGTGATAAAAAACAGTGAAGTGAGCATGGAAGTGAAAAAGTTACTACATGACAGTATTGTGATACCAACTCTAACGTACGGAAGTGAAGCTTGGACATTGTTGGAAGGACACAAGTCAAGAGTGAGAGCAGTGGAAATGAGTTATTTAAGAGAAGCCTGTGGAGTCACGTGGAGAGACAGGCTGACGAATGAGGATATAAAGAAGCGTTGTGGTGTGGATGTGGATGTGATAGGAAGCGTTATGAGGAACACACTGAGGTGGTTTGACTATGTGGAGAGGATGGAGGGTGAAAGACTGACGAAGAGAGTGTATGTGAGTGAGGTGGATGGGGGAAGAGGGAGGGGGAAGCCAAGGATGAGATGGAGGGATGGGGTGGGGAGGTATATGAGAGAGGGGGGTGTGAGTTGGGAGCAGGGCAGTGAAATGGCGGGGGACAGGGCGACTTGGAGGCGATTTGTTTGTGGCCACCCCAAACGGGATTGAGGCGTCTGGCAATATATATATATATATATATAGATATATATATATATATAGATATATATATATTTATATATATATCCTGCCCCATCCCGACCACTTTTCCACCACTGACTCCCCCCAATCCCGACCATTTTTGGAAAAAAAAATTATTTTGGCTCAAACCTCCGCTTTTGGTGAGAAACATCGAAAATTCATAGAGAAATCGCTCACTTGAGGTTTAAAATACTCGATACAGGTAGGAGTACCTCCTTACCTTACTGAGTTTTCTAACAGGCTGGCACCAAAGAAAACGAGTTCTGTGGGAGGATAACTATTTCACACCACTCATAAACAGTATTTATTTATTTAATTGGTACGAATTTATATGTAGTACGAGAGTATATTGGTTTTCAAGCAGTAATATAGGCATTATAAGCATTGTTTCACTCACTAACTCATCACCATACCTGACCTTTTTTTGCCACATTACCTGATCATCATATCTGACTGTTTCTTCCTCAAATTTAATGTAAAGTTTGTCCTCCATATTGTCATTGATTGGGGAATCACTCTGGCCCTGAATTTCGTACCGTGGCATGACATGGCTTTACTGGCCAGGTCACTGATAACAGGTGAATTGCTGAGACAATGGCATTCAGGGGGGGGGAGGAGGTCATCCTGGGTAAGGCATTGTCCCTGCCTGGCATCTTGTAGAGGAATGTGTCACGTGTATACGTACCAAAAATTACTTGCGAAAATTGAAAATTGTACAAATTTGGGACCTTGCAATTGATTCGCGTTTATGTACGTCGACGGGATTGGCAGTGACAAAACGTGTGGATGTTAAAGAACGTCGATGGGACGCCGTAGGATATGTATATATATATATATATATATATATAGATAGATAGATAGATAGATAGATAGAGAGATAGATAGATAGATAGACAGATAGACTGATATATAGGTATATATATATATATATATATATATATATATATATATATATATATATATACTTTATATCTTCCTTTTATTCATTTTAGTTATCTATACAGTTAACACATATATAAGTGTTTCATGACAACATTACCCAGCACAATGAGTTTTTATTTTAGTGCTTAGTGATATGACGGGAATATTTTCATTACCACCGAATTTATTGCCGAATGAAACAGCATTTGCAGTACCAAATGCCGATTCGCAATTATATAGTAGAACAAAAAGAAACGTAACCAACACACTTATTTCTCCATGAACTAAAGATTAGGAGACAACCACTACACAGATCAACGATGATGATGATGATTATTCGATACCATTCTCATACATAGACAGTGACGATTTTAGCTCTGACTTACACACCTATGAAAATATTCTCACGTGGGTTCACAGATCAGGAAACAAGTACCCAACTATCTCTTCCCATAATGACACGGGATTGCATGTGAATTTAACGAAACAAACAAATACCATGGCTAACGGAGGTAATTCCACATCCCCTCCCCATGTCTATGTTTATCATGACAAAAATCTCCCAAAATACTCAGACACAGATAAGGATCGCATTGACGTCATGTCACTTATCAGTCAGTGCGAGCAACTGTTTGTTAAGAGACATATAAGAGATGAAAATGAGATAATAGCCATTTTTTCCTAATGGATTAACCAGGCAAGATGTCCAGCTGGTGACCTCCTCAGATCTGATAAACTCTTACGAGCTCAGACATATGAGGATATAAGACAGAATTCCTGAAGAAATTTTCTAGAGGCATAAATTTCTTGCCAGGTATAATTCCAGAATTACTTAAGATTGAGGATCTCATGACAGATCATACAATAAATCCTGTCTTAGGTGAAATAACAGCAGATGTGTCAACAATTAAGAGAACACTGTTAGCTACTATAGAGTACTCAAACTGGGTAACAGATGATGGGAAGATGTCAGCATGGCATGTTGTAGACATCATAGATTATGTAGCTGCCCTGTGTAAAATACTTGATAGGTAGGAATGTGTTTGTTAGATTTATTGAACGAAGTAGAGATGAATTGTAGCAAAGCATGGGTGAGTGAATCACAACCCAATACAATCAGAATGAGGGTTGTAGACACAGTGGCAGCCACGAACACTTGTAGCAAAGAATAAACTCGATCGTGACCCGAAAACAGACAAACTAAGCAACCCCAGGTGTCGAGACAACGTTCTCAAACACCAGGCTACAGACTGTCTCAAAAGTCTGCACATAGTCCAGGAAAAACCTCAGAATGGAAAGTCATCTTGAGGGTTACATTCGAGAGAGAGGTCCACACTATGCTGTTATTGTGCAAAATCCTGGTCACACAAAAAATGAATGTTATATTAATAAAGAGGACAAACAAAAGGCAAAAGGATATGACCAATATTGTAGACATCATAGGTCACAGGGACACTGGGCATCAGAATGTAAGACAATAGAAAAATTGGTTTCTATGTTTAAATCGGGGGAATCATAAGCCACGACCAAAAACGACCAACAACAAATAAAACTAAACCTAAAGTGAACACAGGTTTGAATGGAAATCAGGTGGGATATTCCCACATGGATTCGAATCCTACTCACTGCTTTGCTTGTTTGTTTTTGTGAAGTCGCCAAATTGAGCTTAGTCGTAGATTATTTTGACTGTAGTTTGCTGGCTGACTGTTGATTGAGACGTTTATCGGCTTCGTTTACCAATCTTGATTGGCGTGGTTTATCGTACTTGGTTCGTTATTACCATTTGCCACTAATCTCAGTGACGAATTTTATCACTGTATAAATTATTAAGGCGTGTTTTGATTGTACTGTTGTTTGGTTCATTGTTACCGCTCCCCACCGATCTCGATAGCGTGGTTGTAGGTAATAATGTGAGATAGAAATTGTATACTAAATATGTCTCACAAGAGCTTATTGAGGTGAGAGCGGTTTTATGCTTGTTAACTCTCTCGCATCCCGCCGTCTATCTCTCTCTCTCTGGACTCCCCTTCTTGCTCTCTCCTCTCCTGTCTCCTAATTCCTTCTGACCTCTCCTCCTCTTTCTTTCCGTATATAAGAACTTCCATCACGTGGGCTAGCCTATACTACCGTCGAAAGTTCTAGAAGCCTGTGTGTGTGTATGTGTGTGTGTGTGTGTGTGTGTGTGTGTGTGTGTGTGTGTGTGTGTGTGTGTGTGTGTGTGTGTGTGTGTGTATGGTCACGAGGCGCTGTTTGTGGGCTATTGTTCTATGTGAGACATTCCTGAGAGGTGCTAACGTCATCAGCACCTCTCAGGAATGTCTTACAAAGTTTTGATTACTCATTGTGTGAACTAAATCCAGTGTTGATTACTCATCGTATAAACTAAATTGTCAAAATATTAATATTACAAAATATATCTCTTCGGGGGAGGCGGTGGCTGAATCGGTAGAGAGGCGGCCTGCGGTCCTAATGGACCCAGGATCGATTTCCGGCTGGGACAGGGAAGAGTTTAAGGATTTGAATTTCCTGGAAGCAGACTTTCCTGATCTACCAGGTGACCCGGCGACATGTCATAAAAATACTCCCACTAATACCAATACACCAGTCCTGTATGAGACAGCCCTAGCATGAATTCAATTGGATGGTGGGTGTTAGCGCCAAAGTGGTGACATGTGGAGGTGTAGGAGGACTACTGGGCCTTGGGATAGGTCACTGCCCCCGAGAAATCGGCCCTGAAGCCTTTGTCCAGCGTCGTACACGTAAAAAAATAAAGTATCACACCCCCAGTGCTTCTTCGGAATCCAGTGTATTTGATTCCATATCCACACAGTTGAGTAACCTTAACTTTGCTCTTTGCACCGAAATTACCATTCTGGGTGATTTTAATACACATAATGTTGAATGGTTATTGCATTCTGCCAGGACTAACGATGCTTGTCTAGAGTGCAAGCTGTTTGCAGAATCGTTTAATTCCATGCAGCTGGTAAAGCAACCAACCAGAATACCAGGTAATCCTGACCATAATGCTCTTCTCTTGGATCTATTCCTGACAAACAATCCAGATCAATACATGATAGAAGTATTGTCTCCACTTAGATCCTCTGACCACAATCTCATCAAAGCCTTATTAGTTAGTCCCCCCAAACCTCCCCGTTCTGAACCTGTCAGGGTGACCCGATGGCACTTTAATAGGGCAAACTGGGATGGATTTAGTTATTATCTTGCTGACATTCCATGGCAGTCCATGGCAGTCTTTCTTCTTTAGTGATGTCAATTCTACCCAGTCCCATATTTGCGACATAATACTAGCTGGTATGGATTTCTTCATACCAGGTCAACAGTTCACTAAAAGATCGAATTCTCCAAAATAGTGTGATACCAACTGTGCCAGAGTACCAGCCCAAAAGTCATTAGCATATAACTCTTACTTAAAATGAAAAATATCTGAATCACTCTCTCAATTTAAAATTGCTAGAAACCATGCAAAAACTGTACTAAATCTCTCTAAATCAAACTTCCTTCAGAATCAAGCATCAGAACTACTTAACAACCCTAATGACAATAGAATAATCTAGTCAACTCTCAGTTCTTTCAATAATAACTTTAACAAGTCATCTTCCATTCCCCCACTAAAATCTTCAGATGGGAACAATAGAAATGACCTGCATGGGTCATTTGCCAGAAATTCTACCATTCAAGAAGCCAGCCAGAACGTCCCGGCACTAGAACTTGACTCTCCCGAAATTGTTCCACTTAAAATACAGACAAGATACATATAATCCATCCTAGACAATTTATCCACCAACAAAGCTCCAGACCCAGATGGAATTCCTCCAATTGTATTGAAAAAGTGTTTCCCAGAATTTGCCTCTGTTCTTGCTAAATTATTAAGACTATGCATACGTACTTCTTCATTCCCTAATTCATGGAAAGAAGCCAAATATCCACCCAGTTCGAAAGAAAGTTCCTCTGACCCCTCTGATTACAGACCAATAGCTGTCACATCTTCTCTTGGTAAGGTATTTGAAACTTTAAATAATAAGCACATTGTTAAACATCTTGAATCCAACAGCTTAATTAGTGATAGACAATATGGTTTTCGCCATGAAAGATCCACCATTGACATACTCAGTCTCCTGACTCATACCATCCATCAATCAATCGACCTACATGGAGAAACACATGCAGTGGCCCTTGATATTTCTAAAGCTTTCGACAGAGTATGGCACTGTTCCCTGTTGTTCAAACTCCCTTGGGCATGGACTAAAGTCTTTTGTTCCTTTGATTTCCTCATATCTCAATGACAAAAAAATAACAGTAAAAGTAGATGATGTATATTCCAATTTTCACTCAACTTCGGCATGCCACAGGGATCAGTTCTGCCACCAACCCTGTTCCTGGTTCATATTAATGATCTCTCATATGTCACCCACAATCCCATCCATTCATATGCAGATGACTCAACACTTCATAGTTCAGTCACACACAGACACCCATTTATAAAGTCTGATATCTCCAACTCTCAATTCAGTCCCTTCAATGCTTCAAATATTCTCATCTCCAAAAGTATTGAAATTCTCGGTGTCTCACTTAACAGTGCCCTCAGCTGGACCTCTCATGTCAGATTACTTGCTAAAACTGCCTCAGAGAAACTTGGATTATTGTACAGAGTCCGTAACTTCTTCGCTGACGAGCAGTTAGCTGTAATTTATAAGAGTCATGTGCACTCTCAGCATGATTACTGCTCACTCTTATTGACAAAATTCAGAACAAAGCTGTTAGAATTATTAATAACCCTGCTATTACTAATAAACTACCTCCCTTACAAGTAAGAAGGTCTGTTGCCTCCCTTCCATTATTTTACAGATATTTTTAAAGCAAATGCTTAGACAAAGTTGCAGCCATTGTGCCACCTCTTCATGCCTTCCCTCATGCTACACGGGCATCTGGTGGCGCTCATGACTGGAATGTTACTCTGCCATACTACAGAACTTCTGCCAATCAGAATCCTTTCATTCCCCGAACTGCATCTCTATGGAACTTGCGTCCCCAGAGTTGTTACCCTCAAAATTTCAACCTACAGCTGTTCAAGTCTAACTGTTACAGACATTTTATGAACAGAGGACACCAGTATCTGGTGTATGGATTATTTTTTTTTTAATAAATTTGTTTTTCCATCCCCTGTTCTGTTATAAAAAAAAAAAAATCCTTTGGCCCGCAGGTTTGACATTGACTTAACCTCTAGACTATATATGTATGTTGCTAGCTATTATGTATTAAGAGATTTTAGAGTCCTGACATCGCTTGGTCACGCCTTGCTGGCGACCTAAGACAGCCTGTAGTCTATTAATACACAGAAACATTGCAGAGATATAATTTTTGTGATAATATTGTACAGACATAATAATATTGTAGAAATATATAAAAGTAATACATTGCATGGAGTATATACATAACATATTGTAGTAATACATTGTATGTATACTAAATACATTGTGGTAAAGTTGAATATAAAATATTATTTAACACATTGTTGTGATATAGTAGCACAAATGTGCATGTCCACTCACACCAAAAAGTATCGGTGCACACTTGACACAAAGCAATTTCAGACATGAACGATGGCTACTGGGAACTGAACAACGATGTCTTCCCCATGCTGATAAACTTGCCCTCTCAAGGATGCAATATATGGCTTGTTTATGGCATTTTCTAGTCCGTATTGTTATTATATGTATAGCAAAGTGGTTACAAATAAATCTTACCGAGAATTCATAAGCTACCCCCTGGGGGTAGGGGGGTTTTCAAGAATACTCCCCCAGTATCCCTGCTTGTCGTAAAAGGCGACTAAAAGGGTTGGCGGAGGGTTAGTGCCCCTCCCCGGAAAACAACTAACTAAAAAAAACAAACAATAAGCCTCGGACAAGGACTGACCAAACGATGACGACCAAGGACCGGACGAAGGACATTGTAATTGGAACCTGGAATGTAAGGGGAGCGAATGATGAGGTGAAAGAGAGAGAGATTGTCCAGGTGCTTGAGGGTGCGAAAGTGGATGTATGTGGAATAACTGAAACAAAATGGAGAGGAGAAAATGTGAGAGAATGGGAGTATGGACGGGGTATATGTGCAGGAGTAGGTGAGAATGAGAGGGCAAAGGAAGGAGTATGTATAGTTGTGAGTAAAAGATGGAAGAGGAGCATAAGACAGTATGGATCAGTTGGGTCAAGGATTGTGTGGGTAAAGTTGAAAGTTGGAATACAAATGTGGGCGATTGTGTGTGTGTATGCGCCAACGCAAGATCGTGCTAGAAGAGTGAGAGAAGAGTTCTGGACAAATGTAGAAGTGTGCATGGAAAAGTTTGGAAGGAATGAGAGAGTGTTTTTGATTGGTGATATGAATGGTAAAGTTGGGAATGTGAAGGTGGATGGAATAGTTGGTGAGTGGGGTGTGCCTGCTGAGATAGATGAGAATGGGAGTGCGTTAGTGGACATTTGTGCTGGGAGGGGGTTGGTGATAGCCAATACCCTCTTCAGGCATAAAATGATTCACAGGTATACATGGCGAGTGATGAGAAGGGTGGGTGGTGAACTGAATGAAAGGAAGGCAATGATTGATTATGTGTGTGTGGATGAAAGGATGCGAAGATGTGTAATGGATGCAAGAGTGTATAGAGGTTGGGGGAGTGGACTTTCTGACCACTACTTGGTGATGGCCAGAATTAAAGTACAAGAAAGTTGGAGGAATAGAAGAAGGGAAAGACGAGAGGAAGGAGTAGTTGCAAGGAGAGTGGAAAGGCTACAGGAGGATGAGAAAAAGGCAGAGTATAAGAGAGAAGTGGAGGAACGATTGGGCAAATATGAATTGGAGCAGATGGGAGACGTGGAAGGTGTGTGTAGAATATTTACAGAAGAAATATGTGCAGCATGTGATGTGGTGTGTGGAAGGAAGAGAAGACGGAGGGGGGTGCAAGGAACAGCGTGGTGGACTGAAGAGGTGAAACAGGCTGTGGCACAAAAGAAGAAAGCATACAATGAATGGATGAGAAATAGGGGCGTGGAAGAGGTTGAGAGGCGGAAGAGAGAGTTATATGTAGAAAGGAAGAGAGAGGTGAAAAGATTAGTAAGAGAGAGTAAGAAGAGAGTGGATGAGGAATTTGGAAGAAATTTGAGTGTAAAGTGGAGGGACTGTAAGAAAATGTTCTGGAGAGAGGTGAAAAGAGTAAGACAGGGTGGAAGTGTAGTTAGCAGAGGAGTGAAAGATAAAAATGGTAGATTACTAGTGGAGAAGGGAGAAAAAGTGAGCAGATGGAGAGAACACTTTAAGGAATTGTTGAACGTTGAGGATGGAAGTAATGCGAGTATAAGTGGCTGGGGAATGGCTGGGAGGAGGGAGGTGAGAAGACAGGAAGAAATCAGTAGGATAGAAGTTGTGGAAGCAATGAAGAAAGTTAAATCGGGGAAAGCCCCAGGAATTGATGGAGTGTGTGGTGAAATGCTGAAGCATGGGGGAGAGATAGTAGTAGAATGGATGTGGAAGATGTGCAGATTGGCCTGGGAGGAAGGTAGAGTCCCGGAGGATTGGAAGTCAGGTATAATTATTCCCTTGTACAAAGGAAAAGGGGAAAAAGAAGTGTGTGGTAACCATAGGGGCATTTGTCTTCTTAGTATAATAGGAAAAGTGTATGGTAGGATACTTATTGACAGAGTTAGAGAAAGAACAGAGAAATTAGTTGGAGAAGAACAGGGAGGCTTTAGGAAGGGAAGAGGTTGTGTAGATCAGATATTCATTCTCAGATCTTTAGTGGAAAAGTTTCTAGAGAAGGGAAAGAAGTTGTATGCGGCATTCATGGATTTGGAGAAAGCATATGACAGGGTGGATAGACAAGGATTGTGGAAAGTGTTGAGAATATATGGAGTAGATGGAAAGTTGTTGAATGCTGTGAAGAGTATGTACAATGGTGCGAAGGCTGCAGTGCGTGTGGATGGTGATCTAAGTGAATTTTTCTCTTTGAAGGTTGGGTTGAAACAGGGATGTGTCATGTCTCCATGGTTGTTCAATCTGTACATGGATGGGGTAATAAAAGAGGTACAAGGTAGGGTAGTGGATGTTGGAGTGGCCATGGTGAGAGAGGATAGTGTTTGGAAACTCCCTGTACTGTTGTTTGCAGATGATACCGTGTTGTTGAGTGAAGACGAAGGAGAGCTGCAAGGCTTGGTGGATGAGTTTGGGAGAGTGTGTAAGAAACGGAATCTAAAGGTGAATGTAGGGAAGAGTAAAATGATGGTCTTTGAGAGAGGTGAAGTCAGTGAATGTACAGCGAGGTTGGATGGTGAGGAATTGGAAAGTGTGAGTACGTTTAGGTACTTGGGTAGTGTGATGAGTAAGGATGGAGGTTTGGAGGGTGAAGTGCTTGAAAGGGTACAGCAGGGAAGAAAGGTTGCTGGTTCCTTGAAAGCAGTGATAAGAAACAGGGAAGTGAGCATGGAAGTGAAAAAGTTACTACATGACAGTATTGTGATACCAACTCTAACGTACGGAAGTGAAGCTTGGACGTTGTTGGAAGGACACAAGTCAAGAGTGAGAGCAGTGGAAATGAGTTATTTAAGAGGAGCCTGTGGAGTCACATGGAGAGACAGGCTGACGAATGAGGATATAAAGGAGCGTTGTGGTGTTGATGTGGATGTGATAGGAAGCGTTATGAGGAACACACTGAGGTGGTTTGGCCATGTGGAGAGGATGGAGGGTGAAAGACTGACGAAGAGAGTGTATGTGAGTGAGGTGGAGGGGGAAAGAGGGAGGGGGAGGCCGAGGATGAGATGGAGGGATGGGGTGGAGAGGTATATGAGAGAGGGGGGTGTGAGCTGGGAGCAGGGGAGTGAAATGGCGGGGGACAGGGCGACTTGGAGGCGATTTGTTTGTGGCCACCCCAAACGGGATTGAGGCGTCTGGCAATAGATAGATAGATCGTGCCTTACCTGCTCGATACTTTTTGGTATGACTGTACGACAGATACACGCATATATTGTGCAATGGTAATACTGCTAAGTTATTAGATTACATATGGAGTTATGCCTAGAGTAATGCCCATTATTACACTTAACCTGCATGATGATTCTGGTAATAAAGAATTGTAGGAACATTGTAGTTATATTGTACAGTATGAATATAATTGTTACATAATTGTATTATTAAATTGACGTAATATTGTAACTGTTACTTAATTGTATTTTAAATTGATATTGTCATTGTTACAAACTGCATTGTCTATTGCATAATTGTATTGTATTGTAATTGTCACATATCGTTTTAGTTTCATAATTGCAGCAACTGCAGTAATATTGTAGGTATTGTAACTACAGCAATAGTGTAGATAATTGTAGTAACTGTAGTAATATTGTACAACTACAATGTTATACTGTAAGTTGCGACATAATTGTTTACACATGCATAAAATTACACAGTAGTAACACAATTACATGGTACAGCAATGAATTGTATTATGAATCAGTCATCTATAACACTTGCTGTAGTAATATCACACAGTATGTATTATAAGTTCCCTCATCGTTTTCTCCCCCCTTCCCCCCAAAAAAATCTATTAATTAGCTAATCCAGTCATGCTGCGGTCG
Source organism: Coenobita brevimanus (assembly GCF_032717465.1). Taxonomy (NCBI): domain Eukaryota; kingdom Metazoa; phylum Arthropoda; class Malacostraca; order Decapoda; family Coenobitidae; genus Coenobita; species Coenobita brevimanus. The sequence goes on along the minus strand of NC_136988.1, from coordinate 4,656,589 downwards.
ATGATAGTGATGATGCGCATTACAATTGGCTTGTGGGGAACAATAACTTTGCTCCTTGTTTCACTTATAGAAGGAGTTTATGCTGCATTGTGGCATGTGTGGCAACAGTTGCATTTATTTTTGTTTGTTATGCGATCTTAATTTTCGTATGTATTGATTTTCTATAGTTTGTTTTACTTTTGTTTTTCGTTTATTCAGTGGTGTCCAAGGTTGCATAATTACTGGCTAATCCTTGGGGCCCTTTTTAAGGCTTAGTTATGTTACACAGTTTATTGAAATATTATGTAACCCCATAATTTTTTATATTATATAAAAATATTTATACTATGTACATATTAACTACATACACTCATTTGTTGTTCGTTTGTACCTCTGGTGGACAATTCCTTTGTCAGCACTGTGTGGAAATTTTTGTCATCATGACTGTGTGAAAGAGGATGTTCATTTTTGCTAACGTCATTCGTGTTGGCCATTTTTCTCTCTCTTTCTCTCTTCCTGATTTTCCTTGTAATATAATTTGTCTGGTCCCACTAGATAACTTTCATTAATAATTATTTATTACAGTTCTTTTGATTGTTCACTGGGTTAATCTGGTAGTATATTTCATTTGCCACTCTGCAGATGGATTGATGCTTAGTTCAATGTATGAAACATGTATTTTATGTATGTAGAAATGGTAACACTCGTTGAGAAGAAATGCATGCTATAATAAATGAAAAAAATATATACAGTATATAATAGTTATTGCTGGTGCAAGTACTAAGTGACAGACTTATGCAGATAACTGAAGTAGATATGTTTACGGAATTTGTAACTATGAGTATCCTGCATGTTTTATATGTTTGTGCAGAATGTTTTGTCTACCACTGTTCTATCACTGTGTATTGTATAAATGATGTAATTATGTAACTCACTAATTTCTACCGTGGTGGGAATGGTGCTAGTGATGGTGCATGTGGTGATAGTGTTGTCAGACACGAGTTGATTGACGTGTTATGGTGGTGTTCCTTAGCTTCTCAGCAAAACGCTAGCACAGCAACTTCTCACTCTGGCAGCTGTGGTGAGTAAATGAGTAACGGAGAGTAATGATGACTGAGTAACGGTGAGTGGTGAGTGAGGGCTCTGGTATTTGCTGCCATCGTCTGATCTGCTTACCCCTGCATCAATGTGGTGGTGGTGGAGATGGAGGGTAGGTTGGATAGAAGGGAGGGGTCAAGTGGTGGTCGCTGTGGTTGTGGATTGTGAATCTTCTTTCGCTCTTTGCTTCTTTTGTTTTTCTTTCTCAATTTATTCTCGGCCCTTTCTTCTTGTGATTTAATTGTTGTTGGATGAAGACTGCCGCTACTTGTAGGTGCGTGTAGAAGATTATAGAGATGTCTCGTAGACTTGATACTTGTAGTTAATCGTAGAGCTTGTTTTTTCTCACTTGTAACTCGTTCTTCTTACAGTATACTCGATTGTGGTTACTTGATCGTAGAATTGTAGCTTCTTGATAATGTAGACTCGTAGATTCGATGGTTAGTTGACTTGTTGATTTGTAGGCTTATAGGCTTGTAGACCTGTAGACGTGGTTCGTACGTTCGCGCCACCAAAATAATATATGTCTTTTAATAGATTATATAGTAGTTGTAATAGGTTAAATAGCGGAGCTGTGGTAAACAGTGAGTATATATATGAGGAGATAACCTCAGTTCACTTGTATTCGTGGGAGAAGATTAAGATGGATACTGGGGTTTGATTGTAGTGTATTTCTTCAGAGGGAATATCTCAAAAATTACACTAAGTTAACTTCGTGAGCCTGACCTCTTTTTAACACCACTGTGTTTCTCTTAGGAGTCTAGACTCCCCTTCTCGCTTTCTCTTTTCCAGCCTCCTAACTCCTTCTGACTTCTCTTTCTTTCCGTATATAAGAACTTCCGTCACTTGGGGTACACTGTCGTTGAAATATTCTAGAAGCCTGTGTGTGTGTGTGTGTGTGTGTGTGTGTGTGTGTGTGTGTGTGTGTGTGTGTGTGTGTGTGTTTGTGTGTGTGTGTGTGTGTGTGTGTGTGTGTGTGTGTGTGTGTGTGTGTTTGTGTGTGTGTGTGTGAGTGTGTGTGTGTGTGTATCCCTATCAGGCGTCACGAGGTGCAGACTACACATTCTTCAGGGGGAATATGCAGACGATATTTCCTGCTGGCCATAGCCATGACTAACTTAACCTTCTAGAAATTTGTAAGGTAATTAATTTTAACAACTGCCGTCCCTCAGAGGAACAAAAGTGAGAATACAAGGAAGGAAATCAAGAGGAAAAGGCCAGGAAGAAGCTGCTGAACAAGATGCTGAAAAAGTCTCTGAAGGTGACACACAAACAGCTTATCACAGTTTGCCAACACTTATTCCCCTTTGAATGTAGAGACATCAACATGAAACACTTCCTGAAAATTCGCATGGAAAAAACTTCAGAATAAAGGATACCTTAACCCATCATCATCAAGAGGGAGATATCTGAGGATGCCATACGGAGATTCAGGACTGCATATTTTCGGTATTATGGCGATTTGGAGTGTCACCAAAAAGCAGCACGGACAAGAGAGGCATACACAAGAGATCGAAGAAGACCAAAGCAAGGAAGCTCATCTAGATCACAGTGTGTGTGATATCCATCCGGCAAGCACGATGACCTAGGTGAGGAGACAGGGAAGTGCAGACACTTCAACAGCAAGTAACCACAGCACCCGAGACAGCACACACACTATTGGTCTCTTACTGTTTTCATCTTTCTCCTTTTTATTCGTCAACCATCGATTGTATGCCCTTCTTTCTCCTCCTCGATTCTGTTTTAAGTCTGAAGTCTTAAGTCAGATTACCATTATTGTTCCTGGGAGAGATCAAACCAAACAACCGGAAACATTACTTGACTAGCAGTAATACTGTAGTAGGGTGCGAATACCTTGAACACTCACAGCAACAAAACTGTGTTATTTTGGAGACTAAGCCACAGCAAATCCATCAGGCCACTGAAAAGCTTAAGAAAAAGTCATAGGCTTTACTTCAGTAGCTTTTCTTAAAATATGCCATCATATTGCTGATAAATGTGCAAAAGTGTAAGACTGAGCACCAAATCTGGGATACCTCGGAAACTGTTTAGATTATAGATGACCTAAGCACATCACTGTAAAACACATGGAAGAGTAATAGACGTTACTTGAGAGGCATATTTTAAAATTAGCCGCCTTATTTCTGAAAAAAGATTAAAAAAAAAAAAACTGTCTAACTGAAAACCAAACCTAGGTTACTTCGTGAATTATTAAACGTTCAGCGGGCCTACCCACATTTCAGGAGAATATAGGAAATATAATAAGCGTTACTCATGTGACTTTTTCTCAAAATGTACTCTAATGCTACTGAAAGTAAGTCATGAAAGCAAAACGCCAAATTTAGCAGCACCCCTTGGATATCTCGGAAAACTTTAAAGCTACAGCAGACCTTTGCATATTCATTGGAAAACTTATGGAAAAGGAAAAGTTTTTTACTAAGTGGCCTTTCTCAAAATCCGCTACCATATTGCAGAAACAAGGCCAAAACTCAGCATTGAGAACCAAAACTGGGATATCTCGCAAATTATTCAAGTTATAGAAAGACAGTCATATTCTTAGAAGGGAAAATAACAATATTAACACGCCAGCTCGCTCGAACACGTTTCATATTTTCAAATGTGAACGCATACGACTACATACGTCCTGCTGTAAAAGAAATCAGTCATTACCAAGAGCATGGGGCTTCCTTACATGGAAACATTAAATCTTTGGCTGCTAGATTTCTCATCATAAAATCCTCTTTTACTAGTCTTAAAAAATTAATAAATGTTAGAGTAGCAGAGAAATGATTATTCAGGACATGTTTGAAGCCTTAGACAGCAAGGATTTCTATCAGTTGAGGAAAGGCCTCTGGTTTTAGGTTGAGTAAAGCACACAAATGCACCAAACACTCTGAAAGGGATAAGCAGACAATTGAAAACCAGCCAGTCCACTTACAAACGGGCTGTATCAAGTTAAGGGCAAGGTAGTTACTGGAAACCATATACCGTGGCGGAGGGCTAAATGCAAAACGGGAAAGCAATTTAGCCTGGACACCGCAATTCATTAACCAGAGAGAGAGAGAGAGAGAGATAGGCATGGAAGGGTGAGGGTTCGTATGTGCGGGAGGATATGAATGGCTGTAGGGTGAAAATGTGTGGACAGTAGGAGAGGTGGCAGTCAGACTGTGTGGGAGGCCATGGGAGTACTGAACGCGTGTCGGGGTGAGTGAAATTGTCTGAAAGGGAGTGAGGTGTAATGTGTGCGTGTGTGTGTGTGTGTGAATAATATCCCTTTCAAGTCTAATATATATATATATATATATATATATATATATATATATATGTACATATATTTTTTTTTTTCATTCATCATCCATCACTTAGTGCTGGTAAAAGTAAAGCTGCAAAGAAAATGGTTGAAGAGACGAAGGGGAAGACAGAAGTTAACAGCTCCTGTGAGAAGAGTGGTGAAGTTGCAAGATAGTGAGAAAATGGCAGAGTATAAAAGCATAGTAGAAGAAAGATTGGGAAGGTATGAGTTAGAGTAGCTGGAAGTGTTGGAAGACGTATGTAAGATGTTCACGGAAGAGATAGGTGCAGCGTGTGAGGTGCTTTTTGTGGAGTGAGGAGGAGATGCAGGGGTGTGCAAGGGACACCATGGTCGAATGATGAGGTGAAACGAGCTGTGGAACAAAAGAAGAAGGCATATGGTGAATGGTTGGCGAGTAGAGGTAGGGGAGAAGATGAGACAGAGAAGAGAGAGGTATATGTGAGCAGGAGAAGGGAGGTGAAGAGACTGGTGAAGGAGAGTAAGAAGAAAGTGGATGAAGAGTTTGGGAGGAATCTGAGTGTGAAATGGAGGGGGAGTAAGAAATTGTTTTGGAAGGAGGTAAAGAAAGTAAGGCAGTGTGAAAGGGGAATTAATAGAGAAGTGAAAGTTAGGAATAATAGATTGTTGGTGGAGAAGAGAGAGAAATTGAGGAGATGGAAGGAGCACTTTGAGGATTTGTTGAATGTTGAGAGTGACAGCAGTGCGAGTATAAGTGGTTGTGGAATGGCTGTGGAAGAAGAAATGAGAGGAAGGAGGAAGAGATCAGTAGGGCGGAAATAGTGGAAGCAATGAAGAAGATAAAGATGGGAAAGGCCCCAGGAATTGATGGAGCGTGTGGTGAAATGCTGAGGTATGGGGGTGAGATTGTTGTGGAGTGGATATGGAAGTTGTGTAGATTGGCTTGGGAAGAGGGAAGGGTTCCAGAGGACTGGAAATCAGGTATAATTGTTCCTTTATACAAAGGAAAAGGGGACAGTGAAGTAGGTGGTAACCATAGGGGCATTTGCCTTCACAGTGTGACTGGAAAAATATATGGTAGAATAATCATTGGTAGGGTTAGGCATATGACAGGAGCTAGTTGGAGAAGAACAAGGGGGATTTAGGAAGGGAAAAGGGTGTGTAGAGCAGATATTTGTTCTAAGATGTTTAGTGAAGTATCTATAGAAGGGAAGGAAAGTGTATGCTGCCTTCATGGACTTGGAGAAAGCTTATGACAAAATAGATAGGCAAGGTATGTGGAAGGTATTAAGAATTATGGAGTGGAGGGAAAATTGTTGAGTGCTGTGGAGAAATGTACGAGGGAGCTTGGGCTACGGTGCGAGTGGATGGTCGGCTGAGTTCTTTGATCTCAATGTGGGACTGAAACAGGGTTGTGTGATGTCTCCATGGCTGCTTAATACATACATGGATAGGGTTGTAAAGGACGTGCAGGGTAGGGCAGTGGATGTGGGGGTGGCTCTAATGAATGAGGGTGAGATTTGGATGATTCCGGTGTTGCTCTTTGCTGATGATACAGTATTGCTGAGTGAAAATGAATGGGAGTTGCAAGGTTTGGTGAATGAATTTGGGACAGTGTGTAGGAAGAGGAATCTGAAAGTTAATGTAAACAAGAGTAAAGTTATGGTGTTTGAGAGGAATGAAGTCACAGAATGTACTGTGAGGATGGATGGTGAGGATATGGAGAATGTGAGTGCATTCAAGTACTTGGGTAGTGTGATGAGTAAGGATGGAATTTTTGGGGATGAAGTGCGTGAAAGGGTACAGCAGGGAAGGAAGGTTGTTGGTTCACTGAATGCAGTGATGAGAAGTAGGGAGGTGAGTATGGAAGTTAAGAAGTCACTGCATGATAGTCTTGTGATCCCTACTCTGATATATGGAAGCGAATGAGGGTGAGATTTGGATGATTCCGGTGTTGCTCTTTGCTGATGATACAGTATTGCTGAGTGAAAATGAATGGGAGTTGCAAGGTTTGGTGAATGAATTTGAGACAGTGTGTAGGAAGAGGAATCTGAAAGTTAATGTAAACAAGAGTAAAGTTATGGTGTTTGAGAGGAATGAAGTCACAGAATGTACTGTGAGGATGGATGGTGAGGATATGGAGAATGTGAGTGCATTCAAGTACTTGGGTAGTGTGATGAGTAAGGATGGAATTTTTGGGGATGAAGTGCGTGAAAGGGTACAGCAGGGAAGGAAGGTTGTTGGTTCACTGAATGCAGTGATGAGAAGTAGGGAGGTGAGTATGGAAGTTAAGAAGTCACTGCATGATAGTATTGTGATCCCTACTCTGATATATGGAAGCCAGGCGTGGACCTTGCAAGAGGGGAACAAGTCAAGAGTGAGAGCAGTGGAAATGAGTTACTTGAGAGGAGCATGTGGAGTGACATGGAGGGAGAGGTTGACGAATGAAAAAGCGAAGGAAAGTTGTGGGTGGATGTGGTTGTTGATGTTGTTGAGATTAGGAGAAATACACTGAGGTGGTTTGGACATGTGGAGAGAATGGAGAACGAAAGACTAAGAGGGTGTATGTAGGTGAGGTGAAGGGAAGGAGAGAGAGGGGTAGACCGAGGATGAGGTGGAGGGATGGAGTTGAGAGGTATATGAGGGAGGGGGGAGTGAGTTGGGGGAAGGGTAGTCAAATTGTGGGTAACAGCGACTTGGAGGCGTTTTGTCTGCGGCAACCTTTGTGGGATTAGGGCGTCGGGCTATAAATAGATAAATAGATAGATCATCCAATCCTGCTTTGCCCCATGAGGAGCGTAGGAGCCCGGGGCTAGGCAAGTTGGTCCTGACATTTAAGATGAGAGTGACCAGCCTCACTCATCCCCGAGTGGCATTACGTGAGCAAAAAACCACAACCACCCCTTGGATATAAACCTACACAGGCTCAATCCGATTGGGGCGCCGTATTTACCCACTAAACCACCAGGTGACAAAATTTGGTTACATGGTTACCACCCAGCGTTGTAAATGGTTTCCTGGTGTACAGGAAACCATTTCGCTTGTCACTCAGTGTAGAGTCATCCACAGGTAGAAGGAAGAGGAAAGAATGAAGGAAAAATAAGAGGAAGAGTGAAACGCTGCACTGGAGTGTAAAAAAGACAGTAATTGTACCGTACCTTTACAGAGAAACCAAGGAGATAGAAATGACTAAAAAAGTCGTGGATTAAGTCTGCTGAGTGATGTTGATAAGGAATATTAAATAGGAATAATGACAGGGACATTAAGACAAGTGTCAGAACGTGTAATATTTGATAACCAAGATTGTTGCCAGAACGGTAGAGAATCTGTGGTTCATTTACAACAGATGGTGGAGAGACTGCCTGTGAGAAGGACTGAATGATATTTTGGGGTGTATGGATGTGAAAATTAAAAAAATGAAAAAAATCTAGGTCAAAGCGAAGAGGATGGGATCATGGACGGAGTTACGTATACGGAAATTGAATCAACACTGGTTGAGGTGAACTTGTCCTTTGACCTTATTCTGACCCATTCTTGTTGCCTTGAGCTTTTCCTTATCCTCAGAACTGAATCTCTTTATCACTGCATTGTCCTGAATCATTCTATAGATTTTAAATCATTCGGATTTTTTAAAAAATGTTTATCAGAGACTTCCCATATTACCTTAACCTTTGATGTGTGTTCTTACCTAATTGTCTTTTTACAGAAATGAGTCGAGCTCGTACTGTCCCGTGTCTTAAACCATATTTATCGTACATATCCTTAAATTTATGAAATGTTTTGGCACATTCGGTAGTGCATTCCATTGATCAATTGCTCTGTTTGGGAAAATGAATTTCCTTACGTCTTTATCGCCTCTCTTTTTATGCACTTTTTTGCAGTGTCATCTTGCTGATGCATCCCCATAGATTATGTAATCATTTATATCTTTTTTCTCCTTCCCTGATATGCATTAATATGGCATAATCTTGTTATCTCTTTTCCTACTCTTCTGTAGTGTAGGCAGATTCAGTTTTTCTAGTCTTTCTTCGTAGCTTAGATCCCTTAAGCTTGGTACCCATCTTGTTGCTGCCCTTTGAACTTTTTCAATCTTATCTATTTGTTTTTTGAGATGAGGACTCCAGACTACTGATGCATACTCCAGGGTTGGTCTGATGAATGATGTTATCTTTCTTAGCATGTCTTCATTTCTGTATGTGAATGCTATTCTTATATTGGCAAGCAGTGTATACATGTTCTGTACCTTCTCACTGATGTGGTCAGCCGGAGATAGTCTCTTATTAATAATCACACCTATATCCTTCTCTCTTTCTGATGTGTGTAGGGTTTTATTTCCTAACTTATAATCCCAATTAGGTCTTTTTCCACTTTTACCAAACTTGATTACATGACACTTATACACACTGAATTCCACATGCCATGTATTGCTCCATTCATGAAGTTTATTTAATTCTTCTTGCAGCTCTTTACAAGAGTCTGCATTAGTAATTGTCCTTTGTACTTTTGCATCATCAGCAAACATATTTAGATAGCTTTCATTTCCAATGTTGCTATTTTTATCATTTATATACACAAAAAACATGATTGGTGCCAGCACTGATCCCTGTGGAACTCCGCTAGTCACTTCCCTCCATGATGAGTAATTTCCCCTTAGTACTGTTCTCATTTTTGTTTTTTTTTGAGAAAATCTTGCATCCAACAGTACAGTTTGCCTCGGATTCCTCCTTGATGGTACCATTTCCATAAAAGTCTTTGGTGTGGTACTCTGTTAAATGCTTTCTTGAAATCTAAATAGATACTGTCCAACCATCCTTCTCTCTTCTGTAATGTTTCTGCTACTCTATCATAGTAGCTCAACAGATTAGTAACACATGATTTTCCTTTTCTGAAACCAAATTCTCTTTCTTTATCAAATTGTGTTCTTCTAGATGATTTACCCAAGCTTTTCTTATACGCTTTTCTAAGACCTTGCTTACGACACTGGTTAGTGAGGCTGGTCGGTAGTTGAGTGGATTTTGTCTATTCCTTTTCTTGAATGAGGGAACAATGTTTGCTTTCTTCCAAATACAGTATCAGGTAGTTTACCTTGTCTCAAGAATTTCTTGAAAATTAAAGATGATGGTTTACTTAACTCCTTTGCTCATTTCATGTAGCACCCAGCATGAACTTGCATCAGGATCATTTGCATTTCCTTTGTCTGATTTACTTAGCTCCTCCTGTATTTGTTTTTCTGATATTTGTATATTTGGTAATATGTGTGGGCATGCATGTTCCATATGATCCATATCAAAATTATTTTCTTCTGTAAAAACTGATTGGAAATTCTTATTTAGTGTTTCACAAGTATCCTTCTCTTGTTTATAGGTGATTCCCTCATCCGTAATGGATTGTATTATATCTTTTACTTTGGTTTTGCTTCTGATGTAGCTGTAAAATAGCTTCGGTTGATCACTACATTTATTTATGATATCCTCCTCAAACTGTTTTTGGGCTTCCCTCCTTATTATTGTATAATCGTTTCTTGCCTGTTTATAGTTGTTATATGCCCTTTCACTCTTGTGTCTTCTGTATCTGTTCCACAACAAAAATCTTTTATCATTTGATTTTTTATATTCTGTATTGAACCATTTCTTTATTTTCTTTTCTCCTTCTTTGTGCTGTGGAATGTACTTCTGGACTCCTATTTCATAAAGTTCATAGAATTTTTTATACATAGCATTTAAATCTTGTCCTCTAAGCTCCTTTTCCCAGTCAGTTTCTAAGAAGTACATCTTTAGGTCATGATTGTTTCCCTTTTTGTAATTTATGCTTGTTTGTAACTTTCATTGCTGTTAACTATGTCATATGCAATCCTGAAATTGCAATTTAGTACTGATGGTCGCTTTTGCCAAGTGGAGGGTGATATATTAAATTATCAATATCGTTTTCTTGCCTCGTAAATAAAAGATCTAGCACTGGGGGTACATCGATTCCTCTTTTTCTGGTCCTTTCCCTTACATGTTGCGTTAGGAAAAACTCCTGCACGAGATCCAGCAGCTTTTGGTCCCAACAGCTTTCTTGGCTTATTATATCTAGAGTATTCCAATTTATATTTGTATTAAAATCTCCAGTTAGTATTATTCATTCCGATTTCTCTTCCATTCCTTGTAGCAATGCTCTTAAACTCTGAACTGTAATCTCTACCAGATCCTCATATTCGTCTCTTTCCCATGTGTTTGATCTGGGTGGCTTGTACAAATTGGCTACAATTACTTTCCCTTCAGATGTACTGATCTCTGCAATCAGTTCTACTAGTGAGGGTATATCTAGTTCTATGTCTTTGACTTTCAGATTTTTTTTTTTTTTTAATATCATTCCTCCTCCTTTTTTTAAGTTCCTAACTCTTCTCCATATATTATATTCCTATAAGTTTAGGATGTCATTTAATATCATCGGTGTTAATTTTGTTTCAGTTAGGCATATTATATGTGGTTCATTTTCTCTGATATAATCGTTCATCTCTAATAATTTAGATACCATTCCATCCACATTTGAGTACATCAACTTAATCATTTTATTTATATACTTGTCATGACTTGGTTCTATTACCTTCCTCCTTTTTATTCCCTCCTGTTTATGTACCACTTTCCAACCTGCAATCCAATAACTTTGTAAAAAAATGTATTCTTCTCCTCCTCTGATCTTCCCTCATTCTTTGTTTTTGCTTCCTCCCTCTTATCCTGTAGTAATTCCAGCTCTTCTTGAGTTAGGCACCATTTTATCCAAACATTTTTGAATTCCTCTTTTTCTATGAGTTTCTTTGCATTTTTTTGTATTTCCTCCACAGTGTTTACACTCTGGAAGGATACCTTTAGGGACCTTGACTTATTGCTCTCATATTTCCCTAAGCGTTTGTGTTCCTTTATGTCTTTATTACAGATTTCTTCTGATACTTCCTTCAATATGCTCATTACATTTGCCATCCCCTTTTTGTCTCTCGAGATCTTGTTTCTTTTCTCTTCCTCTTCTATACCAGTGATTACTATAGATTTGTTGATATCTGCTGAATCTCTGACGAATTTAGGATTATTTTTTTCACTCCCTTTTTAATGCTTTTTCTTCCATCCTTGATTCTAAGTCTTTCTTTACTTTCACCATTTCAGCATAAGTGGTTTCCACATCATTTTTGTAGCTTTGCACAGCTTCATTCACCTGTGTTATCTTCTCATATCACTGCTCCGATCTATTAGATTGTTTACTTGCCTAATTGTCTCTATATCATTTTTGAACTCTTCCATAATACTCTCGTGGTTGACTACTGCACTTGCCATTTCATTAATTTTCCTCCTAAGTGAACCCACCTCTATTGTCAGCTCAACTATTGTTGTGTCTTTCTTGTTGACGTCCTTTCCTAATGTTTCAATTTCGTCCTTCTGCAAGTGCACCTGTTTCATAATTTCATCCATCTCATTCTGAGAGGGCATCTTTAATCTGTTTACTCGTTCCACCAGTTTATTGTAAGTCTCCATTTCAACCAGGTCATTGTAGAAATCATCATCCTGCTTTCTACCTTTATCCCTTTGCTTTTCCAGATTTGCTTTACTAAAGTAGGTGGCCATCATGCAGTACTAAGAGCACAGATACTACTTACATTCCTTGGTGCAGAGCCGCAGAGACACAGACAAAACAACTGATCACCTGATTTTGTGCTACTTTGTTTTCTTTACTGTTTGAAAAACAGTCTTACTTAAAATTTCTTCTTTTTATATTAGAACATCATTTAGTCTAACCAGGTACAGAGCTTGACTCATACAAAAATACTAGTTTAGGTATTGCCACTGGCCAGGTTGGCCAAGTACGGGGTGGTGGCGACGTGCGTCTGCTCTGCTCAGTGCCTCGCGCGCGCGCGTGCGTGCGTGCGTGTGTGTGTGTGTGTGTGTGAGTGTGTGTTTTCTTTCCAAAAGCGTAGGTTAGCATCATCGGGAAGATGCTGACCCAAAGCACTTCCATCAAGTTTGGTCCCAATCAAATCAAGACTGTTTTAATTATTTTGCTTGCAGACAGACACACGGGTCATAGTTTTTACACTGTCCTGTGACCTTAACATTTATCTCATTGTTTTCAATATCGCCTCCCATCGTTCTTCCCCTTCTGTCAACCCTTCGAACAAATTTGGTCTAAACAAGATAAAAAAAAAAAAAAAATGATCTTACTATGTCAAACGTTGACCTAGCCCTGTGATTCTGATCTTTTGTTCAGTGTTCACAATAATAATATAGTCAACACTTTAGCTGACTCTGAAACCTTCCACTTCTTTTGGTTAAAGTCTGACAGAGACTGAGTTATTTTGTTAAAACAACCAACCAACCATTCTTTGTGAAATAAAACTGGCAATTTCCAAGTCTCGTATGAGTGAATGATGTACTCGTATGGTTCATTTCATGTGAGGGTGTGTTGATAGATCTACTTTATTGTTCTCCTTTTCCTGTGTCTGTATACTACATAAGCTAAGTATTAGGTGAATAAATAATAAAACTGCCTTAAAATAGAAATACAAAACCTGACGTCAAGGCAGTGGTAGGATATAGGTGAATAAAATAGTTTCGTGGTTGGAAGAACACTGTTTAAGAATCGTCGTCAGAATAAAGAGTTAACAGGAAAAAGACTGGAGAACATTACGAGAGAAAGCAAACATAGAAATAATTATCGAGGTCGAATAATTAGTGAGGAATGAAAGATAAAGGGAAAGGTAGGCGAGACAAAGAGAACTAGGAGAATGGAGAAGGTCAAAGGAAGCTGTGTAAGGTTGGCTGGTGGCTGGACAAGGAAACTAAACAGGTCAAAGTGGAGAGAGAGAGAGAGAGAGAGAGAGAGAGAGAGAGATGAAGGCAATAGTATTACTTTGGTTGCTCGATTCGTCTCTCTCTCTCCCTCTCTCCGCATTTATGCTGAGATGCCATTTCTCTTCTGCAAAAAAATCACAAGTTTGTGGTCAGAAAATTGTTTCATCATTTGTCATTAAATAAGAAGTGATTTTTTCACTCCTTCAGTTCAAGATATCTTTTCTCACTCCTTCAGTTCAAGATATCTTGTTGCCGCCAAATATTTCTTGATACCACAGTATCTGTTGGTACAGCCCGGTCAATCAGCCACGCTTCAGAATTTACATATGCATGGTGCTTTATTCTCGCGAAGTCCCATATGTCCTTACATCTATCGAAGTAGCTAATAGCATACATTTGTTTCCTTGCTGGTGCCAAACGATTTTATTCAGCTTGTGACCAGTCCGCTGTCTGCAAGAAGTTAAATATATCACTGGTAAGATTGTAATGACAGTCGCTATGGTTCACTCTCAGCCGTATTAAATGTCTGACCTTAGAATACTTTACTGTCCAAACCACTATTGAGTCAAAGGTATATCAGAATCAACAGACTCAGGCTCCTATGCTCACACTCGGATGAATAAAATCGTCCGTCGTTAGCTAGGGTAACTCTTGAATGTTCACAAACATGCAAGAGTTAACCGTTACTCCTAGTCCATTTATACAACATGTCAACTCTGGAACTGTCTCCCTCTGTCTATATTTCTTACTTCCTATGATCTCCAGTCTTTCAAACGCTGTATGTCCAGGGATCTCGAAATGACTGATCTTGAATTTGTCTCTGTTTGTTTTATTTGAAAGAACAGTTTGTGGGCTTCTGACCTTTGGTTCCTTCTTTCTTGCATAAAAAAAATGAAAGGGTTAAGAGAGAAAGTAATAATCGCAATGAAGTTAATGTGTGTCTAATGAGGGTATTATGTATATGGATAATCATGGAAGTAAGTGTGAGGGAGTAGATCGGAGGGCCTCCCCGACCAAAGGGGGTGAAGCGCCAAAAATAAAATTTTACAGGAGAGGCTTGTAAAGTTCAATAAAATGTTTGCAACTGTAACTTCGCTATTTATTGATGTACAGTGCTCATTTTGATATCAAATTAAACCTTACCACCTCAAGTATATGAATCTGATGGAAGATAATGAAAATTGTGAAAAATAATGTATCTATTGCTTGTTGTTACAGTTGCATAATGTTGCACCCTTATTGAACTTTACAAGCATCTCCTGTTGCGAAATATTACAATAATACTGATATTATTATTGTTAATAAGAGTCGACAGCATGGACAGCATACAAGCATAATAAAAATCCAGATAATGATGATACTACTACTACTACTACTAATAATAATAATAACCAGGACTATCACCTTCCACATTATTGTCACTAGCATCACCATTACCCGTCACTGTATCACTATCATTGCCACTCACGTCAGAATAACCCCCTTTTTCAGGTACATAATGTGGATCATCCACCGAATCGTCACTATCACCACCACCACTCTCATCGCCTCTGCCACTACCATAAAACAGCCGCCTTGGTATGACTTTCCCTGTTCCAGAAGGACCAGGAACACACTCATCACGAACACCATCCTTAGATGCCATTTTAGTAGCACTATAAAGCAGGTAATCCACGAGTTATCGTATAAAATTGCTAAGAAATCAGGAATCCCTTTGGACGTGTCCGTACAGCACAGAGACAGAATGCAGACAAACATGGCGAGGGAGCGGTCTGGCCAATCAGCGTGGACCTAGCGCCTGCCTCCTGCACGCTGATTAGCTGGACACCCACCTTGACACCACCACCTCCTCCGCCGCGCTCACTGCATTGGATATGCTACCCTTTGGTCGCGGAGTTTGCCTCGAGCCGAGGCAGCTGCGTGCAGGTTTTGACGCGGCAATGTTGAGCGAAATATGACTTTCAACCCTATTTACAGTGTCAGAAGGGGGTCATTTCCACATCCAACCGCTAGAGGAAGGGTTAAAGCAGTGCTATCTGGTGCTAACACAAAACTGGCCGGGACGGCGCTTCACCCCCTTTGGTAGCGGAGGCCCACTGTCAATTTATTTTTATTTGCTGCTGACTGTCATTTATTATTATTTGCTCTGTTTTTGTTTTTAGCCAGTTTCCTAGACAGCCTAGTGACGCTTTAACATATGCAGAGCTAACCTGTGTGTGTGTGTGTGTGTGTGTGTGTGTGTGTGTGTGTGTGTGTGTGTGTGTGTGTGTCATGATAGTAATAGTAGTAGTAATTGTTGTTGTAGTTGTGAGAGGCAAGTGAGGAAGAGACCAGTGTGTGTAGGTGTAAGAAACCTGCAAAGGCAGGTGGAAAGATACTAATGAGTATAATACAAGGACAGGTGTAAGTAAGAAAGACAGGTAGGTGTATGTAATAGAGGGAGGTGCAGGTGTGTGTAAGAGGGGTAGGCAGGTGTGTGTCAGAGGCAAAGGCAGGTGTGTGTAAGAGGGGAAGGTAGGTGTGTATAACAGGAGGAAGAAGGTGTGTGTAAGAGGGGGAGACAGGTGTGTGTAAGAAGTCCAGAGCAAAAACCCTACATCATCCCATCGCACCACCTACCTCCACCTAAACACCTCTCACACCACAACCACCACTAAGCCAACCCAACTGGCTAACTCTCTCACCACCAGTGACTTAATCCCCCCACGCCATCAAGCCCTGCATGTTTCCCTCACCGTCATCTGTCCCAGCTAATCCACCAAAATGCCTCCAACACAACCAAATAAACTAGTCCTTACGCATCACCTCTCAGAAACAAACTATCACCTCTCGCATTACCCCCTAAATGTCAGTCACGCCATACCACCTATGTCACCAACAAACCACGAAGTCATAACCTAACTACCATACATCATAAGCATATCTGACCTCATCATCATCACACCATCATATTATAACCATCTTCACCAGTGCTGGGCAGGTGTGCGATTACTTGCACAATCATCAATTGTGCACCGTTGCACTCCGGTGAATATTGTTTGTGCATTGCGCACCACACGAGACCTTCCGCAATATTGTGCTTTTGCACATGAAAAGGCAGGTGTGCAAGTGCAAATTTAGTTGTGCTTGTGCAACTAAATTTGGACTTGTGCACCTGCCTTGCACACTGTGCAATCCACAGGATACATGGTCTTGGGAGGCTCGGGCGGGTCTCGAGGGTTCTGGATTGTTGGGGCGAGGCAGGAGGGTAGTAGCATTTCTTAAGATGCTTCAACAGAGATAATGTATTTTAATATTTTTTAAATTATTATTATTATTAATAAATAATTACAAATTAAAAATACATTATTTATTAAGAGTAGCATATGCAATTCCTTACAAAAATCATTAAAACATATCATTTAAATCAAATATCCACAGCCT
The DNA here is from genome assembly GCF_032717465.1 of Coenobita brevimanus. Lineage (NCBI taxonomy): Eukaryota > Metazoa > Arthropoda > Malacostraca > Decapoda > Coenobitidae > Coenobita > Coenobita brevimanus. The sequence goes on along the minus strand of NC_136988.1, from coordinate 4,639,996 downwards.
AATAATTTATTATGCTGTGGATATTTGATTTATATAATATGTTTTAATGAATTTTGTAAGGAATTGCATATACTATTGTATATCTATATTAAATTACTAAATAAAACTTCTTGAGAAAATGCAGATAAAAGTAAAACTGGCAACATCACAGCCTTTATTTCCTTGTCCCTCCTCTGAGCCCATGCCGCTCACTCCTCTGTTTGAACTTCCATGAGTTAACAATGCCTTGCTCCAGTCCTGCTGCCTTAGTCACTTAGTGTGACAAGTGAATAATTTCATTTCACAGTAAGTAATGGAGGCGATTTGTTGTTTGTGGCCATTGGCCACCCCTTATGGGATTAAGGCGTCTGGCAATAGATAGATAGAATAATAATAAATAAAAGGAAGTAAGTATGCTAATTTATTCAACCCACCCCATCCCGGAGACGTGAATTCACATCCTCACATGATGTGCACTCATATCCTGGAGACGTAAATTAACGCGGCAACATTGCAAGGTCCCTAATTTGCACAATTTTCAATTTTTGCGAGTGATTTTTGGCACGTATACACGGGACACCTTCCTCTACAAGATGCCAGGCAGGGACAATGCCTTACCCAGCATGACCTCCTCCCCGCCCCGCATGACCTTTTCTCAGCAATTCACCTGTTATCAGTGACCTGGCCAGTAAAGCTGTCATGCTATGGTACAAAATTCAGGGCCAGAGTGATTCCCCAATCGATGACAATGTGGAGGACAAACATTAGAGGAAGAAACAGTCAGAAATGATGATCAGGTAATGTGGCAAAAAAAGGTCAGGAATGGTGATGAGTTAGTGAGTGAAACAATGCTTATAATGCCAATATTACCGTTTGAAAACCAATATACTCTTGTACTACATATAAATTCTTACCAAATAAATAAATAAGTACCGTTTATGAGTGGTGTAGAATAGTTATCCTCCCATAGAACTCGTTTTCTTTGCAGCCAGCCTGATAGAAAACCCTGTAAGGTAAGGACGTACTCCTACCTGGATCGAGTATTTTAAACCTCAGGTGAGCGATTTCTCTATGAATTTTCTATGTTTCTCACCAAAAGCGGATGTTTGAGCCAAAAATAAAAAAGGTCCAAAAATGTCGGGACTGGGGCGTACCACTGCCCAGAAAACGTCGGGATGGGGTGGGTTAAATATCTCAATATTTTAGTGTAATTTCCACAAATGAATGCAAATGGTTTGTGCTAGCACTTTGTGACATATGCACAAGCTAAATATTAGATTGCGCACTTGTGCGTATTACAAATAAGAGAAAATAATAATAATAAATGTCTGTCTATCTATCTATTGCCAGACGCCTCAATCCCGTTCGGGGTGGCCACAAACAAATCGCCTCCACGTCGCCCTGTCCCCCGCCATTTCACTGCCCCGTTCCCAACTCACCCCTCCCTCTCTCACATACCTCTCCACCCCATCCCTCCATCTCATCCTCGGCCTCCCCCTCCCTCTTCCCCCCTCCACCTCACTCACATACACTCTCCTCGTCAGTCTTTCACCCTCCATCCTCTCCACATGGCCAAACCACCTCAGTGTATTCCTCCTAACGCTTCCTGTCACATCCACATCCACACCACAACACTCCTTTATATCCTCATTCGTCAGCCTCTCTCTCCATGTGACTCCACAGGCTCCTCTTAAATAACTCATTTCCACTGCTCTCACTCTTGACTTGTGTCCTTCCAGCAACGTCAAGTAAGTATGCTAATTTATATAAATATCAATATTTAACAGTAATTCCCACAAATATATGCAGATGGTTTGTGCTTGCGCTTTGCGACATTGCGCAATCTAAATATTAGTCAGTTTGTGCACTGGTGCTTGTGCAAGGTAGTGATCCCTGGATTTTGCACAATGTCCATTTTTGTTTGCGCTGCCCACCATTGATCTTCACACTTGGATAGCCGTTGTCACGATCCCACTGTGCTCATAGGCTGCTGGTGAGTCCTCCCCTGGTCCGGAAGGTTGGTGTGGGGTTAGCAGCCCCTTCCTAAAGAAACTTATACTCGTATCTCGCAAGACTTATAAAGAATAGGGATCAGGGTCAGCATGTTACCCGACGCTGACCCAGTTTTGTCGGGTGGTTCCCCCTTGGGTGCCAGACTGACAGGGCTCTTTGGGCCCTGTTATACTGGCAGTAGTCATGATAGTTCCTGGGTAACGTCTAAGGGACTCCAGCAGCTGGATGATGAGGGAAGGGACCCCCCCCCCAGCCCCAATCCTGTTCTAATTCTCGTTGCTATGGCGCAACAGACACACAAACCTGTAGAACCATGCAGGGTTTAACCATCAGAAGGCACCCTGCATGGGGGCTTGGAACGTTGTAAGTTTTTTGGAAGATGATTTCCTGCCTATGTTGCCACGAGAGTTGGGGCGTATGGAGGTTAACATTGCAATATTGAATTGAGATAATCCGAGCAAGATCAACAGTGATGATTACATATACCAAGAAAGAGTTACTCCAGTAAGTGAGTGTATATTGCTGGTGAGGTTGAACCATTCCTTGAACTTCATCTCTCTTGTTACATTATACACTCTGTGCGAGATGAATGACCTTGAAGAGAAAGAGCTGTCCTATGCCAAACTTGACTCATTGGTGGAACAGTACCCCTCACAAATACACTCTTGGTCGTGGATGACTCCAGTGTGGCTACTGGCACTGATAGGCAAAGGCTTGGAACAATGTGTAGGTACCCACTGCCCTGGGACCGTGAATTTCAATAGTTCTTACTTTTTGGATTTCACCAAAGCTCATAAGTTGAGAATTGCTGGATCCTGGTTACATTGACCAGGTCTTCTTTGCTGGATTTGGTATTCCAATAGCAGAAAGGTTGCAAAGAAGACTAGCCACTTCCTTGTTAGTACTCACTGGAGAATCCTTCATAAATGCAGTGTTTGGGGAGTGTAGAGTTCTTTGCTACTAATCATAGATTTGTTATTACTCTGTGGATTCAAATCATAACTGAGAGAAACTGAAGATACTACCAAAAGCAGTTCCATCTTGAAAAACTCAGGGATGAGGAGTACGCTTATGAGTATGCAGTGGCAGTCTCAAATTGGTCTGAAGCATTTAGTACTGTTGAGGATCCTGTTGAATGATGGGATACCTTTAAGCATGCTACCCTGGCAACATCTGATAAGTGTGTTGAAAAGTACCTGTGGTCAAGGAGGGGTTTTGTCTCACCAGCAATATGACCACAGTTGAGGAAAATCATACTGCCATTCTTGATGGGGACTGGGAGCGACACAGAGCATTGACTCGATGAGCATGAGTTTTGCTGAGAAGGAAAAAGGAGAAGTATGTCAGGGAACGAATGAATAAATGAAAATATGACATGGCAGCACAACAGCAGAGGTCATACGCCACAGAACACAAACATTAAGTCAAAATATATAAAAACCATAAAAGGCAAAGAGAGAAGCGACGCATAAAACAAACCGACAGTATAAAAGAAAATACCGAGACTAAAACTTGGTGGAAAAATTGAGGTTAAATGAGAACATTATAAAACATAAACTAAAATATGGTAAACCCCTACAACATGTGGAGAAGACCAGAACTCAGTACAAAGGGGAAGGTGCCTCCCCCTATAGCACAAGCCTCTTCCCCTAGCACTGAGGAGAGAGGGTACCCAGAAAGGTACCGCCGACGAAGGTCCCCAGGACTGGGGCATTCCACAAGAAGGTGCCGCACAGTCAAAGGAACCACACAGCCATCACAATAGGGAGGGGGTGCCCTCTCCATTAAAAAACCATGAGTCAGCCTGGTGTGGCCAAGCCGGAGATGGGCCAAAGCTGTTTCCCACTGTCGGGATAGACCCACATACCCCCCATCGACCTGGTTCCAACGAATGCTGTGGAGTTTGTTTGCCCCTGCTGCATCCCACCTTCTCTGCCAATAGAGACGGACAGTCTTCACAGTGGCTGTACATTAATCCTCGGATGGGACACGGTAATGAGCAGAGGAAGCGCGAGAGGCAGCAGCTCTCGCCAAAGAGTCAGCACGCTCATTGTCCACAACCCCTACCTATGCTGGGACCCAACACAGTTGTACTGAGTATCCTTGCCTACCTAGTAAGAAGAGCCATTCCAACATAGACAGGACCAGGGGATGTGATGGAAAGCCACGAAACAAAGCCTGTAATGCATTGCCTGAGTCACTAAAAATGGTAAAAGAAGCTGGAGGAAAACTAAAAATCAATTCATCTGCAACTAACATGACAGTAATTTCAGCAGTAAAAACAGATGCAGAAGGAGGGAGACTCCCACCACAGCTAAAATAACGAAAAATGACATCAAAGCCTGTCCCCACATGGGATTTAGAGCCATCAGTATATATAGGAATTGAGTCACTGTGAGAAGAGGCATGTTCTTAAAAATAGGACAAAGCTGCCTGTGAGGAAAGGGAGGCTTTCGTTTCAAGAAAGTAATCACATGGATGTACCTCTGGAAGAAGCCAGGGAGCCACTTGCCGGACACACATAGGACAAACAGGGTAGTACTGAACACCCAAATCCCCCATGGCAGCCCTCGCTCTGTACCCAAACAGGTGTGCATAGTGAGGGTGGGTGTTATAAAAGGGGAGAAGAGTGACCTCGGAGATTGCCTTACAACTCAGTGAGGCCAGAAGACGGTGAAGGCGGTGCCAACACTGCACCATTAAGGACTGCTTGTGGAGATCCAGTGGCAGTTCGTTTGCATCAACCAATAGACTTTCAATCGGAGAAGACTGGAAAGCCCCAGTTGACAAACGAATCCCAGCATGATGGACCAAATTTAGTGGTCACAGCCTTACCTCAGTAGCAGATGAGTATACCACACACCCATAGTCCAAATTGCTCCTTAATAAGGCATGGTAAAGGCAGAGCAGGATGGTTTTGTCAGCTCCCCAAGACAATTGAGATAGAGTCCATAGGAGAGACAGGGCACGGAGGCACAATAGTCGTAAAGAATGGATATGTGGTATCCACATCAGTCTCCTGTCAAAAACAAGACCAAGAAACCTAGTCTCATCTACACAATACACCCTGTGGCCATATAACTGGAGGTCTGGGTCTTGGTGTACACCTCTCAAATGGCAGAAATGCAAGGCCACCATCTTCGTTGGGGAGAAACGGAAGCAGTGCATGGTGGTTCACTGAAAGACCCTGTCCAGAGCAAGCTGCATGCGACGTTCAGCCATGGACATTCAGGAAGCAACATACCATAGAGCCAAATCATCAACATACAGCGAGGCTGACACCCCTTCTGGAATTGACACAATACCGTCCAAAGCTAGAACAAAAACGGTCACACTGAGGACACTTCTTTGAGGCACCCCTCCCTCCTGAGAGTATGAAGGAGACAGGGTGACACCAACCCTAACCCTGAATGAGCAGTCAAGAGGAAAATTTTATATAAATAGGGCCAGCCTGCCACATAAACCTAATGAATGGAGTTGTTGGAAGATATCAAACTGCCATGTAGTATCATATGCCTTTTCTAAGTCAAAGAAAATGCACACCAGATGCTGCTGCCTAGCAAAAACATCACAAGCTGCAGCCTCAAGATGGACCAGTACATCTATTGTTGAGCGATATTTTCAAAAACCAGATTGACACAGAGAAAGACATTCATTCCTTTCTAGGAAATACATTAGGTGCATGTTTGACCATTTTCTCAAATAATTTACACAGGCAAGATGTTAAGGCAATTGGTCGATACTTCAGGGGATTGTAACCTATCTTCCCTGGCTTCTGGAATGGCAGGACAATAGTCTCACGCCAAGAGGAGGGAAGAGAAGATTCCTTCCAGATTCTATTAAAAAGGCCAAGGAGAAAAGACAGTGCATCATTATTCAGGTGCCGAAGCATTGCATAGGTGAGCTAGTGTCTCTCTGACTGACCGCCGTAAAGGCAGATGCAAAAATATCAGCCACAGCTCCAGGCTCACCAACAGGCTCACCGTTAGACATCAGCACAGGGGACCTGCTTTGAGTGAATTTTCCTGAGATCTTTTGCACCCTCTTCCACACCTGAGACACTGCCATTTTTAGGTTTACAGATGACACATAAGCCATCCAAGAATCCTACCTTGCTTGTTTCAGTACCTGATGAGCCTTAGCCCGCACCCTTCTGAACTTGATAAGATTATGCTCTGTCCTGTATCTACGATAACGGGAGAAAGCTAACTTCTTAGCACGTACAACAACACTGCAATCCTCATTCCATCATGGGACATGTCGATAGTGATACATGCCAGAGGTTTTAGGAACAGCATGAAGGGCAACAGAATGCAGAATGGAGGTAAAGAACGTGACAGCCTCATCAATATGTGGAAAGTCTTCAACTGAGACGTCAAAAGAAATCAGAGAAGAGAAAAGGGACCAGTCTGTCTTATCTAATCTCCACCTCGGTAGATGCGAAAAGAGACTAAAGGCTGCTGCAGTAAGAAGGATGAGAAAGTGATAACTTCCATGGAGATCCTCCATAACCTCCCAGGTAAAGTCCAGGAGACAGTCAGGAGAGCAGATGGAGAGGTCAACTGCAGTAAATGAACCCGTTTGAGGGTGAAAATGTGTAAATGCTCCAGTATTGAACAGGGCAAGATCCTCATCCTCCAATAAGGACGCAAGCAAACTCCCACGTTGGTTAACAAGACAGTTACCCCATAGAGGGTGGCGACCATTAAAGTACCCCAAGAAGGTTCTCAAGTTCCACCCTACTGACTGCTGTGTTGGGCGGTAAATAAATGGAGCAAACTGTGTACCAGTGGTGGGTATACAACTGCATAGCAACACACTGGAGGTTAGAATTGAGGTGGACTGGCCTATGAGGGATGTCAGCTTTCACCAAAACAGCACTACTCCCAATGGGACCCTGGGTTGGCGCTGAGTAAAAAGCATTGTACCCAGGTTGTGCATGGGGAGTGGCAAACCCTACAAGAGTTTCCTGCAGACACACACACATAGTGGGACAAGTCAGGAGGGTCTGCAGCTCCTCCCAATTACCACGAAGCCCTCGACAATTCCATCGTAGTATACTGGCTGAGAATGCCATTGTGAAGGAAGAATCAGGATGAGGGGTGAGACAACCTTTGCCCCCCCAGTGGGCTTGGACTGATGCTCATGAGAGCCCTTTGGAGAAGCCTGCCCAGCACCAGAAACCCGCATTCTCTGTTTAACATCGGGAGGCAAACGTATGAGAAAGTAATTTTTACAACACTCTTTCTTGGAATGGGCATACCACTTTGTTTGGAAGGCGGCCTGGGGGCCGCCTTTAGAGATGTAGGACTGCCAGGGCGCTCACCAGAAGCCCTAGAAGTGAAAGCAGAGTCCACATGTCTCGAGTCACTTGAGGAGGCCATCCTATGCTTCTGATCTGAAGCACCAACAAGCTGTCCAACATCCCCAGGTGGGGACCAGACCAGAGCTGAACCATCAGCTACAGCTGTCACCTGGCTAGATCCCTCAGCCTGCCGGACAAAGGGACCAGGAGAGGTGTCGACTGAAGGATCAACAACAGAGACCTTAGGTGGAAGGTCTTCATGTTCAGTGGACTCTGATGAACAATGGTGACGTTTGCCAGGTACAGATGGAGCCTCAGGCACACTGGCTACAATGGGAGAAGGAGTCCGGTCAACGTGAACATCTGCCACCACCACAGAAGTATGTAAGTCGTCAACCACTGCAGTGGGGGCGGAAACAGTCAGGGTAGAGTCGGGCATACTTCACTCTCACCAATAGCACCAATCATGGGGACAGCATCCTGCAGATCACGAGTTGAAGGAGTGGGTACTGGAATACATCGAGGCTGCCTCTGAGATACGGGGTGGTGCACCGACACTCCAGCATGGACAGCAGCATAAGCAACTCCGGGCTAGAAAAAGCGAGTCTGGGCTCTCTTCTTAGCTTCAGGAAATGAAACAGTCTCACTTGTTCAAATAAACAAAATCTCCTTTTCTAGGCAGTAGCATGGGCAGTTTTTAGAATTTACAGCATGCAGACCCCCACAATGATAGCATTTAAGGGGGCATGGACAGTCACTGGTATGACTTGTTCCACCATAGGAGACACAGCAGGAAGGACAGCTTGTGTACGGTGGCAAAAGCAGCTAACATGGCCATAACCAAACCACCATCATACCCATGTCTTAACCCCGTTCCTCCACGCGTCTACAAACTATATTCTCCACAACTACTCACACTCACACCACCACAGCCAATCTACGCCACATTACCACACAAACCACACTACAGCAGAGGTTCTGAGTGTCGAAACCACTTAAAGCTCAAAGAAAACAGCATAAACCTCTCTCACAAACAGCCTTTTCATGATGTCAGAGGGAGGAAAGTGCGGGGAAGTTGTAACTAAGGGAATATTGAGGAAATCTCAGTTACATGCCGAGGGAGGTGCATGAAAAATTCAAGATCAGAAAGAGGTGAAGGGACTGAAAGATTATGTAAATTACAGTGGGAAAAAAGAAGTCAAGAAGAAGAAGAAGAAGAAGAAGAAGAAAGAAGAAGAAGAAGAAGAAGAAGAAGAAGAAGAGAGAGAGAGAGAGAGAGAGAGAGAGAGAGAGAGAGAGAGCGAGAGACAGACAGACAGACAGACTGACAGAGAGACAGAAAGAGAGAGAGAGAGAGAGACAGAGAGAGAGACAGACAGACAGACAGACAGACAGACAGACAGACAGACTGACAGACAGACAGAAAGAGAGAGAGAGAGAGAGAGAGAGAGAGAGAGCGAGAGACAGACAGACAGAAAAAGAGAGAGAGAGAGAGAGAGAGAGAGAGAGTTCACTCTCCTTGTCACATCATCATTTCTCCTCTGATTTAGTCTGCTTCTATTTCCGTCTCTCCATCTCGATATATACCTCTGCGACTTGCTTTTGAAATTGCCTGTAAATTGCAGCCTCTCACATTTCTAGCCTTCTATATAACCATCATACATTCTTCAATCTCTCTCTCTCTCTCTCTCTCTCTCTCTCTCTCTCTCTCTCTCTCATCATCATTTCTTATTTCAAGAGTATAATGATTTTTAAAAAGATTCTTTTCCTACCGCCTGACGATTCCATTTACCTTTAAAACGATCGCACGTACTGACAATGTTAATGTTTACCATCCCTTCAATCCTCTTATTACTGTGCATCGACATTTTTTTATCATTTCTAATTCTTGCTAGTGCTAGACACCTTTATTCTCACTAATCCAGTTAACTATGCCCAACATAGTCTATATTTGTATTTTTTTCAGTCCACATGAGATCCACGTGTCACAGGGGGATGTGAATTTGAGAATTAAAAAATGCTTGATATTGCTCGAAAGTAGAGACAAGGAATTGACTTGAGAAAATCAAGTAGTAAGTTTTACTTTATACTGACTTACATGGCCGATTCTCTAAGGACGAGAATTTTATAAGCTTTCTCAACAGTACACAGCAGAGACTAATCGCTCACGAATGCTGATTGTTAGTACTGTTAGCCTCTTGAGAAAGTGACTCCACCCCTAACAATCAATAACTAATACTAATAATAATGGACAGGTTCTTGCCGGTGCTTAGCTCCTGGCTGGTACAACGGATTTAACTTTGATACAAAAGAACTGGCCTAAGTACCAGTTATGATTAATGTAAGGAGTTTGTGAAAACTAAGAGAGGCAAACTAAAGTAAACTTAATGTGGAGAAATAAAACATGATTCTCTTTACATTACGCTCAAAGAAAAGAACTGTAAATTTATTGATTACAATAAAATAAATTTACGTAATATGAGTCTCAAAATGAACTCAAAAAGAGAATTCATGGTCACAGAGGGACTCATGAATTCAAATAACAAAGGAAATACACTCACTTGCTCATTCAAAAGCTAATCGAACTTAAGCCAAGGAAAATGAACAGAAATACTGGTCAGTGGAGGGACAGACCCGAAGCTACGAAAGACTGGGCATCTGCGCGTCGATCACCACGCGCTGTTATTCTCTGCTAAGCTCACTTCGCCGATCACCGTCTAGGTGGAGATCCAGGAAATTGTCGTGCAATGGAGATGCTGCTCTCTACGTTGGGCACAAACGATCCTACTCTCGAGGTGGTCCAAAACTGACTAAGTTCAAACTGGGAAGGGGGGTAAAAGATGGCCGTGTTCATCGGAAGTAGGCATGGCCTGACTTCAATGGTCAACGGAGAGAGGGTGAACAATATACACATGTAACAAAATCACTCAGTGAAAGCACTAATGTCGTGCATAAGAATGGTCACTTATGAAACAGTGACAAATATTCTGAAAACCATCCCGATCAAAGTGCATACAAGGATGGTTGAACTGAGTGATGCCCAGTGGGAATTCCACAAGAGTTTGTGGTTTTCTCACCAAAGTACAATGTCACGAATTTTAATAAATACACAGTCACGTGAATTCATAACATTATGTCCCATCAAAATCAAATTTTTCTGGGAAAAATTTTTACAATATATACATACATATAAATCCTAACTCAATCACACAAGATTCACACTGTGGTGTGTGTACTATCCTGCTACAGGAGAAAATCACTGTCACCAAAGAGCGAAAAAACTTTGTATTTACGTTAACCCGCCCCGTCCCGTCGATGTATGGGTACGTTGCAACAATTTGCATTTGCCAGTCCTGGCGACGTACCGGTACGTCGTGCAATTGCAATGTGCATAATTTCTACAATTTTCAAATTTCGCGCTTGATTTGCGGTACGTATCCTCGCATGACCTTCCCCTACCTGCCACCAGGTGGGGACACTCGGTGACCCCGCGCGACCCGCGCTAACCCACCACTCGTCCACTCACCTGGTAGCAACGGTCCTGCTCAGACATGGCTAAGAGAGTTCTCTCAGACAGCGAAATTCAAGCAGCCCTGGACACCTTTACAGGCTTCAGTGATTCCCCACTGGACGACGAGGTTATGGATAAGGATTATGTGCAGCCAGAGGAGGAAGAAACCACCAGCAGTGATGAGGAAGTTCCGTCTCCCAGGAAGCAGCAGTACGTGACTTACCGTGCTGCTAGAGAGGGGCAGCAGGCAAAGAAGGCACGTGTAACATCCTATCCCTATCCCCAACGTGATTTGGAACCAGAATTCGAGGATGAGGACGAGGACGATGACGATGACGGAGCCGTGGGACATGCTGCCACGTGGTATGGACGTGAGGTCATAACTCATCATGGCCCAGAGGGCACACCACGTCGTACGAGCAGGTATGGGCCTAGCATTTTGTTTGGGGAGTTAGGAAGTAAAGTGGAGGGAGTGGGGAGTGAAAGGGAAAGTGCAGGGAGGATTAGGGAAAGTGAGAGTGACGTGAGTGAGTCATTGCTCTCCCTACGTAGTGTGAGGCGGCGTAGTGGATCACGTGGGCCAGTGCGGGTGCGTTCATTATCATGTGGGGTTGTGAGGGAGGGGGAAGGTGGGGAGGAACCATTCCCAAGCACGTCTTATGCTCCCCAATATCCCCTAACACGTGGTCGAGCTAGGGTGCGTGAGAAAGCACGTGGTGTTGTCATGGAGGGGGAAGGTGGGGAGGAACCACTCCCCAGCACGTCTTCTGCTCCCCAATATTCCCCTATTTCATCCCCACAGCCCCCTAATGTTCCTCAAGGCCGTAAGGGTAAGGGAAAGGGAAAGGGTAAAGGCAAAGGGAAGAGGAGTGACAGTGGGGAAGCCCTCCGCACTCCTTCTCCCCCACCTCCCCAACCAGGATCTCCTCCCCACCCAGACGAAGGCGGTGATGGGGATGATGGGGACGAGGGATTTGTGGCGTGGAATTGGGAGGATGGGAGTGATTTTTCTCCCCTCATTCACCCCTTCACTGAGCAGGGGCGCTCTGGCTGCATTGCTCCATTGCTCCGTAATTCCACCATGTTGGATTTTTTCCACCTGTTTTTTAGTGAGGCATTTGTGGAGCAGATTGTATACCATACCAACCTGTTTGCAAGCACCCAGCGCCTAGAGAGTGAAAGATTGGGAACAAGGAGTAGGCATTCTATCATCTATGATTACCCTGTCTCCCTTCCAGAAATGTTCTTATTTTTTGCCCTGGTCCTCTTGATGGGTATTATACGAAAGAACAGAATTCCTGCTTACTGGACTAGGGACCCTGTTATGTTTACCCCAATATTTGGTCAAGTAATGAGCCGTAATTGGTTTCAACAAATTCTAAGTCGCATCCATTTCTATGATGCTCATGATCCTGCAAATGCAAACAACAATGATAAAATGAGGCAAATTAGGTTGATCTTTGATCACCTCAGGCAAACCTTTCGTTCCTCATTCTATCCCTATAGAGACCTCGTCATAGACGAGAGTCTCGTGTTGTGGAGAGGCAATATTTCATTTAGGCAGTATATACCCAGCAAAAGGCACTGTTTTGGGTTCAAGATCTTTGTTATGTGCGACTGTAGGACTGGATATGTGCAAGACATAGTCTTGTACACCGGTGCACAGACAGACATAATAGAAGATCGAAGTATTGGACTGTCGGGAGCAGTGGTAAAGACGATGATAGAAGACTACCTTCATCGTGGTCATGTCCTCTACCTGGACAATTGGTACACTAGCCCTCTTCTCGCTAGTTATCTTCACACACATGAAACTGGAGTCTGTGGAACAGTGAAGGTGAACCGGCATCACATGGCCAAGGTAGGGCGGAAACTTGCAAGGAATGAGGTTGTCTTCTTCAAAGCCAACAACATCCTTGCAACTGTGTGGAATCACAATAGAGAGGTAAGTCTATTGTCAACGGTTCACCGCCCCTTGATGCACCGTACTGATTCAGTTGATTACCGTAGCGAGAACAGGCGTCGTATTTGGAAACCTGAGTGTGTCATGGATTATAATATAAACATGCGCCTCGTGGAGCAGTCAGACTCCATGATATCGACGGTAGAGTGTGCCAGGACCACGATGAAGTGGTATAAGAAACTGTTCTTTCACTTGCTAGATATCACTGCTCTGAATTGCCACCACCTTCACGCCATGACAACAGGAGTTCAGGAAACATTTGAAGGGTTTGTGAGGGAGCTCACAAGAGAAATCTTTGCACGGTATGCTGTAGAAAGGCCCCAACATCGCACCCGCACTGCCCCTATTGCACAAACTCCCCTGAGAATATCCGGCCGCCATTTCCCCACTCCTATCCCTCCCCAGCCAAACAGACCTAGGCCCCAACGCAGGTGTCACGTGTGCAGTAATTCCCAGGTGAGACTCACGACACAGAGGAAGGACACCCGCTATGAGTGCGTGCAGTGTGACGTGGGTCTCTGTATTCACCCATGTTTCAGCGAATATCACACGTTGATGCAATTCTAATATGGTGTGAATGCAAAAGGACGCTGAAATTATGAGGTAAATGCGACAGACAGACGCTCAGTGAAATTATCAGTCATGTTGATCTCCAAATATTAGTATAAAGTGCATACGGGTATAACATAAGTGCAAAAATTGAGTGTAAGTGTATAAATATGCCGTAAGTGGAAACATACATAGCGAGGGTTTTATGATGCGATATTCTGTCGCTCAGTGCAATAAATACGGCCCGTAATTACATAATTATTATTATTGGAAATGCTTACGGGTATAATATAAGTTCAAATTATTGTAAGTGCTGAAATATATTCTAAGTCAAATATTCATAGCGTGTGTATAGAGATGCGATATCCTGACGCTCAGTTGAATGAATAAGGCACGTAATAGTGAAAATAAAAGTCAGCAAGTGGTAAAGTGTGTAATATATGTGAAGAATTAGTATAGAAGTGTGTGAGTATTATGTTGGTCGAAACATTCATTGCGAGGGTATTTTCATGCGATATTCTCACGCTCACTTGAATAAATAATGCCAGTAGGTATGTACAGTGCAGTATAGGGGTGTAAACGTGTGTAATGTAAGTGGGAAATTATAATTGGAGTGATTAAATAAAGTAGATGATGAAACACGAGTGTTTGAGATCGTGGTTGCTACGTGAATATGCGCTAGCATATTGCTAAATGCCCTCGTAATGAATGAAAATAATTGAAAACATTTACAGTGGTGGAGGAAAGGTTCTATGTAAAGGGAAAAATAATAGGAAAGTGATAAAACAATTTGGTATGTTGAAATACGAGTCATAGCGAGTGCGCTTACTAAGCTGATGTTCGCTAGACTTATGCTGCATGTCATCATAATGAATGAAAACATCTGAAAACACTTACAAACAGTTGTAACTGGTAAAATGTCATTGAAACAGAAGTATACAAGTAGAAAAAATGATAGGTTGACTGATACAAGAAACTTAGCATATAGCATGTTACGACTTGGACCAAACTCGCTATGCTCGCGCGATGGTACAATGCATATTTTTCATATATATGTGTCTGAAATCCATTATATTGTTACTGTTATTGTTTATTAGTTCAAATTCAATAAATATAGAGGTGTTGTGTGTTGTTTCTCCCAGTATTCCTTACCATAGAAAACGTGAGCGCCTATCACGTCCATTATAGAACACGACACCTGGCTCGGGGGACCTCACCCGTATGGACCACTTATAGACCGTGGGAAGCCCTTTCTTTGTGATTTTCCTTCGTTTCTCAACCTAAGCGGAAGTTTTAGCCAAAAAAAAATTTTTCCAAAAAGGCTCGGGACTGGGGGATGTCAGAGGTGCGGAAAACCTCGGGACGTGATGGGTTAATAGAAGCAAGTTTGAGGAAAAAACTCTGTGACGATGGTGAAAAATCCTGTACTCAGGTCAAACTGAGCGAAAATTTGCTACATTTACATTAACAACTAATTGTTGTGTAGTGTGGTGTATGTAATACATGGTGTAGGTGTGACAGTTGTAGTGTAATTGTTCCTATGTGTAAAATGATATGAGACAAATTAATAGTAAATGGAGACACCGAGACAGAAGAGAAAAGGCAGCAGCATGTGGCGGAGACGATCAGCTGATCCGCACAGCAAAACTGCTACACCTCCCAGCTGTACCTGCGAAATCAATCAAGGTGAAGCATCAAAAGTGTCAGTGTGACAAACAATTTTTATTAAATTACACTTTCCCTCTCTGCCTAGTACTCAGTACATATGCTACAGAAAGTACACTATTATTTTCTTAATGGATACATTATTAACTAGGGAACATAGTCCCAGGACAGTATCTGAAAGGACCCTTTAGTTTACTGATTAAACCTAACTCTGCATTTAAGATTAATATCGGCAAGCTGAGAATCCCAGCGTAATCTCAGGCAGATCACATTTTAACACTCAGTGTGGGTGTGAACACTCATGTAAATAATGTGCATTCTCCGGGAATCCTCAGAGAGGCCCACAGCTCGAGATGCTCCACAAGGTAATTCAGACACAGCCTTGGATTGCCCCAATGGGGTTCTTGAACTTTCCCCTTAACTTATGGTACATACTGTATATATGTACAGGCCCAGGACATAATGTCCTATGGAGCCATCAGGGGAGACATTAAGTCTGCACCCACATTACCACTGCCCTCTCTTCCAACCGACTCAGAGATTATGGGTGTGGATTCAAACGGCACAGGAAGGACATGTCCCTGATTAGCGGTACTTTGACACACATTGCAGGAACGCACAAAGCTATCTATTTCTTGTCCCATTCCTGGCCAGAAAAAGTTAGCACGGATACAGCCCTGGGTTTTCCTTTTGCCCATTTGACCTCCTGAGGCTGAACAATGACCCCATTCTAACACTGCTTGGCGATACTTGGCGGGAATGACAAACTGCAGTCGAACCTTGCCCTAGGGTGGTTGTGACTCACGGTACAGCCGTCCTTAGTTACAAAGGAACTTGGCTTGACCTCCTCGTGAATACTTAATCACTCTACTCTTTTGTTTCTTCTGCACAGCAGCAAGTGTCGGGTCAGAATATTGTTCAAATCAGATCTTGCAGCGATGCAATGATCACCAGGGTGACACAGTTTGGAGCCTCAGCCATGGCTTGTGTTACTGCAGCCGAAGTCTGAGTAGCATCATCTATGGTGCAACCATACTTGGCATCTGGTATGTTGCCTATTATTAGATCGAAGGTTCTGGCATGACAACTGCAACTATTGTACCAGTGTAAAATGGAGATGCCACCTGGATACGTGCCTCAGGGAATAATCTCACTGATCCATCAATAAGCTGAGCTTGGATCTGTCAACCTGTGTACTCCTCAGGCCGAACTAGACTCTGCCTGACAGAGCAAACTGAGGAACCATTGTCTCTCAGGACCTTTACAGGAATGCCTCCCACAACCCTGGCTGAACAAGGAAGGCACTGTTACCTGTGGGAGGGCCTATGGAGGAAGCAGCCAGCCACTGATGAGGCTGCTGAATGAATGATGCGGCAAACATGGTGCCCTGAGTACTAGATGCCTGAGGGTTTGTACTCACCATCTGGGGAGATGGAACGTCGACCACCTGTGGAGGAGGGTTCACTGTCACTGGGGGACTAGTGAACTGTGGAGAAGTTCCTGTACTACTAGGGACGACACCACTGTACTGCTGTTGAGGAATGAAGGCTGCGTTAGCCTCCTGCCTCCGATACACTGGGTCTAGTGCTGAAAATAGATTGTCCCAATTGTTGATTGCGTGGCTGATACTGCTGCTGGTTGGGGTACTTGTTCTATCACTTCCAAGCAGGTTTCTGTGTATTCTGCCCCTAGCCCTTTTTCTGCAGTTTGTCTGGACCGTGGCCATTATTCTGAGAACGGCCTTGATGCTGGGGTTCAGTCTGAAATGGTTTCCCAGACTTGTCAGCTTTCCTGTTCCAGGTGTGTTGCTTACGAGTTTGGTACCCGTACTCAGTGAAGAATGCATCAGCCTTCTCCTCCATTTGGCTGGCATCCCTTACATGGCAGATTTTAAGCTGAGCCATAAGCTCAGCAGGCCACGACTTTTCTAGGTGTGTGTGCAGCATAAGTTCAGTTATCCCCTCTCGCGTGTGAGGGGTCTCATCTTTCTCCATCCACTCATCTAAGTAAGCAGTAAGCCACTCAAGGAACTGAACAGCAGTCTCCTTTTCTTGTAGACGCGCCCTCATAAACTGACTCCTGGCGTCGTCAACTGTGAGACCGTACACTTTGATGAGTGTGGCCTTCATCATCTCATACGTGAGATTGTCTCCACGAACTCTGTGGAGAATATCGAGGGCAGGGCCCTCAAACAAGCTAAGAAATTGAAGCTGCTTAGCTGCCTCATCCAGCTGGTACAGCTGTGCCATGTCTTCGAAACGAGCTATGAACAGCTCGATTCGCTTGCCTTCCTTGTATGAAGGAAGCTTGAGGCGTGGGGTTGTCAAAACATGTGCAGGAAGAGCACTCGTGGAGCTCGGGTCGGCTGCACCAGATGTGCCTGAAGCCAAGGAGTCTCGCTTGAGCTTCAGCATCTCAAGTTCATGTTTCTCACGTGCCTTGTGCTTGGCACGTTCGTGTTCTCGTTCTCTCTCTCTCTCTCGTTGTTCTTGCTCGTATTCACGTTCTCTCTTTCGTTGTTCTCGTTCATATTTACATTCTCTCTTGCGTTGTTAGCATTGTTTTTGCTCATGTTCGCATTGTTCTCGCTCGTGTTCACATTCTCTCTCGTGTTCCTCGCTTTGAATTCTACACTTTTCATGGGCATCACTCTCACACTGCTGTTCAAGAGTGAACCGTGAGAGCAAATAATCTTTAATTTCCTTGGGGTCAGTATGCCCCATATCTTTGGCTTCCTGTACATATATATTAGTAGCCATGATGCTAACTCAATTAAGGCTGAATAGACTAAAGACTGAGTACTGACTGCTGTTCTGCAGAGAAATACTAATAATCAAAAGTAAAGAATATAGGCACAGGTTGGTGGTGACCAGTTTTATCTAGTTAAACTGATAAAGAAAATAAGAATAAAAATGCAACTGACAGGGAAAACTACTATGTAAAATTAATAGAGATGAATGAATAATCACCAGTAAGATAGTGTCTATAGACTTTAATGATAACAAATACCTAGGTGTAAGTGATTGAGTATTATTCATTAATAACTTTAAAGCTAGGAGTTAATATCCTGGCGAGGTCGCCAGATGTCACGGGGGGATGTGAATTTGTTAATTAACCCGCCCCGTCCCGGAGACGTGAATTCACGTCCTCACATGATGTGCACTCATATTCCAGAGACGTAAATTAATGCGGCAACATTGCAAGGTCCCTAATTTGCACAATTTTCAATTTTCGCGTGTGATTTTTGGCACATATACACGGGACACCTTCCTCTACAAGATGCCAGGCAGGGACAATGCCTTACCCAGCATGACCTCCTCCCCCCCCTGCATGACCTTTTCTCAGCAATTCACCTGTTATCAGTGACCTGGCCAGTAAAGCCATGTCATGCCACGGTTCGAAATTCAGGGCCAGAGTGACTCCCCAATCGATGACAATGTGGATGACAAACATTAGAGGAAGAAACAGTCAGAAATGATGATCAGGTAATGTGGCAAAAAAAGATCAGGAATGGTGATGAGTTAGTGAGTGAAACAATGCTTATAATGCCTATATTACCGTTTGAGAACCAATATACTGTCGTACCACATATAAATTCGTACCAAATAAATCAATAAATACTGTTTATGAGTGGTGTAGAATAGTTATCCTCCCATAGAACTCGTTTTCTTTGCAGCCAGCCTGATAGAAAACCCTGTAAGGTAAGGAGGTACTCCTACCTGGATCGAGTATTTTAAACCTCAATTGAGCGACTTGTCTATGAATTTTCGATGTTTCTCACCAAAAGCGGTTGTTTGAGCCCCCCCCCAAAAAAGGTCCAAAAATGTCGGGACTGGGGCGTACCACTGCCCAGAAAACGTCGGGATGGGGCGGGTTAAATAATGCTTGATATTGCTCGAAAGTAGAGACAAGGAATTTACTTGTGAAAATCAAGTAATAAGTTTTACTTTAAGCCGGCTTACTTCGTCGATTCTTTAAGGACGAGAATTATATAAGCTTTCTTAACAGTACACAGCAGAGACTAATCGCTCATGAATGCTGATTATTACTACTGTTAGTCTCTTGAGAAAGTGACTCCACCCCTGACAATCAATAACTAATATGGATAATAATGGACAGGTTCTTGCCGGTGCTTAACTCCTGGCTGGCACAACGGATTTAAGTTTGACATAAAAGAACTGGCCTAAGTACCAGTTATGAATAGTGTAAGGAGTTTGTTCAAACTAGGAGCGGCAAACTAAAGTAAACTTAATGTGGATAAATAAAACATGATTCTAATTACACTAAGGTCAAAGAAAAGAACTGTAAATTTATTGATTACAATAAAATAAGTTTACATTATATGAGTCTCAAAATGAACTCAAAAGGGGAATTCACGGTCACAGAGGGACTCATGAATTCAAATAACAAAGGAAATATACTCACTCACTCATTCACAAGCTAATCGAACTTAAGCCTAGAAAAATGAACAGAAATACTGGTCAGTGGAGGGACGGAGCCGAAGCAACGAAAGACTGGGCATCTGCATGTCGAACACCAAGTGCTGCTATTCACTGCTAAGCTCACTTCGGTGATCACTGTCTAGTTGAAGATCCAGGAAATCGCCATGCAATGGAGACGCTGCTCTCTATGTTGGGCACAAACAATCCTACTCTCGAGGCAGTCCAAAACTAAGTTCAAACTGTGAAGGGGGGTAAGAGATGGCCGTGTTCCCTGGAAGTAGGCATGGCCTAACTTCAATGGTCAACGGAGAGAGGGTGAACGATATACACATGCAATAAAATCACTCAGTGAAAGCACTAATGTAGTGCATAAGAATGGTCACTTATGAAACAGTGACAAATGATCTGAAAACCATCCCGATCGAAGTGCATACAAGGACGGTTGAACTGAGTGATGCCCAGTGGGAATTCCACAAGAGGTTGTGGTTTTCTCACCAAAGTACAATGTCACGATTTTGTATAAATACACAATTGCACGAATTCATGACACCACGGAAGGAACGAATATTGTCACTGGTAGAAGAACGACAGCCAATAATATATCTTACCCATTCTGGCAAACTCTAGGAAAGGGTCATATATTTTTGGGGCGTTCATTTTTTTGGAGCATCAGTAAATATCATTTACTTATGTCCTAGAGGCCTAGATTCATAAAATAAATGTTGCCATTATTTTCTTTTCTCTTTTTATGCAAATGCTATGATTTCAAAATGGCCACCGTTTCGATTCTGACAAGAAAGTAGATAAAGAAAAACTATTTCGAACCCAAATATGAATTAACTACTATTTAGTAAAAAAATTTAAATTTAAAATATGCCTTTAATTTCATACATTGTATAAAAACATTAGATATTTATAGTTACCGAGATATTGAATTTTAAGCATACAAAATTACTTTAATTATGAGTGATGGTTTTCACATTATAACAAGTAATGAAAATTAATTCTATAGTACATATAGTTTACAGAAGCAAATAAAGTTATATTTCAAACTCTTGTATACTTTTATAGGTTTGGTGAACATCCCTCAAGTTGATTTAATTTATCAACAAAAGAGCATTGATAAATATAAAATTCACCTAAAATATTTAGAGCAGATAGGTCATGAATAAGTCATTGTTGTGGACTTCCACAAAGAAGTGCATACTGGTGACAATGACACGAGTGCACACCTATGAGAATATTCTACATCTGTGTGTGCACTTTTTTTGTAATGTTTTTCATATTTGTATATCAAAATTTCATAGTGCATTTTTTTCGTCGCACCCACAAAGTGCTTTCCAATATTCTGCTTGTTTATGTGCCACTCCTTCCCTTCCTCACTCACTTACTATACCTTCTTAAAGAATGGGATCCAAGCCTAATGGGAGGAATGTCAGGAAAACGAAATTTTGCATAATGTTAGACCTCCTCCTGAGCCACGTTTCAGGTAGTGTGGGAGCCCTGAGGGCCACCCCATACCGGGGCAATGGACCACTGGTGTCCCACCCAACACTGTATTACACAGCCATTTTTTTTTTTTTTTTCAGGAACACAAAATTTTGCACAATGCTAGAGCTTCACTCGCACCAGGTTAGAAGTATGGTGGGACACTCAAAAGGGCGATCCCTGGTAGTCTCTGCCAAATACTTTATTCACAGTAGTGTTTTATCCAGAGAACATGAAATTTTGCATGTTCATAGATGTTGAGAGCTATTCATCACAGAGGAGGGGGTGGCATACATGGGAATGGTAAAGCCATTATGCATGGCCACAGTTTTTAGCACCGGGACACGAAATTTTGCAGATTGGTAGGCATTTATCCTGGCAATGTTGTATGAAAGGTGGGACCCCAATGCGCACCACCCCACCAGTTGGGAGGATGGGCCCCCATGATGAACAATGCCATAGATTTTTACCAACGAAAGAGAAAATTTGCACAATAGTAGCTCTTTACTGAGGCCACATTTTAATCAAGCTGAAATTCTCAATGGCCACCCGTCACGGGAGATGCTGTACTCCATGCACGATTATAGATTTTCAGCCTAAGAGCACGAAATTTTGTGAATGGGTAGACGTTCATCCTGACCACTTTTTATGCGGAGCATGTTCCCCAGTGGCTACCCCACACTGTGGGGACTGACACTAAGGAGGACAGCGCCACAGATTTTTGGGTATGCACACAGAATTTTGTACAACCACCAAGAGAGGTAAATACTTGCTTTCTTTAAGTTTTGGACAAAACTCACTGGGTTTGGTAACATTCGCTTGATAGGGAAATACGAGATGGCAACACTCTTTGACTGCCCTGCAAACATTATTTATGATGTAAAAAACTAATCTTGCAAAAGTATTAGTTTGGTTTAGCTGTTTTTTTTTTTTTTTTTAGATCAATAATAAAAAGTGACATCTGGTACATTTCCACATGCTGTCACAATTCACGCTGGCAGTGACGCCAGGCACCCTTGCCTTACATCAGTCATTATTACACCATGAGTGGGAATGGGTGACTTTCGGCCTCTGTCACGATTCCCCCCCTCCCTTTTCTTTACTACAATCCTTTTCATTTTTAGTTCTCTTCATTGTCACTCATGCTTTTGACTATCACCTTCTCCCTCTTTAGTTCTGTCATGAGGCTGCCCCACGTATTTGATTAAATGTTGGAATTTCATCGTGTGAATAAATATGGCCAATTTCCTCCCCAAAATTGCACTAGTTTCACCACCTTCATTTAATACCGGCAGATGAATTTGCTTCTTGATAGCAACACAGGTAGTTAGTGGTTGTTCTTGGCAACAAGCATAATTTTCTGTCTCGGTCTTGTGTTCTGTCACGAGGGGCTCCACCTCTTGGCAATTTTTCTATGTTCTGTCTCCCTATATGTTATCCATCTGTTAGCTGTCCTCTTCTTGACGTTGATCTGCCCGAGATATGTCTTGCTGAAATATTTGCCAAGAGAAAGAATCTGCTCGCACCTAGAGACTGTAGTTTCGTGTCAACGATACATCTTGCTTACAGCTCTTACGGCTTTGTTTTCGTGCGTAAATATAATCCTGCATAGAGATTTAAATGTGAACAATAATATATTTTTAGATGTTTATCTTTTGTGATCTGAAGGCATTTATCATATTGACATTACCTTCATCTGCATTTTTTTTTTTTTAAGGGACATTTTTTCCTTAAGTATTCTTGGTTTAAGACGTAAAGTAAGTATTGCAGGAGTTTCTCCAAGTAAGTATTGCGGGAGTTTCTCCACTTTAAACCTGAAACCGTTGAGCGATAGGCTGTGGGCTGTGCATTTCACATTTTTTTATATGGCTAAACCTCATCTTTAGTATACTGTGGTTTCCTCTTACATAGTGCGAGATGTACTCGCACCTATATATTGCTTTTTGGTGTTGCTTAGCTAAATGCTGTTGCTTCCCCATCCCACACTGCCACAGGCTCCAACAGCAGTAGTTCAGTATAGGAAGGACGTGGCCCAGTGAGTTATTCTTCCTATGGTCAGCCTTAAGGTGTACAGTACAGTACACAGGATCAGCTCAGGCGTCGTAAATAAACACTAGCTTCCTAAGTTCACTGTCTTTATTTTCCAAATAATTACACATAATGCTTTCCAACTTCACTTCACTATTCTCACACGCACTGGAGCTGTTCAAACTTTACTAACTGCAGTTACACTTAATGCTTGACAACATTTCACAATTTTCACAAGTTCCAGTGACATACCAAACTTCACTAATACTTCACTGTTTGCCAACAACACTTCACTGTTTTCACAAGTACCGAAAATATGCAAACTACACTGACACTGCACTACATTCAAACTGAACTGAAAACCGACTGACCTTGCTCTAGTCTCTTCTCCATCCTTATATAAGCTTGCATATCCCTAGAAACTCCTACATTCAACGAGAAAAATATTTGCCAACTCAAAGATGTACAAAACATGCCAGTTTTCTTACATTACATAACACTCTAAATCATTTACCATACGAATTTAAATTCTATCTATCCATCTATTACCAGACGCCTCAATCCCGTTCGGGGTGGCCACAAACAAATCGCCTCCACGTCGCCCTGTCCCCCGCCATTTCACTGCCCCGCTCCCAACTCACACCCCCCTCTCTCATATACCTCTCCACCCCATCCCTCCATCTCATCCTTGGCATTTAAATTAAATTACATAATTTAGCAAGCAATCACATAAAACATTATAAAGAAAAAAGTATAAAAATTAATGCGTAACTTACGAAATAACTAAGCTCACAATAGCTGCTAACTGGCAACTCTGACTCGTACCGGTGTAGCGTTATGATCTGTCCCCCTGTCCGCCCCCTACGGCGCATGCGCGGAGGTTGCCAGAGGCCGCCACAAATATTCCATTTGTCCTCTGATCTCTGTAGGGGTAACATGATCGGAGCCTCTCGCCCTTTGCTTACAAACGGCAAATGGTCATTCCGGCTTGTCTTATCATTCGTCTCAAAGTTTTCTCGGGTAGTTTCCGCCCTTAAATTAAATTAGGTTAGGCGGAAAGCAGTAAAAATTCGAATGTCTAAGGTATGAATGAGTTAGGTTGGATAAACATAGATATAATTAAGCATCTGGGGACGAGTTATCTAATCTGTTAGGCGTGAGGATTGCCTTAGCTTTTTATCTTTACAGGAATGAGTCAAGCTCATACTGTCCCGTGTATTAAACCATTTTTATCATACATATCCTTGAAATTATAAATAGTTGTGGCACTCACTACCTCATTCGGTTGTGCATTCCACTGATCAATTGTCCTGTTAGGGAAACTGAATTTCCTTACATCTTTATCACCTCTCTTTTTATGCTTTATTTTGCAATGTCCTCTTACTGATGCTTCACATATATGATATATATTCATTTACGTCTATTTTCTGTTCCCCTGATATCCATTTATATAGCATAATCATGTCTCCTCCTCCTCTCTTGCAGCGTTGGTAAATTCAATCTTTCCAGTCTTTCTCAGTAACTTAAATCCCTTAAGCTTGGTACCCATCTTGTGGTGGCCCGCTGTACTTTTTCAGTCTTATCTGTGTTTTTTGAGATGAGGATTCCAGATTACTGTGATGCATACTCCAGAGTTGGTCTGATGAATATCTTCCTCAGCATATCTTCATTTATATATGTGAATGCTATTCTCATATTAGCAAGCAATGTATACATGTTTCGTACCTTCTCACTGACGTGATCATCAGGAGATATTCTGTTACTGATAATTACTCCTAGGTCCTTCTTTTCTGATATGTGTAGGGTTGATCTTCCTAACTTATAATACCAATCTGGTCTTTTCTCACTTTTACCAAATTTTATTACATGACACTTATCCACATTAAATTCCATTTGCCATTTATTGCTCCATTCATGAAGCTTGTTCAATTCCTCTTGCAGCTCTTTGCAAGAATCTATGTTAGTAATTTTCTTTTGAATTTTTGCATCATCTGCAAACATATTTAGATAGCTTCCGTTACCAATATTACTATCTATGCCATTTATATATACCAAAAAGATAATATACTAAAAACATAACTGAGCCCTGTGGAACTCCGCTGGTCATTTCCCTCCATGATGAGTAGTTTCCCCTTAATATTGTTCTCAATTCCCTTTTTCTGAGAAAATCCTGCATCCAACAGTGGAGATTGCCTTGGATACCTCCTTGATAGTACAGCTTCCATAAAAGTCTTTGGTGCGGTACTCTGTCAAATGCTTTCTTAAAATCTAAATAGATACTGTCCACCCATCCTTCTCTTTTCTGTAATGTTTCTCTAACTTTGTCATAATTGCTTAAAACATTAGTAACACATGATTTTCCCTTCCTAAAACCGAACTTCCTCTTTTATCATACCATGTTCTAGATGTTTTACCCAAACTTCCCTTATCAGCTTTTCTAGTATCTTACAACACTGGTCAGTGATACTGGTCTGTAGCTGAGTAGTTATTGTGTTAAATTTGACTAGTGTACAGGTGTTTGTAGACCTCACAGGTGGGTAAGAGGGATGAGTAAAGGACTCATGAATGGAATGGAATGAAATGGAATAAAAAAAAAAAAAAAAGGAAAGCGAGCACCAAGCCACTCAATGACTAAGTTTCCCCCTGGGGAGGGGGGGATAGAATACCTCCTCAGTATCCCTGCTTGTCGTAAAAACCGTCTAAAAGGGGCACTTTAATCTTCATCCTTCCTCTTTACCCCCTCTGCTTCTTGTACTTTATCTGTCCCACCTCTCTGCCTTATATTTTCACTTTATTACCCACCCAACTCCTATTGTAGTGCCATATAGTCATTGAGTGGCTTGGTGCTCGCTTTCCTTTCTTTTTTTTTTTTTTTTTTTTATATATTCCATTCCATTCCATGACTAAGTTATATGGCACTAACTTGGGTGGGTATTGAAAATATATGGCAGAGAGGTGGAACAGATAAAGTACAAGAAGCAGAGGGGGAAAAGGGGAAGGATTTTTAGTGGGCTTTTACGACAAGCAGGGATATTGAGGAAGTATTCTATCCCCCCCTCCCCGAGGGGAAAGGATTCATGAGATAACCGTGACTGGGAGCTGGCTTAGTTTCCATTGATAGTACCCCTCCGGGGAGGGAGGCAAAAGGGGCACTTTAATCTCCATCCTTCCCCTCTTCCTACTCTGCTCCTGTACTTTATCTGTCTTACCTCTCTGCCTTACATTTTCACTTTAATACCCACCAAACCCACTTCCATTATAGTGCCATGTAGTCATTGTTTTAGCTTGGTACTGGCGCTTATTATTCACCTCCTCTTGTACTTCATGTGTCTTGTCTCTCAGTCTTATATTTTCACTTTAATAACCACCCAACTCCCTTCCACCTCAGTGCCATATTTTCATTGGCTTGGTGCTAACTTTTGCTTTTTTTTTTACTGTGTTCAATGCATTTCCACTGATAGTACAGTATATAAATATATCCTGTGCTACTGGACACGACAGGGTTTATGTTACTGCACATGTGTGCAGATTTAAATAAACGATTGGTATTAAAATATGCCAATCAGTGATGTGTAGTAATGTCCCCAATGTGCTGAATAACCTAACTTAGGATTTTTTTTTTTTTAATTTTCCATAACAACTAGTATCTGAAGTTATCTCAGTAACGTAACTGATAAGGGTTTTTACTTTTATCATTATCCATTGAATCAGTAGCAGTGCTGTAACAGTGTGAACAGGAAACTTCACTAAGCATACCCTACTGGAGTGCATACTGTTTTCATAGTGTTTGGAGTTAAAAGTACTTTACCATAAATGAAATTTAGAGGCTAATTTTTATTTCATATTGACTGAACTTGAACTATACTGGACTAGCCTAACACTCTTATGTGAGATTTCTCAAAACTAAAGGGAGATGTAAGATTTCTCAAAACTAAAGGGACTGGATTGGATAATTGGAATAAAAAGGAAAAGGAAAAGCTAGCATCAAGCCACTTATTGACTCTATGGCACTTAAAAGGGGTTGGGTGGGTATTAAAGTGAATATATAACGCAGAGAGGAAGCTATCTAAATATGTTTGCAGATGATGCAAAAATTCAAAAGAAAATTACTAACATAGATTCTTTAAAAGAGCTGCAAGAGGAATTGAACAAGCTTCGTGAATGGAGCAATAAATGGCAAATGGAATTTAATGTGGATAAGTGTCATGTAGTAAAATTTGGTAAAAGTGAGAAAAGACCAGATTGGTATTATAAGTTAGGAAGATCAACCCTACACATATCAGAAAAGAAGGACCTAGGAGTATTTTTCAGTAACAGACTATCTCCTGATGATCACATCAGTGAGAAGGTACGAAACATGTATACATTGCTTGCTAATATGAGAATAGCATTCACATATATAAATGAAGATATGCTGAGGAAGATATTCATCAGACCAACTCTGTAGTATGCATCACAGTAATCTGGAATCCTCATCTCAAAAAACACAGATAAGACTGAAAAAGTACAACGGGCCACTACAAGATGGGTACCAAGCTTAAGGGATTTAAGTTACTGAGAAAGACTGGAAAGATTGAATTTACCAACGCTGCAGGAGAGGAGGAGGAGACATGATTATGCTATATAAATGGATATCAGGGGAACAGAAAATAGACGTAAATGAATGTATATCATATGTGTGAAGCATCAGTAAGAGGACATTGCAAAATAAAGCATAAAAAGAGAGGTGATAAAGATGTAAGGAAATTCAGTTTCCCTAATAGGACAATTGATCAGTGGAATGCACAACCGAATGAGGTAGTGCGTGCCACAACTATTTATAATTTCAAGGATATGTATGATAAAAATGGTTTAATACACGGGACAGTACGAGTTTGACTCATTCCTGTAAAGATAAAAAGCTAAGGCAATCCTCATGCCTAACAGATTAGATAACTCGTCCCCAGATGATTAATTATATCTATGTTTATCCAACCTAACTCATTCATACCTTAGACATTTGAATTTTTACTGCTTTCCGCCTAACATAATTTAATTTAAGGGCGGAAACTACCCGAGAAAACTTTGAGACGAATGATAAGACAAGCCGGAATGACCATTTGCCGTTTGTAAGCAAAGGGCGAGAGGCTCCGATCATGTTACCCCTACAGAGATCAGAGGACAAATGGAATATTTGTGGCGGCCTCTGGCAACCTCCGCGCATGCGCCGTAGGGGGCGGACAGGGGGACAGATCATATCGCTACACCGGAACCACTGTAAACATCTGGAATCAGCAAGAAGCTTCGAGACTACCTAACTACCAAATCCCGCTTCTTAACACTACTGCTTTTCCAGGTGTGCAACATAGGAAATATAACTAGGCTGTAGCAGTTGCCAGATACCACATTCTGAGGGAAACGTACTTGAAATCGGGTCTTCACTTCTTCGGGCGATTGTACAGTAGTAGACCTTCCCAAAGTATCTCTAGGTGGGACTCCCAGTATTTGTCTTCCTTGTAAATATTTATATCCTTCTCTTTATTATATTAGGGGTGAGTGTGGTTATAAAAGGTGTTTTGTTTCTTTTTTCTCATCTGTCTGTCCTATAATAATTTTCATGTTTGTTGTATCTAACAGGCTTTTTTTTTCTTTTCCATTTTACTGCTGTTTTTTTACAGGAGAGTGTGGTGGTTGGGGATGAGTCTTCTTCTTTACTATCCTTATTCCTTGCAAGTTAGTTATGTTTGAGTAGAATTATTTGCTTTCAAACTGATAACAGTGTCATGGACCGATAACACTCAATTATCTGTACCTCTTATCTGCTCTCTCCTCTTCTTTCGTTCTTCCTTGGTACTCTTTACCCTATCCTCCTCTCCTCTTCTCGGTCTGCCTTCCCTCCATCTTCCTTCTATCTCTGTCTCTTCCTGATGCTCCTCCCTCTTCCTCCTCCCTGCCTTTGCCTTCTACTTCCTGTGTAAAGCTTTCGGTGTCAAAGTTTCCATATAGTGTCCAGATTACTAATAGACCCACACACACCAGGAGCAAATGGCTTGATAGCCTTTGTGTGTGTGTGTGTGTGTGTGTGTGTGTGTGTGTGTGTGTGAGAGAGAGAGAGAGAGAGAGAGAGAGAGAGAGAGAGTGAGAGTGAGGCGATGGCGAAAAATATCAGCAAATGGTTGGGGAAAAGTGTCCGACAGAATTTTGATCGAAAGAAAGGCGTAAAGAAATGAAAATGAAGGGAGACTAGGGCTTGGAGGAATATGTGAGGGGAATACGGAAAAGGAAAAACAAAGATGTGAACAAAAAGAAGAACGACACAAATGCAACAGGTAAAAAAAATACATGAAATCAAAACACAACAGAGATATACTTAACCTAACAGCAGCAACACCAACAACATTATGAAACTGCCGTGTGTCGCTGTTTTCTATGTCACCCACATTACCTTCTTGACCAAACATCTCTCCCCACTAGCTGTCATATTGATATAAAGGGTTAATGAAGGATGTACTAATACCAACCCCCTGAGTATGCTAGGTTTACACTAAGATTAATAAAAATTTTTGGAGGTATTAAGAACACCAATGAATGGCGTCGTTAGTTTTTGCTACTCTTGCACTAAAAGAAAATACGAGGTACGAGTACAGAAAGGAACATTTCAAAACATTAATGAGTTGAATCTCAAAGGAATAGTTACGGGAAATGGAGATGCAAGAATTGTGTGTGAATCTTGGAGTGAAATTAGAGGTAAAAATATGCATAAAGACTCGGAAGTGACATTCAGGTCGAACCGGGTGTATACCTGTAGTCTTCATTACCATTTTCGCGTGTGGGCATAATTTTTTGCATTTAATGTTCGTTACACTGGCATCAAGACGAAACATATGAAACAACCATCTTTATTAAAAGCAGATAAAGAAGAAGAAGAAGAAAGAGGAGGAGGAGGAGGAGAAGGAGGAGGAGGAGAAGGAATAATAATATCTATCGATTTTATGAGAGGCCAATAAACATGCAGTCAGTTATTACCAAGGCACAGCTATATAATACGATACGAAATAATCGAACTTACATGCAGTTTCCCAGTTTTACGACTGGTAAACAGTGACACAGGTTATTGCCCTCGTGGTCTTTGATTCTGCGGGCGGGAAATATTTTGGTGACAGAAAATATATTGAGAGGGGAAACGTTGTAGTGAAGGAAAATGTGATAACGGAAGGATTTGGAGAGTGGAAATGTCTGGTGATGAGTAATGCTTTGCGACAGCAAATAATAAGTGAACGGTAACAGTTTGGTGACAGGAATATTATGATGAAAGGTAAAATTGTGGTGACAAAGTTTTATGAAAGGTAACAAGTCTAATGACAGGCATTATTTGCCGGAACTTATATTATGATGTAAAGATTTATTTTGTAACAAAAAGTAATAAGCGAAAGGTAACATTGGTGAGAAAGGTAAAATTATGTTGAAGAGTTATATTTTACCGACGGGAGACATTTGCTGAGGGGATGTACAATACCTTGATGAAATAAATCTATTGGTAACAAAAATTAAAAAGTGTGTGTGTGTGTGTGTGTGTGTGTGTGGTGTGTGTGTGTGTGTGTGTGTGTGTAATCAAGATGTAGGTGACTCTTAGGTTTCTATGACTGCCTCTCAATTGAATAATATCATCTGGTGTTAACAGAATGAGAGAACTTTACCTGCATCGACCATGGCAAGGTTAATGATGACGGTACCAACCTTCGTAGGCTTGTATATCTCTTTCCTATTTTAAATATACGGTACTACTTTACCAAACAGAGCAGGCGATTCCACCTTTAACAAACTCACGATCTCGACGTAAGTAATTTTAGTACATATGCAACACAGAGAATTATGTTTTGAACTGTGAGTGGAAGAAGTGATTTGATAAAATATATATACATAATTCTGGGTATTTAAGGAAGCGTCTAGGTCGCCCGCGGCAATGTTTCCCGACGACCTCTCCGACTGGCCGTGTTTTTTACTAACCATTGCTCTGACTGGACGCGTCAGAGTATCCCATGTCAAATGCTACGGCAAACTTAATGACTGAACCACACCCAGCCTAACCAAACCAAACCTAATCCAACCTCAATTCACGTGCATTTGACAGCCAGCGTTCAAATAAAAAATGCGCGTTAGGATCATTAGATATGGTCAGCTACTGGTAGACGTCGGCGGAATATATACGCATTCTAAATTCTCATGTATAGCTTTCAGAGGTAATTTTATATTATTGACCAGTAGCTGCGGTCATCTAGGAATAATAACAAGTAACCTGTGAAAGACTCTTTTCAGTGGATGATCTGGAATGGCCAGCCCCGTTTGGTAATAGAATTATAATAATAACTGGCTTTGGATGAAGTATAATAATAAACTTCATCCCACCATTAGATGGTTAAGGATATTTTTTTTTTTTATGTGACCGACTCTGGGCATAGGCTTCACAGCCTGCTTTCAAGGCCCAGTAGTCCTCCTACATACCATACACCTCTACATGTCACCACTTCGGCGCTAACACCCACCGTCCATACTGACTACATGCTAGGGCTGTCTCATACAGGACTGGTGTATTGGTATTAGCGGGGGATTATTATAAGTGAGTCGTTTAATACGAACAATGGAAAGTTTTTCACAGAAGAATGATGATGATGATCATGATGATGATGATGATGTAGTCAATGAAGAAGTGTAAACAGAGAGAGGGTGAAGCGTGGAACAAAAACAGATCAATAAAAAATTAAATAATGTGGTGGAATACGATGTGTGTGGGTGTAGTGGATGTTGTAGCAAAAGAAGATTTAAACAGAGAAGAGAGAAGGCAATGAGGCGAGGCATATCAGTGGGAGGCTAAAACTGGTGACAGGGTAGGTAGCAAAGCCTTTGATTATCAGGAAAAGAAATATTATGGCAACCGGAAGACGATGGGGAGGGGGGTGAAGTTGATATCGAAGTTGTTGTTGTTGATAAACCCCAGCCTGTCTGGGTGGGCAGACCCATCAATCGCCGGAAAGCAACCACTCCTGCTGGGCTGCCTCGCGCAGTGAACCGATATTCTCTTACGGGAGAATTAGTGCAGAGATTTAGTTCCTCGATGGATGCCGCATTTGCGGCACCAGAGCAAGCTACACTTCACCTCGTTATTTGGTTGTAAATGGTTACCTAGGTTACGGGAAACCATTAGGCTTACTCAGTGTAGATCCACCTGAATCTGGAAAGAAGAGTATTAAAAGGACAGGGAAGAAAGGGACAAGTTGGAAGAGAGGAAGGCAGATACACAGAGAGAGAAAGAAAAAGAAAAGGAATTGAAGAAAAAGGCAACACTTTATCAACTAGGTGAATGATGGTTGCCACCACCTATTGAAATAAACAAGGTACTAAAGACAGAGAAGTTGAAGAGAGAGAGAAAAAAAAAAGATGAATATCATCCAGCACGCTCATCATCATCAGCAGCATAATTATCGTCGGCGTCGTCGGCGTCGTCGTCATCGTCGTCGTCCTCTGTTTGCCACAACTGATCGAGTGGTAATATCAGGATAAGATTAAATGTATGACTGATCGGAAGATGGTGTGTGTGTGTAATAAATGAGGATGTATGGATATAATGAATTGGTGAAGTAAGAGGTAACACTGATAATTATTATATGTGCTTGTAGGTGAATATTAATAGTATGTACCTGATATTCAGTAATTAGGAAAAACTGAGAATAATGTGGACAAAGCAGATTCATATGATAGGAAAACAAAAGCAATCTCTATAACCTTTCAATGGAAAAAATTTTATGATGATGAAGACTATGATGAAGATAATGGTTATAATCATGATAGTTGTGGAAGGTGTGCAGTTCATTCCTTTGTAAATGAGACTAAAAAGAGATGAGGTGATTGTAGTATGACAGCAAAGACAATTATAAGACAGAAGCAGACAGAAGAGAAATATTGGCAAAGACAACAAGAAGGAAATGGCATGTGTACAGAATCGGATAAAGGTGAGATAAAATTATCTGTCTGAGGTTCTAATGACTCAGTCTTTGCTCAATATAATCGTCTGGCGTTACATGGAATTGGACTCCTGAGTTGTTTAATGTATCAGTGTGAAGGCTACCATCTTTCTATTATTCACACTCACAGGAAAAACTAATCTCCAGTTCAATGGAAGAGAATACCAGCGTTTTCTCAATCACCAGATAACACTGATCAACAACAATTTTGTCCGAAGGGAATTGATGGGTGAATATGTATACCTTTTCATGCTGAATCCAAGTATGAAATCAGATTTTTCCTATCAGGCTTAGATTTTTTGTGATGTCAGGTTCATACGTTCGCCATTTAGCATGATCACGGGATACAAAGTTAATAATATACCGTATTAATGATTTAATAAGCAGAAATATTTATATAAAATCAATACAATTTATTGCTTTGGAGAAAAACATCTGATAATACTGGCAATGATAAGTTTGGTCAGAGCAGCAGACTGTACAGGTTGAAACATGTTTAGTACTATTCAAACATGAACCTAGTTTCTGTGTGCAATGCAGCTTTAAGTCAGTCAGCCTGTAGGTGCCACAGTGTTAACAGTTAATGTACGTTGCTCCATTCTTAAGTATTATTATTATTTTGTTATTTATTTCAGTCTTGTGTTCATCTAGATGTTTGCCATACTGTAGAATTGTCTTAATCATTTCAGTTCCTTCTGCTTTCTATGTGGTGAGGTAACTGTAGATTTCACGAAAAAGAACTTTACACCATTATTTTTATAAATGCTTTAAACTTTATTTCGGATGTAAAGTGAGTGATCAAGACAAATGTTGGGCCCCTCACATGCATGACCTGTCACCGTCACCCCATCCCGCCATAATAGGTCTTTTGATTTTGATGAAAGAATGAAATGGGAGGTGAGTATAGTAGTGGGCTTGTACAATGAATGGATTTGGTGTGATGGTGAGGGTGCCAGTCCTTACCACCACATAACTTGGCCTTTCTCAAGCTGTGATGGTATGAAGATTCCGAGTGATTACTGAGCAGGGCTGCAGCAGTCTGCTGAGAGCTCTGTATGTCAAGCCCCGCTTTCTGTAGGACTTCCATCACAGATTTTTTTGGGGTCTGGGGTTCACTTCCGTAGCCTTAACCCATCCAAGATAAATCTATAAGGCAGTGAGCTTGGGAACACTTAGTCTAGCCCTTCACTGATGGCCCCTTCTGCAATGGCTACACTTTCCTCCTACTGAGTCAAGGGAGGGGATCTCTCCGCATTAAGCCCAGGAAAGTTATGGGGTATGCAAGCTTCCCACCACAAGGTGGCTCCCACGGGGGTGTCGAAACACACACACACACACACACACACACACACACACACACACACACACACACACACACACACACACACACACACACACACACACACACAGTCACTGGTCAGTTGTCGCCCTGTTAAGATGCACTGGTTGGCGCTCCTTGTGAGGCAGCCAAAGTCAGCTTGTTGCCTTATTTCCTTGCTTCTGTACTTCCTCAATATTTATTGTACAGCTTTAATAGAGGACCAGTGACCTTTTGAACAGCACAATGTTACTAAGTTGAGAAGAGAAGTCGATTAGCTACCTTTATTTTCAAGAAGGGAACACTGACATATCTGCATACAGAACACTTGAATTTGGAAAAAGAAAGCGAGAAAAGAACTTAAGTGAGTGTTGGACAATGTGACTGCGTAAACTACAACTTAACCATTAAAAATGAATGACAAACTACTTTAGAACTTCATTGTTAACCTGAAAGTTTACTCGGCAGAAGAACTTAGGTTACAGAGTCAGTATAGCCGGCGTTACATATAGTCACCGCGAGCTGTTTGTCCTCAAAATATAAAGAGTATCTTTAGCAAGTGAAGGTCTTTCTAAACTAAAAACGCAATTTTTTTTTTTTTCATACCCGCAGGTGGAAGTGAGGGAGAGAAGTTCAACATAGCATGAACCTAATCAAATCACGCAGTAGGAAGAAATAATCCACCACCTCCAAGCCATACAAGCATTTTGAGGTGGCCCGTTGATGGTACAGTTTTTCTATAGTAACAGTTTCCAGTGTAACATCCTTAATCAATAAAGTAGATGAACGAACCACAGTGGTTGCCAACACACATCCAGGCATTGCTGCCATCACGGAGGAGTAGCAAATTCTGTTGGACACCATACACATCCAAAGCAACAATTTATTCTATAATCTATGGACGACAAGGAGAGGTGGAGGAGTGGTGTTGTTTTGAAACACTGAGCTGCACCCATGCCCATTGAACAATGCAGTTCCAGCTGATATGTGGGTTTTGTCGGTACGTTTTTTCTTGTCACACCACCCTTGCCATGCCGCCTCAGCTATATACTACGTGGTAAATCATTCACAACGAGCTCCCACTATGGATCTGTTGCTGCACCACCTGACAGACACTACAGATCAACTTTAAGTTGGGTACCCCTCCTCAAAACTCATCATTACAGAGAATTCAATTTATTAGACACCTCAGTTATCCAGGCTTGACATCATCATAGTTCATTTTCTCACCTATGAAGATATCCTATTTGATGTAATTCTTAGGGAACTTACAGATTGGAACCTCCCACCACAGCCCACGTCACCATCTGGACGCAGCAAAAATGCATTCATACTCTGAGCTCCACTAACCAAGGCATCCCAGTTGCAAAAAGCTGTAACCCAAAACTATCTATCACTATGCCAGTCATCCATCCATTTGGAGAATGGATTACTCACTGCCCTTGAACGGAAGCTACAACAGTTAGCAATGTTGAAATGAAGTGGCTAAATTACCATTCACCTCTCTCCACCACCTACTATCACTTCTTCCTGGAAAAGACTCTTATGATCCACACCAATGATCAGTGGTGTTCCCTGGATCACGCCACGCACCAAACGACTCATCCGCCAACGTAATCAAGTATATCAAAAGAATAACCTAGTGCTTTATCGATCTTTGTTCAATGCAGAGATCTGCGAAATTAAGCAGACAAAAAAAAATCTAATCCGGCAAGATAAAAGCACTTAAATACACTAACGTAAGCCAGTGGAATAGATGAATCAAATAGATCTATGGCCTGAACAATCGGTCATGCTCGTTCCCTTGTACCAACAACCAAACCGTCCCAGAAGTAGCTAGAGCAATTAACATCCACTTTGCTTCTATCTGGCAGTGCCTCCCCAGACTGGACCCTACCCTTCTCCCCACCTACCACCCAGCTCCTGTACCTTCCCCACTCGTCGATGAAGTCAATGTTCACAGAAAGTTGCAGACCTACTAAAGCAAGAGATCAGTTACACCTCTGGATCTACCAATGAAGCTATTAAAAGGGTTTGCACCGGAACTCACTAAAACAGCATGTTCCATTACCAACCCCTCCATTCAGCAATCCAAATCGCCATCCACTTGGAAGACCGTATGTCACTACCATTCCCAATGTTACCAACCCACCCACTTTCAACAACCTCCACCTCATCATCATCACCCTTATAGCTAGTCTGCTTTGTAAGAGTTTTGTTGCGAATAGATTTATGAAGACAGCCCCAAACATAGCTACACAGCAATTTGGCAACATGAAGGCATCTTTCACCACCCACTGTTCAATCAGTCTGCTAAACTTATATTCCTTCAGTTTAGAAAAGAGAAAAGCTTCCATTGCAGCCACTTTCATTTGACCTCGTTAACCACACCTCAGTAGCCAACAAAGCAGTGAAAATTTGTCAGAGCATGTCTAACTTCCAGGTTTGCCGACTTTTAGAGTGACAGAGAACAAGCTGTATGTCGCAGGGGGGACTACCTCCAGCTTCCTGTCCCTCACTGGCAGTGTGCCACATGGACCCAAGATGGGACCGCTATGTTTCCTTATCCTAATCAACGACACTGTCACCGACACCAGCCTACGATGGAAATATGTTGACGACTGTGTCATCATCACAGCAGTCCACAACCCCAACCCCAACCCACACTACCTCACTTTGCAGCAAAATCTTAACAATCTCCTGGAATTGTCACAACAAACTACCACGAGACTGTATCATGCAATTTGACCTGGCCGCTACTCCCACCCAACTCCCCTCCCTAAATTAAGGACGACCACACCCTTGAGCTAGTCCAGACTGTTAAGTTTCTCGGCATCGCTTTGGACAGCAAACTACACTAGGGCCAACATACATTCATTTCTTCACTCCGCCTCTTTCAGGCTCTACATGTTGAGAAGACTCAAATGTTTTGGTCTTTCCACGATGGAACTTTGCTCTATCTACCGTTCTTTCATACGTCCAATATTGGCATATGCTTCACCAGCATGGTCACCACGTCTCACTACAACACAGAGCAAAGATTAGAGTCTGTCCACAAGCGTGCTGCGAGAATAATTCTTGGTCCGGTTTATGTCAACTATGCCACCGAACTTCAGACTCTCGGCTTAGCAACCATCTCCGACACCCATCAAGCATACCTTTGCTAGTTTGGACTCAAACCTCTGTACCGCCCTCGTCACCACAACTTGCTCCCCACCCCCCACTTCACGCCATCCGTAACAGCTACAAGTTACTGCCAACTACAACAAGAACTGATCGTTATAAGAAAAGACCTATTCCTACAACTGTCTGAGTGATCAACTAACACAAGCAAACAACCTTTACACTATTTTTTTTTACATTTGATTTTTCTTATTCCTTGAGTAAACTTAATTATTGTCACTTACTCTGCAAATTTGGTCGTTACATTTACTTTTCAGGCAGTGCTCTCCTTTTACTAGTGTTGCCTTTTAACTATTTGTGTGCATTTTGAGCCTTAGGGCTGCCTTGCCTTAAAAACACCGTGAATTATTATTATTATTACTATCATTATTATTATTATTGTTACTCACACACACACACACACACACACACACACACACACACACACACACACACACACACACACACACACACACACACACACACACACACACACACACACACACACACACACACACACACACACACACACACACACACACACACACACACACACACACACACACACACACACACACACACACACACACACACACACACACACACATAACGGCCATACCACGTTGAGTGCACCGCTTCTCGTCCGATCAGCGAAGTTAAGCAACGTTGGGTCTGGTTAGTACTTGGATGGGTGACCGCCTGGGAACACCAGATGCTGTTGGCATAATGTTTTACACCGGTCGCTGGCTCAGTGGTAACGTTCTCGCTTGCCATCCGGTAGAGGGGAGTTCGAGCCTCGCTCAGGTTGCGAAAAGTTTCACTGACGAAGTGGGTGGTTACTGTCTCCCTTGAGCAAGGGGACAGGTGTGTGCGTGTGTGAAGGTTACAGCCTAGCCCTTAGATCGGACTATATGAGCTCTCAGCTCCCTTCCGGGAGGGTAAAAGCTGACGATCACGACCATCAAGTGATCCTGACGGACCCGGTGAATTACACACGCGCACACACACAGACATGCGCAAACACCCTCCTCCTTGCACACACATACACTGAGAGAGAGAGAGAGAGAGAGAGAGAGAGAGAGAGAAAGGAAGGAAGAAAACGTTGAGAGAAGACGCCGGTAAAGAGGGGAAGATGTATGAGACTTGACCTTTCTTCCATTTCTGTTATCTTGCCAAGCCAGTTCCCCAGCCTCCTCCCTCCTCTCCTTCCTTTCTTCCTCCAATATTTGCTCACGTTGCTTCTCGTAATGCACTCACTTTCTCTTCCCATATTATCTTACTTTCGTTTTCAATGCATACTCACTTTCCCTCCCATATTTATTCACTTGCATATTTACTCACTTTCTCATTACGTAGTTGGGTGATTACTAACATATTTTCTCAATTTGTGTGATTATTCTCTTCTCTGAAGCCCCAGAATAATGTAAAGATCTTTGTTAATAACTGAGCCGATTTAATCGAAAATTGGTCGTTTCATGATTCATTAAAACTTACATCACGTTTTTAAAAACGTTCTCCATCAGCGTTTAAACATAACTAGGTGCACCAACTAGCGAATTTTCGGTCTAAACGAAAGGGATGATTGCGTTCTTCCTGATATGTCCTCTTTTTAGCTAATCAGGTGTATGATGCTTCTTACTGTATCCCTTTTCCTTATGGTGCCCCCAGTGCCAGGGAAAAATCTCTGGCGAAAGAAGAACATTTTATTTCTAACACACACACACACACACACACACACACACACACACACACACACACACACACACACACATATATATATATATATATATATATATATATATATATATATATATACAAAACTCGATATTCGAAATCTGAGAAAATGGTGCCTGGTCCAGCCACTAGGTCTCGACGATTTCAGGACCCATGGCCATTGAGGGGTTTCCACCTCCCACCAGCCTAGACCCTTTGACGGATTATGATGAAAAACAATAGGCATCCAGAGTTTATGGATATCTACCTTTTGATTTTTTTTTTCTTTTTCAGAATGATTGGCGCAAAATTGTGACCTGTACTGAGCAGAAAAACAGACAGACTGACAAACAAACATATAAAAATTACCTACATCCTTGCCGAACCTTTCAGTTCCTGCAAGTAATAAACGTAGGAGAATACATAACCTCCTTCAGCTTCAATGGTGGAGGTAATTAGGGCGATATCTATTACTGCTCTCATGAAAGAAGCGAGCAAACGCACATACATTTTCGCGTGTTGTGATTTCCGACAACGTCACTCCGTCATGTTGTGCGCGATCGCCATAATTTATTTTTGATATTTTTCTGTCACCCCCTGATCTTACCCCGACCTAATGCAAAAACAATTATAATGTTTTATCGTTCTCATAAAAGAAATGAACAAACGCACAGACACACATACATACACAGCTTATACGACAATCTGGCTTTGTCACGGGGTGCACGATCGCCAATTTTTGTTTTTGGCATTTTTCTGACACTCCCTGGACTTACCCCGACTTAATGCTTAAAGAATTAGGTCCATACCTATTACCATTCTCGTGAGAGAAGTGAACAAATGCACAGACAGACACACAGATAAACAGCTCGACTCTCTCTCTCTCTCTCTCTCTCTCTCTCTCTCTCTCTATATATATATATGGCGCCTGGTGGTTTAGTGGGTAACTGCGACGCTCCAGTCAAATTAAGCTGGTGTAGGTTTAGGTTTATATCCAATGGGAGGTTGGGGTTATTGCTCACGTAATGCCTCCCAGGGATAAGTGAGGCCGGTCATCATCTTAAATGTCAGAACCAACTTGCCTAGCCCCGGGCGCCTACGCTCCTCGTGGGGGCAGTGTAGAACTGGATGATGGATATATATATATATATATATATATATATATATATATATATATATATATATATATGTGTGTGTGTGTGTGTGTGTGTGTGTGTGTGAGCATCGTGCTCTGAATGTGTGTGTACATCCAATTTAGAGTGGGCGCATAAACAAGGCATTTTGGAGATGTTCAAGAAGACAGAAAAGGTGGGGGGTTAATAGTGGTGGTAGATGCCTTAACAAAGTCTACCACTTTGATCATCCCAGTATCATAAACTTTTGAGCCTGTGTCATCATGCATTCACAGTTCTGAGATACAGCGTCAATACATCATTCCCACTGCGGCAATTGCCTCCGCAACGCGTTGCACTATGAACTACCAACCAATACAGGGTGTATGGACACCTAAATCACGTGGCGACAACTCTTTCTCCAAGATTTGAACGATGGTGCTGCCCAACCAGCAACTCCGTATCTACCTATTCTAACTATCTGGCCACTCCATATTAATTAATACCTGCGATGGCTTTCATTTTACCTGTAATAACCTCCGAACGGCGGCGGTTTTGTATCGCCGTGTATTATGTGTGTGTGTGTGTGTGTGTGTGTGTGTGTGTGAGAGAGAGAGAGAGAGAGAGAGAGAGAGAGAGAGAGAGAGGAGCAGAATTAAGTTGGAAATATTTATTCCGAATAGCATCATGACTGGTGTAGAGGGTCAGAGATGGCCATGAGATTGAACTATCGTTTTTTAGAACACAAAGTTAAAGGTGGGTGACCAGGGAAATTCGGCTTCAACAGCTTGGTCCAAAATCGACCAGGCTCGGTGGAAAGGCTGATGGTATGAAATGGATTAACTAACTTTAGGCCGGACACACGATGGTGTGTGTTCCTGAGAGCTTCAGAAGTATCGTCGCGTGATATCGAATTTTTTGGGCTATATTGTGGCCAATCGTCTAAAAATTTTGTAACTCATGGCTGCGTGCACCCTCCTGTCGCATAGATCAATTATCAGCAACCTCAGTGTGTAACTGATACCTTCGCGAATATGGGACTGCCTGCTTCCTGCCCGCTTGGTCAGTCTCATTTCTACCTCCAAGTTTGGCTTGTTTAAGCCATTACCTTCTCGTGCCATGTGACGCTATCTACTTTATTGTCACCAAACTGTCCCTCGAGGATTTATTGCTGGAGATTTACTCATCTCCTGGTGCAGTGGCAATATACTTATAACCGGAGCTGAATATACTTAACGTTCAAGCAAGTGGCTGGCGACCGTTACTTCATCATTTGGTCACTGATCATAAGGTACAACTACGTCATGAAGTATGCAAAGTATTGGCCAGAAAATATAAAACACGAAATTTAGGTGAATACTGAATGTATAGTGAACCATAAAGGTATAATTGCCCATTCAGACGCCCACAGTGAAAAAAAAAAAAAAAAAAAAAAAAGGTGTGCCTTGAATGATTTTTGTGTTTTTAGGTAGTCCAGTAGCATGAATATGTAAGATTGGAATGTTGTGTGTTCTAGATATTTGTTTCAATCTTGTGCACAACAAACATCCTCGAAAGGACCACTAGGTCTGTTGTTGTTTATTTTCTTTCGTATTCCTTTCCAGTGCACGAAACACATTCGGATGACTCTTCGTTACTGAAGTGTTATTCCATGAAAATTCAGAGAAGCCACTTGTCCACCTTGTCATAATACCACGGATATCGCTTCCCGAAAGGAGTACAGAGGCCTGATTGGAATGATATTACGGCTTACAGAAATCAGATTCATACGAGGGGCTCACTAATGAATAAAATGTAATTAATATTAAGCAGAAATATTAGTTAGCATAAAAAGATAAAACATGGTGGAATATTTTCAAGTCCATAAAGATTACTGGTTCTCTTTGACAAGGAGAGCATGTTTTCATCCCTGCTTGTTCTCTCCGACAAAGAGTATGTTTTAACTCCTGATTATCTGTTTGTTTGTTTGTGTGATAGTTTCTCTGTTAGCAGGATTACTAAAAAAAAAAAAAAAAAGAGAGAGAGAGAGATTTTGACTAAATTTGGTGGGTAGATAGCCCATGTCCCAGGGAACAATCAGTTAACTTTTGAGACCGATGTTTGTTAGTTTGGTTGTCTGTTAGCAGGGTTACTCAAAAGCTAAAAGAGAGATTTCGACCAAAGTTGGCGGGTAGATGACTCATGTCCCAAGGAACAATCAACTAACTTTGGGGTCCAATTCGAATTGTACGACAGACTTTGGATCCGGAAAACACTTTTGCAAAACCCTGATCAGTGATAAGAAAACCGAAGCCATTATGAAGAGTGGCTTGGAAATTAAGCTGCCCGTGTCGGAGACATGTGCTCCGCTGAGTGCCCCTCTGGTTTGTTTGTTTGTTTGACTAGTTGATTGTTAGAAGAATTACTCAAATTAAAAGAGCGATTATGACCAAATTTGGCTGGTAGATAGCCAATGTCCCAGGGAACAATTGATTAACTTTTGGGACCGATCCGGATCGTATTATAGATTCTGGATCCGGAAAACACTTTTCGCGAAACCCTTATCAGCGATGAGAAAACCTTATCCATTATGAAGAGTGGTTTGGAAATTACGTTGCCTTTGTCGGAGATGCGTTGCACTAAGTGTCCCTCCAGATGTACGCTGTAAATGTTGCTCGAGATTCTGCAGGATTGAAAAATGTAGACCTGCTCATCAAGCAGATCAGAAGATTAAATCTGGGAACATGAAGACAGGATAAATTATATTCACATACACTGAAACCCACCACAATGGACTTCGAAGTGAACATGATGTATGAAGATACTGAATGGGAGTTGCTGTCTGCGAGGTTACAGAAAGGAGCTGAAAAGGGAAAGGTTGTTTTCAGTACAAGGGGAGTCAGAGGAAACACCGCGAAGGGTGAAAGAAACGATGTTCAGTCCACAGGAAATGGTTAAAGGAATCTCAGCTGACTGTTACATGACATGTGCCAATGGCCATCTCTCCTGGAAACTCCGAGGCTGGGTGTAAAGATGCATTCTTTTGATAACTTATAAAGACAATGAATCTCGCATTATTCGGGTACTATGGTGTGCGAGCGAGCATTCATCAGAGTGTAGGTGCGTGGGAGCTACAGGAGGCCAGAATCAACAAACTGCATCCCTTAATCAGTTGCCTTCTAAAATTAAAATAACAATCCTACAACACGCTCAACAACAGCCAAGGCAAGGAATAAACACACACAAAAAAAAGTACCATCATCCCATGGAGCACACGGCGAAAACAA
Organism: Coenobita brevimanus; assembly: GCF_032717465.1. Taxonomy (NCBI): domain Eukaryota; kingdom Metazoa; phylum Arthropoda; class Malacostraca; order Decapoda; family Coenobitidae; genus Coenobita; species Coenobita brevimanus. The sequence continues at coordinate 4,596,484 of NC_136988.1, read as the reverse complement.
AAATCATGTAGGATTCAGCGGATAAGCTGGTGGGAGAAGTGCATTTTCATCTTCAAAGTTTTATGGCAGAAGGGAGGGAGGAAGGGAAACTGTGTGTGTGTGTGTGTGTGTGTGTGTGTGTGTGTGTGTGTGTGAGAGAGAGAGAGAGAGAGAGAGAGAGAAGAACAAGCAAAAAAAGAGAGAACATAGGAAAGAACTCAGCCTCCTCAGTCCTATTCTATCACAATTAATTATTTATGCCTATTCATTTCCCAAAGTTGCTTCGTTAGAGTAATCCATCAACTCTAAGGAGCTCCTACACAGTGGCATTTTAACCCACCTCAGTTATATAACCTTTTTCCTATTGTGCTTTTTAACCTACCTAGATTATACAACTTTTTCTTATTGTTTTTTTGTTGCTACCTGACTGTTTTACGTAAGAAGTTCATTTGGTAACTCTTTCACTGTCGGAAGTTTCCTCAACGTTAAATAGGCCTGCTGTTGTCTGGATGTAGTAAGAATTGATTACAATAATCGATTTGGTATTGAAACAAAATAAAAAAGATGTTAACATATCGAAGAGCTAATGAACTGTACCATATGTAAAAATGAACTGGTAAAGCGAATTCGATAGGGAACTCCCCTAATCTGATTGAAACAGTAGTCATACGAATACTATTGAGAGCGCCAGTAGGTAGGCAAGCTCCATTTTTAAAACTTTCTTTGAGACTAAGGTGCATCTGACATCTCCGCCCTATTAAATCCTCTCTGCAGCGGGGCATGAACGCTATTCGCATCTATTAGTTATCTGTTCCATATATAATCGTCAGAAACTGGGGATTTTGACATTATCCCTACACTCATGGTTTCGGTATAACGACCCTTATGACCTTGTCCTGTAACACACCACGGTCATTGTCGGATGAGAGCTAGATTACAGGCAGCTCAAGTAATTAAAGTGGAAAATATATCATCATTTGTTTTGGGGGTAAATTTATCTCACACTCTGTGAATATCTGTTGATGTCTGCCACCATGTATGGACTGTACATGAGTACAGATGGACTCAAAGGTTCGCGATACAAAGGCAAGAACTATGAGCCTTTCATGATATAAAGAGAATGCCCAAGTAATATCATATTTAGACCACTGATATGTTGTTCCGAGCTAAATCTGCTATGACTTAAACACTCATACCCGTTGTCATTACCTTCACAATGCACCAACCATTATAACATTGTGTTGTAAGGTTAACTGAATGTATGTATCAGTGTATGTACGTACTCATGAATATATGCAATATCATTAGAAGACTCTCTCTCCCTCTCTCTCTCTCTCTCTCTCTCTCTCTTTGCAATCCTGTTTGCATCAATATCTTGGTGAATATTACAGCCTCGGGCAATGGCACTCCCGACTCCACCCCACCACCTCCACTATTGTAACTTACAGTACAGCTCCAACGATGGAGCACTAAGTCTATGCGAAATAGTACTTGGGCACTGCGACCTGTGTTTCAAACTGCAGGAGACGGGAAATGAGACGTTAATTAGAGTTACATTGGAACTGTTCATCGACATTATTTAGGAGCGGGATATGATGGTGATGAGGATGACAATGATGTTGATGATAATGGTAATGACGCTGGAACGTACTGAAACCTACATGAAAAGTGGTATTGATATAAGATTACCAGAAAGTGTTCACTCATTTCAGTTAATAGTGAGAATTGATACAAGAATGGAGATAATGATGATCACCATCATCATAACAGAATATAGATGGGAAATGATTGGTACTGACATCTGTTAACTACAACGGTGATGAGGTTGTGTGAAAACAACGATGAAATTTACGCCCACATTCGACAGAGAGAGAGAGAGAGAGAGAGAGAGAGAGAGAGAGAGAGAGATCGTGTAGGTGTTTTACACACCACTGTTCTCAGTCACTGAATCCAGTCGGGTATGTGGCGGGATGCAATGGCATTAGAGGCATGCGGCTGCTGGTGAGCAACAGCTTTCAGTAACCAGGCAAATTCTCTTTGGGCCGCTTTGCACACACACACACACACACACACACACACACACACACACACACACACACATGTAAATTGTAAAACTGGGTTACAGAAATCGATCCCTCTTCAATTTTCAACATCATACACAGAATTCGAAGGTAAAGCATGACTGTTTGTAAACTGGTCATAGTTTATTTTCTTTTATCATGAGGCAAAATCACTACAATGGCTGTCAAGTTAGAAAATGGTTTCATCCTTTCCTTAACGTGCAATTTAATAAAATGGTGGTCTCGTTGTTACAGTGAAGTGCGATTTTATGTTGATCCCATTTGAAGCCAAGAAGTTCGAGTTCGAAGGTTACTCTGACGAGAACGTGGATGTCATGCCCATTTTACTGGGAGCTTTTTGTTGTTCATGAATTGTACGTTTCCTTTTCTGTCTTTGCAACACTTTCACATGTATTATTGGAAAAGAAGGTAAAGATGATGGACAGACACATATATTGATGTCTCAGCAACCTGGTCACCTTGAGGTCAATGGGTTTACTAAAAAAATAAATAAATAAACCTGAAATACCCGCGTGGCGGGGTGAGCCCGACACCACCACCCCAGGAGGAGAGTACAGGGGGGTGACACCCACTCCACGAGGAGATAACGGGGAGGCCGTTTTACCTGACGAACCGTCCTGGTAGGAATGATATATCTTCCCCATGACCTGACGGCCCTCTTCCCCACAACTAAACCACTGGGCAGTGTACAGTGGAAGTACACTACACTCCAGAGGAGGAAACAATCGCCAGAATCGGGGGTGGGACTTGCATACGAAAAGTCCCAAGCAAGCCCTCGGATGCTGTATCCACCAGATCGGCCTCCATAAAAGGAGAGGACTCAGGAGGAGCTTCTACATATGCTACACCCCAGGGGAGCAGCAGCACGGAAGCGGCCACCAGGTCTACTGTGGGTGGGGTGACCACTGGTTCTCCATCCTCTGCCACCCACCTCACCTTCGGGAGCTGGCACGTCGGCACATCCTACGGACAACCTTTGCCGGAACTCCCCAGGAGGGAGGCGGGCCCAGGGGTAGACTCCACCAGAGCTATCATTCGGGAGAGGCCACCGGTTGTCCCCCAAGGCTGCCTCAGCCATGACGAATAGTGGACAGACTCCACCGGAGCTGCAGCTTAGCCCAGGAGTGTCCACTGGGCCTCCCCCTCCCGTTGTCCCCGGGACAGGTGCCCAAGTCCTGACGGCAGAGGAGCAGACTCCACCAGAGCTGGAGTTTTTGCCAAGTGAGCCCACCAGGCCTCTTCTTCCCGCCGTTGCCAGGTTCTACGGCACCTAGAGGAGTCCTCTCAGATTCCTCCTCCGCCCCTGTCCCAAGTAGGAGCTCAGGCAGTGCCCAATGGGGCTGACTGGCCGAAGGAGTGCCCCTCGGGCCTCCCCTTGTGCCCCAGACTGAAGTTTTGGCAGGGTTCATCGGCATGCCAAGCCAGGGAGCAGGCCTCTGGTTGCTCCCCCTCCATGACTCCTGGAACTCCTACCAAGAGCAGTGCCTCTTCTTCAGGCCACCCCTCCTGTGGCAGAGTGAGGTGCTTCTCTCCCCGCCTCTCTTCTCGAGAGGGTGGGATCTGCTCCCCTGCAGGTGCCCTGCCAGAGACCACTCCGGGCGAGACATCCCAGAAGCCAGGTGTCCTGTTGCTGTAGCCCCTCCTTCACTGCCCTCAGGTGCTGCCAGGCTCCCTCGGAGCAAGAGGCTGCAGTCCACCCCTGATGGCGTCCTCTCGCAGACGAGGCCGCAGTCCACCCCTGATGGCCTCCTCTTGCAGGCGAGGCTGCAATCCGCCCCTGATGGCCTCCTCTTGCAAGTGAGGCCCCAGCCCCTGGAGCCAGCGGGACACCCCCGATGCCTGTCGCAGCCGCCAGACCTCCCCTGGTGCAGATGGCTGCAGTCCCCTCCTGACGGCCGCCCCTGCCGGACGACACTGCAGCCCAGCCAGGGCTCCGCCCTCTCTGCAGCCGACCCTTGGCCCAGGCCTCCCCAGGTCCGCCCCCAGGACCCCAACTATGACTAAGGGCCAGTGCCGTGCTGCGTGCCTGCTGGCCCTATTTGGCCCTAGTCCAGAGGGCCCTGCCTCGCCCAGGGCCTCTGTAGAAAGAGGGCCACCCATCATGCCACCCATCAACTCCTGCAGGACCCGTGGCGACCTCACAGGTGACCTACGCCTGGATTACACCCCGGAAGGTCTGCCCCCAATGCCTGGACATCACCTGTGGCTCCCAGCATAGGGGCTTCCTGCCCGCCGTATCCGAGCACCTCTCTCCGCCTACCCCATGAGTAAGAGACTCTGAGATTGTTTGTCCCCTAGTGACTGTAAGACCTGACCCCAGTGCACCAGCCTCCCCTCTCTTCCCCAGTGCTCCCAGTGTTCCCCTCTGTCCCCCCCCCCTTGTGTTATCTTCCCCCCAAAGAGAAACTCACGTTCGGAGTGTGTGGCGCCAGGCCTCGGGTTGTCCCCAAGTGTGAACTATCCCCTCCAGTGTTATACACAGCAGACTCGTTTCTCTCCCTCCCGCAGCACCAGCGTCGCGCCCCTCTCCCCCCACCCTCGGACCTGTCCATGTCAATGTAAGCCGAAGGTGGTATATAATAATCAGCCCCATAAGAAATCTATACCACCGTAGTATCCCCCTCCCTCCTTCCTGCCCCTGTCACATGAATAGAGAGTAAGTGTTATATTCCCCCGTCTTATGTCACGCACACATGGCAGAAGGGTAGCTAGGGTATCGTCTGTGTAACAAAGAAGCATATAACTAGCATAGGAAGCCGTTCTTGTTATGCGAGCATATATAAGGACCTGAATATATACTGCCGTCTATGTTACACGTTTGGATATACTAAGATACATGTGATTGTACTTGTCATATACCTGAGGACAGAGCACACTTGGTGTATTGTGTGGGCCATATGTGTATCACTGTGTGGGAATTGCCCTACATAGAAAAGGTAGAGTACTGTGCATTGGTTAAACTCGCTGAACTAGGTGGAAACATTTAGTGAAAGAACTAGTCTTTTGAGATCATCTTGTTATTTTGTGTTACGTAGTTTTGATCACAGATTGTGTGTGTAGTTGGTTACTGTTGATATATAAGTGTGTCTTTCATCAGTTGTGTTTGGACTTTCCTTCCTTGCCTGTGGCTGACCCAGTTGAACACAAAGAACCCAAGGTTGCATCATACCTGAGCCGGAGAAGTCAGGACTCAGAATATGCTGCATAAAAAAACCTTTGGTAAAGGACAAGATTTTCGAGTTTAAGGCACTATGTCCTACCATGTACCCTACTTGCCTTCCGGTGCCTCATGGATTGTGGCCACCCAGGGGTCGCCCAAAGTTGTGACTCGTTATGCACATAATTGGCTCAAAATTAAGATCCAGCCAAATGTTAATTTTCAGCTTCAAACCCCCTCTTCTCCGTCAGTCCCTTCCACCACCATCCCCTCCTTGCCAGCTCACCATAGAATGCTAATACCATGCCTGACTGTGAAAGTTTAGTCAAACAAGAGTCATATAGTGAAGTTCAAAGCATACTGCCTATCACAGTTTTAGGTAAACCTACCAACACTGTTTTCTTTATCACTTCTGAATGCAAAGCCACCTCTGATTTTCAGATCATCTCACAACTATTAATGAGGTGAAAAAATGAAAAAGAAAAGAAGAAATAGGTACACCAAGAAAACAGGATATAACCCCTCCCGTCTGGGTGATATGGATACAGGTCTTTCTGGGGCCATGCGGGGATCATGTATACATGATCTAGTGTTTTGTAGTATTATTAGTGCCCCTCCCTGTAAAACAACTAACTAAAAAGACAAACAATAAGCCTCAGACAAGGACTGACCAAAAGATGACGACCAAGGACAGGGCAAAGGACATGGTAATCGGAATGTGGAATGTAAAGGGTGCGAATGATGAGGTGAAAGGTGCTTGAGGGTGCGAAAGTTGATGTATGCGGAATAACTGAAACGAAATGGAGAGGTGAAAGTGTGAGAGAATGGGAGTATGGATGGGGTATATGTAGTAGGTGAGATTGAGACGGCAAAAGAAGGAGTATGTATAGTTGTGAGTAAAAGATGGAAGAAGAGCATAAGAGAGTATGGATCAGTTGGGTCAAGGATTGTGGGGGTAAGATTGAAAGTTGGAATACAAATGTGGGCGATTGTGTGTGTGCATGCGCCAGCGCAAGATCGTGCAAGCAAAGTGAGAGAAGAGTTCTGGACAAATGTGGAAGTGTGCATGGAAAAGTTTAGAAGGAATGAGAGAGTGTTTTTGATCGGTGATATGAATGGTAAAGTAGAGAACGTGAAGGTGGATGGAATAGTTGGTGAGTGGGGTGTGCCTGCTGAGATAGATGAGAATGGCAGTGCATTAGTGGATATTTGTGCTGGGAGGGGGTTGGTGATAGCCAATACCCTCTTCAGGCACAAAATGATCCACAGGTATACATGGCGAGTGATGAGAAGGGTGGGTGGTGAACTGAATGTAAGGAAGGCAATGATTGATTATGTGTGTGTGGATGAAAGGATGCAAAAACATGTAATGGATGCAAGAGCTTATAGAGGTTGGGGGAGTGGACTTTCTGACCACTACTTGGTGGTGGCCAGAATCAAGGTACAATTAGGATGGAGAAATAGAAGAAGGGAAGGACGGGAAGAGGGAGTATTTGTAAGGAGAGTGGAAAGGTTACAAGAGGATGAGAAAAAGGCAGAGTATAGGGGAGAAGTGGAGGAACGATTGGGCAAATATGGATTGGAGCAGATGGGGGACGTGGAAGATGTGTGCAGGATATTTACAGAAGAAATATGTGCAGCATGTGATGTAGTGTGTGGGATGAAGAGAAGACGGAGAGGTGTGCAAGGAACAGCGTGGTGGAATGAAGAGGCGAGACAGGCTGTGACACAAAAGAAGAAAGCATACAATGAATGGATGAGGAACAGGGGCGTGGAAGAAGTTGAGAGGCAGAAGAGAGAGAAAGAGAGAGGTGAAAAGATTAGTTAGAGACGGTAAGAAGAGAGCGGATGAGGAATTTGGAAGGAACTTGAGTGTAAAGTGGAGGGACTGTAAGAAAATGTTTTGGAGAGAGGTGAAAAGAGTAAGACAGGGTGGAAGTGAAGTTAGCAGGGGAGTGAAAGATAAAAATGGTAGATTACTAGTGGAGAAGGGAGAAAGTGTGAGCAGATGGAGAGAACACTTTAAGGAATTGTTGAACATACAGGATAGAAGTAATGCGAGTATAAGTGGCTGGGGAATGACTGGGAGAAGGAGGGAGGTGAGAATACAGGAAGAAATCAGTAGGATAGAAGTTGTGGAAGCAATGAAGAAAGTTAAATTGGGGAAAGCCCCAAGAATAGATGGAGTGTGTGGTGAAATGCTGAAGTATGGGGGAGAGATAGTAGTAGAATGGATGTGGAAAATGTGCAGATTGGCCTGGGAGGAAGGTAGAGTCCCGGAGGATTGGAAGTCAGGTATAATTATTCTCTTGTACAAAGGAAAAGGGGAAAAAGAAGTGTGTGGTAATCATAGGGGCATTTGTCTTCTTAGTATAATAGGAAAAGTGTATGGTAGGATACTTATTGACAGAGTTAGAGAAAGAACAGAAGAATTAGTTGGAGAAGAACAGGGAGGCTTTAGGAAGGGAAGAGGCTGTGTAGATCAGATATTCATTCGTAGATCTTTAGTGGAAAAGTTTCTAGAGAAGGGAAAGAAGTTGTGTGTGGCTTTCATGGATTTGGAGAAAGCATATGACAGGGTGGATAGACAAGGATTGTGGAAAGTATTAAGAATATATGGAGTAGATGGGAAGTTGTTGAATGCTGTGAAGAGTATGTATGATGGTGCTAAGGCTGCAGTGCATGTGGATGGTGAACTGAGTGAATTTTTGTCTTTGAAGGTTGGGTTGAAACAGGAATGTGTCATGTCTTCATGGTTGTTCAATCTGTACATGGATGGGGTAATAAAAGAGGTACAAGGTAGGGTAGTGGATGTTGGAGTGGTGAGAGAGGATAGTGTTTGGAAACTCCCTGTATTGTTGTTTGCAGATGATACTGTGTTGTTGAGTGAAGACGAAGGAGAGCTGCAAGGCTTGGTGGATGAGTTTGGGAGAGTGTGTAAGAAACGGAATCTAAAGGTGAATGTAGGGAAGAGTAAAGTGATGGTCTTTGAGAGAGGTGAAGTCACAACGAGGTTGGATGGTGAGGAATTGGAAAATGTGAGTATGTTTAAGTACTTGGGTAGTGTGATGAGTAAGGATGGAGGTTTGGAGGGTGAAGTGCTTGAAAGGGTACAGCAGGGAAGAAAGGTTGCTGGTTTCTTGAAAGTAGTGATAAGAAGCAGGGAAGTGAGCATGGAAGTGAAAAAGTTACTACATGACAGTATTGTGATACCAACTCTAACGTATGGAAGTGAAGCTTGGACGTAGCTGGAAGGACACAAGTCAAGAGAGTAGTGGAAATGAGTTATTTAAGAGGAGCCTGTGGAGTCACATGGAGAGACAGGCTGACAAATGAGGATATAAAGGAGCGTAGTGGTGTGGATGTGATAGGAAGCGTTATGAGGAATACACTGAGGTGGTTTGGCCATGTGGAGAGGATGGAGGGTGAAAGACTGACGAAGAGAGTGTATGTGAGTGAAGTGGAGGGGGGAAGAGGGAGGGGGAGGCCAAGGATGAGATGGAGGGACAGGCTGGAGAGGTATATGAGAGAGGGGAGTGTGAGTTGGGAGCGGGGCAGTGAAATGGCGGGGGAAGGGCGACGTGGAGGCGATTTGTTTGTGGCCACCCCGAACAGGATTGAGGCGTCTGGCAATAGATAGACAGATAGATAGTATTACTATTATTATGATTATAGCATTATATTATAATATATTATACTATAATATTATATTATCATTTTAGCTGAGAAATTATGGTTTAAATAAAGGTGATTTTTAAGAAAAAAAACCTTCTGGTGGTTTCAGTGGTGAAAACAACCCCCGGACGTGATGGGTTAAGAAGGTGGCTGAACATTACCTTCCTCGTAATCTCGATGTTTTGGGCTAGCATCCATCAGTTTTAACGAGAAGTAAAAGTGAGGCTTTGTGGCACACGGTTCTCATAATCCTGACAAGAAAATGTCTTGTGCCACACCGGTTGGAAACCAATGAACTATAGTTCGTTCACCTTATCTTGGCAGATATTTACGTCTTTTTTGCATCTTATCTCACATCACTGTGACTACCAATATACTGCAATGTTAATCTATTGTTACAGATAAGTTTTCACGATGGAGAGATGACAAATGTAGAAAATATTAAAGTCCAGTGAGGTGTGTAGGTGCAGGAGTGGAGAAGGGTCAACGCACCACCACCAACAAGGTCTAATTTGTGAACCTGGCCTGCTGTGTGTCACTGTACAAGCCCTTGATACGAAGCCTGTGTGGTGAACGTGAGGCAGGTGCGGTAACAGGGATGTAATGCAGATGTAGTGAGGGTGATGTGAGGTGTGTTGTGGATGATGTGAGGCAAGTAGCTTGAAAGAATGAAAAATTAATCATTGGACAGAAGATGTTAAAAAGAGGCAATGCACATGCAGTTATCTTGCTCTGATTCATGACAAGATCACCTACCTATCATTATATATATATGTATATATATATATATATATATATATATATATATATATAGTCATCAGCCACTGGAAGTCCACTGCTGGACAAAGGCCTACCCAGACCTTTACAAATCCCATGACTGAGCCAATCTCTGCCATGTTTTGCCAACAAACTTCTCTATCCGATCTCTCCACCACCTGTCTGGCCTTTTTCTGCTACGCTTACAATCTCTTGGAGATCAGTGAGTCTGCCCCATGTTCCATCGGTTATCCCATAATCTTGTTACTTGACCTGCACCCCCTCCACTTCTGCTCTTTTATAACCTCTATAATGCCTTTGACATTAGTCTGCTCTCTCACCGAAGTTGATCATTTCCTGTCTGTTAAAAGATATTCCCAACACTGACCATTCCATTGCTCGTTAAGCACGGATTACGTGATTTTCCATCAATTTCATCAGTTTCTACATCTCACAACCGTACATCATAGCAGGAATTATACATTCGTTATATACTTTCCATTTCATACATGCTAACAAAAGTATTGCATCTTTTTATTTTCTGTAGCTGTCACAGTCTTTTGTTAGTTTTAGTGTTTGCCCCAAGTAATTGTGCTTATCGACTTCTTCAAGAATTTCTTTGCTTAATTGGATGACGCACTTTGGTGTACTTGCATTAAATATTACTTTAGTTTTACTTTGGTTCATCTTCAGCCCTTTTTGGAGACTTTCTCTGTTTAGGTCATTTAATTAACATTTTTTGCAAAGTCTCTGCTGTTTCTGAGATTATGATAATGTAATCTACAAATCTTAAGGTTTAGATTTTCTCCATTTATGTTTACTTTTTCGTTCTCCCCATCTAGCTTTCTGGAAAACTTTGTAGGCATGCTGTAAATAATATTGATGAAATTGTATCTCTCTGACGCACTCCTTTCTCAGTCCCAAGTCCTTTTGTAATTTAAGTGTAGAAGTTCCCTCTTTATAAATGTGTTCAAACAGTTTTACAATGTTCTCATTTACTCCTTGTACCCGGAGTGAATTTATAATTGCTATGTGCTCCACTGACTCGAAAGCCTTGTCAAAAAACAAAACAAAAAAACTAAGGACTATGATTTATTATATTATGTAGTTTTCCCAATTAGCTGATTCATTGTACGTAGATGATCAGCAGTCAAATATCCGCTTCGGATCCTGCCTGTTCACGAGGTTGGTTTTCTTACAAATTTGGTGTTAAACTGTTCGAAAGGATTTTAGTGAAGAATTTGTAAATATCTGGAAATAAGCTAATGAGTCGATGGTTACTGAGACGATTTCAGTTGCCTTTCTTGCAAAGCAAAGAACTATTTCATTACACCACGTTTAGGGATTCTTCTTCTTTATGCACTAAATAAATAAGTGGGTTTGCCTGTTTTGTACTTCTACTCTTCTGACTGTAAATCTGCTAGTATTCCGTCTTCTCCTGGGGATTTCCCTCTTTTCATGCTTGAGAGAGAGAGAGAGAGAGAATATATATATATATATATATATATATATATATATATATATATATATATATATATATATATATATATATATATATATATATATATATACAGGGTGGACCACAAAAGATGGAACCCACGTATCGGTTGATAAATCTGTGAAAATTTATAATTTTGTTATTTTTTTTGAGATTCAGACTGAGACCATAACAACAGGAAATCAAGTGAGAAATGTCTTAGATAACTGAGCAAAAAAATTTCTGTGTCACTACCTATTTAGAGACAAAATCGTACAAAATGGTCCAAGCAAAATACCGTAGGAAGTTTAACTTCAACAATTATCCACAGAAGAGCTAAATCTTTCGGTGGGAGAATAAGTTTAAAGCCAAAGGAACAATACACAACCTTAACAAGAGTGTCAAACCTCCTAATGGCGCGAAAGTGACTGCGAGAACTCCAGAAAATGTCAATGCCATAAGAGATTCGGTTGGAAGGAACCCAAAGAAGTCCACTCGAAGGCACAGCCAAGAGCTAGGAATTTCCCACTCCACTTTGCGAAGAATTTTGCTCAAGGACCTTCAGCTTTACCCATACAGAATCTAGATCAAACATCAACTCACAGCAGCTGACATGCGCAAACGTGTTGTGATGTGCCAGTGGTTCGACGAGAAGATTAGAGGGGACCCCGACTTTCTCGACAATGTTTGGTTTAGTAACAATGCCCACTTTCTGCTTTCCGGCCATGTCAGCAGGAGGAACAATGTGTTTTGGGACACACAGTCACCAGATGAAGTGCTTCAGAGGCCCTTGCACTCAGTCAAATGCACAGCCTGGGTGGCCAAATCGAAGCATGGCATAATCGGGACATTCTGGTTTGAGGACAACGACAACAATGCAGTCATGGTTACAAAAGAACACTACATTGTGGTGCTTAACAAGTTCTGGAGGGGACTTGGAACTCCCCTGGTGTGAACAGGGATGAACAATGGTTCCAACAGGGTGGAGTAACTCCACATACAGCACTCACCAGATTTGAACCCCCAGATTTTTTTCCTGTGGGGGTTCTTGAAGGACCATGTCTACAAGAATCGTCCTCAATCCATTGGTGAATTGAAGCAGGCCATCGCCACGAAGATTAAAGCCATCATGAAGGAAGAGTGTGTCAGAGTGATAAACAACTTCGCTCTCCAGATCCTGGAGTGCCTAAGACGAGACGGTGGTCATTTGGAGCATGTGCTGAAATAAATTTGCCTCTTGTGGCAGAGACTTCACCCCTTGACTTTATTTTATTGTTATTTTGTCATCTTTCAGGTTATATAGTCATTTTTAGTGTACCTTGTCTCATTAATAAATTATTGTCAAGTGAATGGGTTCCACCTTTTGTGGCCCACCCTGTATATCTATCTATCTATCTATCTAATATATATATATATATATATATATATATATATATATATATATATATATATATATATATATATATATCATCATCATCATCCGGCCGTCCTTTCCCACCCTAGGGCAGGGTGAGGAGTAGCAAAGTCCAGACAGCACAAACTTGCCCAATCCAAATAGGCCACACTTCCGTTCACTCATCATCCAAGCCCCCGGAATCTTGGCTCTATTGGATACGCCAAAAACATTCACCACACTCTGCAGCTTCACACAAACGTATCCGATTGAGTGAATCCGGACTCTGTCATGCTCACAAGGGGTGCCAAAATCCCTGATCATGAACTTCTCCTCACAATATTCATCCAGCCAGCTCGATCTCTTGTCAGTTCCCTAGCCTCACCAACTTCCAAACCTCTCTTCCTTAAACACTCATCCATCATATCTCTCCACCTTCTCCTTGGCCTACCTCGCCTCCTCCTTCCTTCAAATTCGCTCAGGTAAAACTTTTTCACCACTCTATTGTTATCCATTCTCTCCACATGACCGTACCATCTCAGGACACTCTCTTCAATTCTGGTGTCCACCGACTTCCTCACTCCACACCTTTCACGAATCACATTATTTCGTATCCTATCCACTCTCTGTACTCCACATACATTCCTCAGCAGTTCCATCTCCACTGCTCTTACTCTTGACTTTTCATTTTCATGCCACACCATAGGCTCACACCCATATGTTGAAGTTGGCACTAACACTCCCCTATGTAAGCCTCATGCAGCTGCAACACTCAAGCCTCTGTTTCATAACAAGGCCTTCATTGTACCAGCTACCTTTCTACCTTGTGTCACTCTACTTTCAACTTCTTTTGTACTTTTCCCTCTCTTTTCTATCACTGTACCCAAGTATTTGAACTCTCTCACCAATTACAGTCTCTCTCAATTCACTGTGACATCACACTGGGAGTCACTTTCACAATAACCATCACTTTACTCTTCTCTATATTTACTCTCAAGGCACATCGCTCACAGACATCCGCAAAACTCTGCACTAGCCTACCAAGTTCTTGTCTGGTACTTGCAAGCAGTACTGCATCATCAGCATACAACAAATTTGAGATATTCCATCTATATATATATATATATATATATATATATATATATATATATATATATATATATATAGAGAGAGAGAGAGAGAGAGAGAGAGAGAGAGAGAGAGAGAGAGAGAGAGAGATGGAATATCTCAAATTTGTTGTATTGTATATATATATATATATATATATATATATATATATATATATATATATATATATATATATATATATATATATATATATATATATATATACAGTATATATATATATATATATATATATATATATATATATATATTGCAAGACATTAATCCCGTTAGGGGTGGCCACAAACAAATCGCCTCCATGTCGCCCTTTCCCCCTTCCTATCACATCCACCTCCACGCCACAATGCTCCTTCCATTCCTCATTTGTCAGTCTGTTTCTCCATGTGACACATGCTTCTCTCAAATAACTCATTTCCACTGCTCTCACTCATGACTTCTGTCCCTTCAACAAGGCCCAAGCTTCACTTCGATACATTAGATTTGGTATCACAATACTGTCATGTAGTAACTTTTTAACTTCCATGCTCATTCCCTATTTCTAATCACTGCTTTCAAGGAGCCATCGATCTTTCTTCCTTGCTGTACCCTTTCAAGCACTTCACCCTCTAAACTTCCATCCTTACTCATCACAATACCCAAGTACTCAACCGCACTCACATTTTCTATTTCCTCATTATCCAACCTCACTGTTCACTCACTGACTTCACTTCTCTCGAAGATCATAACGTTACTCTTCCCTAGATTCACCTTTAGATTCCGTTTCTTACACACTTTTCCAAACTCATCCACGAAGCCTTGCAGCTCCCCTTCATCTTCACTTAACAACACAGTATCATCTGCAAACAACAGTACAGGGAGTTTCCAAACACTGCCCTCTCTCATTAGGGCCGCTCCAAAATCCATTGCCCTACCTTGTATCTCATATAACCCCGTCCATATACAGATTGAACAACCATGGAGACATGACACATCCCTTTTCCAATACAACCTTAAAATAGAAAAATTCACTCAGTTCGCTATCCACAGGCACTGCAGGCTTATCACCCTCATACATACTCTTCACGGCATTCAACAACTTCCCGTCTACTCCATATATTCTTAATACAGTCAACCCTTGGCTATCACGGGTTTTGCTATCGCGTTTCATGGCTATCACGGACAGGTGAAATGCAACACGATTACCTTTATCGCGACCTCAAATACTGCTATCGCGGACGATGATCGGCCAGAAACATTTAAATCGCGCGGGCTCCGCCCATGCGTATACTCGCGCCGTGATTGGCGCGACGTCACAGGCTACCCGAGCGCTGATTGGCCCAAGACATGGTTACAGCTACCCATCCTTCCCGCCAAGGTTCAGAGAGAGTCAGCGTTACCAGTCGACAGCAGCTATAGCCGTGAAGACCTATTGTTCAACCACAATGGCCACCAATACCCCATCCAACCCTCCTACCATTGGTGCACGTAACGCGGCTAACCCAGGACGGCAAGTGAGGAAGAGGAAGAACCTGCCTTATGCTCAGAAACTGGAAATTGTGCGGCTGATCGACGGTGGTGAGGGCAAGTGCAGCGTGGGGAAGAAATTTGGTATCAACGAGTCCACGGTCTGAGGAATCTACCAGAAACGAGAGCACATAAGGAAGCACATGGAATTGGCATCGTCAGAGGGAGCCAGCAACGCCTTGCAGAGTCGTAATCAGGTGCTCCTTAAGACAGAACAGTTGCTGGCCAGGTATGTTGATCGGCAGGCACGGAGGAACCAGGCGGTGGAGACGCGTGAGGTCATGGACACAGCCAGGGAGATATATGTTGGGGTTGCAAGGAAGCTGGCTATTGCACAACCACCATTATTTGTGGCCTCCAAGGGATGGGTGGATCAATTTATGAAACGGCAACGGATCAAGAACAAGAAAATCAGTGGTGAGGCAGCAAGTGCGGACATGGCAGCGGCTAAGGAGTATCCCGACTTTTTAAACCACGTGATTGAGGAGGGCCAATATACACCTGACCAAATATTCAACATGGATGAGACGAACTTCTTTTGGAAAACTATGCCCAGGCGGACATTCATCACAGCCAACTCTGCCCACGTACGAGGAAGGAAGGCGATGAAGGCATGGTTCACCCTCTTGTTTGCAATGAATGCGTCAGGAACATGCCGCCTTAAACCAACAGTTATTCATTGTGCTAAACGTCCACGGGCCTACAAGCGACAGGATATGAGCAACCTGAATGTGCACTGGATGTCTTCAAAGAAGGGGTACATGTCGGCAAAGCTGTCGCAAGATTGGATGAAGGAGGCGTTCATTCCCCAGGTCAAGAAGCATTGCGCCCAAAACAACATCCGCTTCAACATTCTGTTGCTGCTGGATAATGCCCCAGGAAATTCACCTCTACTGAGGGATGCAGACCCTAATGTCAGAGTTGAATTCTTGCCACCCAACACGACATCATTGATTCAGCCCCTGGACCAGGAGGTAATATCTGTGGTCAAGTCTGCCTACTCGCGACGGCAATTCAGGATAATGAGGGAAGCTACCAAGGACGCCCAGCTCATCCAGCACCTAGTGGACAGTGATGGTGATGATCATGATGACGAAGTGCAAGGTGATAGTGAACATGACAGAAAAGTGTTTCTTTACTGGAAAAAGTACAATATTAAGCAAGCTGTGGACTTAATGGTGCAATGCTGAGATGATGTGACACAGAAAACAATTCATCACGCTTGGCGAAATATTTTGGAGGGGCTACCTGAGGACCGACGTGGGAATGTGGCAGGTGAGCCACAGTCTGTGCAGGCGGAGATTCAGGCAGCAGTGGAAGAGGCACGGCAAATTCCTGGGACTGGCTTTGCTGACACAACGGAGGACGACATTCGTGACATGATTCAGCCACCCCCTGTTACTGCAGCCGACATCCTAGAGGAGGAGAATGTGGCAGAGGAGGACAGGAGTGAGAGTGGTGAGGAGAACATCGGTGGTGATGCTGGGAGTCGTGGGGGACTCAGCATAGCCAACATAAAGGAAATCATCGACTTGGGTGTAAGGCTACGTCATCTCATCGAGCAAGATGTTAGTGCCAACAGTGAGGCAAATTCTTCGGCGATTATGAAGGCACTGGAAGGTTACCACCAACAATACCATGCCCATATCAACAACCTACAACAACGCCAGATAACAGACTTCCTACGCCGTCGCAACGAGGCTCAGCCCAACCCACAGCCAGGACCATCCCGTGAGCCTCAGGTGGATTCTGATAATGGAGCTGACGACTTTGAAGGTTTTGAGGGTCCCTTCCAGACTCCTGATGAAGCTGATCAATTCCTAGACGAGATAGAACGTCGGAGGGGTGGCCAGTAATACTCCACCCCAGCCTCGGAACCCCTTCAACCCACCCAAGCCCCTCATCCTCTCCAAAAATGTTAAGTAAAATGGCTTATTACAGTTAATTCTGTTTTATTTATAACCTTTATGTACTGTACTGTTGTTAATTTGCAGCATTGGTTTGTAATCCCAGGTATTTTAGTGAAGGAGATGTGAAAATAGGGTAAGGTTGGGGTAAAGTTGGAGGCCGGGGAACCAATTAGAATTTTTCCCGTTAGTTCTTAAGTATGGCTATCGCGATTTTGGCTATGGCGGGTCGCCTAGGGTACCAATTACTCGTGATAGCCAAGGGTTGACTGTACTTTCCACAATCCTTGTCTATTCACCCTGTGATATGCTTTCTCCAGATCCATGAAGGCCGCATACAACTTCTTTCCCTTCTCTAGAAACTTTTCCACTAAAGATCTAAGAATGAATATCTGATCTACACAACCTCTTCCTTTCCTAAAGCCTCCCTGTTCTACTCCAACTAATTCCTCTGTTATTTCTCTAACTCTGTCAATAAGTATCCTACCATACACTTTTCCTATTACGCTAAGAAGACAAGTGCCCCTGTGATTACCACATTCTTGTTTTTCCCCATTTCCTTCGTACATGGGAATAACTATACCGAACTTTCAATCCTCCGGGAGTCTACCTTCCTCCCAGGCCAATCTGCACACCTTCCACATCCATTCTACTACTATCTCTCCCCCATGCTCCAGCTTTTCACCACACACTCCATCAACTCCTGGGGCTTTCCTCATTTCATCTTTCTTCATTGCTTCCAGAATTTCCATCCAACTGATTTCTTCCTCTCTTCTCACATCCCTCTGTCTCCCAGCCATTCCCCAGCTTCTTACATTCGCATTACTTTCATTCTTTATGTTCAACAGTTCCTTAAAGTGTTCTTTCCATCTGCTCACTTTTTCTCTCTTCTGCACTAGAAATCTACCATTTATATTTTTCACTCCCCAACTAACTTTTTGGCACCCTGCCTAACTCACTTTACCTCTTTCCAGAACATTTTCTTACATTCTCTCCACTTTACACTCAAATTCCTTCCAAATTCCTCATTCACCCTCTTCTTACTCTCTCTCTTACTAATCTTTTCATCTCTCTCTTCCTCTCTACACATAACTCTCTCTTCCGTCTCTCAACTTCTTCCAAGCCCGTTTCTTATCCATTTACTATATTTTTCATTCCACAGCCTCTCTCATCTCTTCATTCCACCATGCACTCCATGCACCTCCTTTCGTCTTTTGTTCACCCCACACAGCACCTCACATGCTGCACAGATTTCTTCTGTGAATATCACACACACCTTCCACGTCCCCCATCTGCTACAATCCATATTTACCCAAACGCTCCTCCACTTCCCTCTTATATTCAACCTTTTCTCCATCCTCTTATAACCTTTCTACCTTCCTTGTATGAACTACTTCCTCCTGCCCTTCCCTTCTACTTCTCCATTTCATTTTGACCTTGCGTCTGACCACCACTTGGTGATGGTCAGAAAGTCCACTCTCCCAGCCTCTATATACTATTGCATCCAATACACACCTTCTCATCCTGTCATCCACAAACACATAATCAAGCATTGTCTTCCGTTCATTTAGTTCACCACCCACCCTTCTCATCACTTGCCTCGTATACCTATGGATCATACATACATATATACCAGTATATACTGTATATATCTATCTATATATAATATATATATACTCTAATCCTATTTCTTCCAGTTCAATCTTTCTTTCTACATCAGAAAGACCATGTGCCTCATATGCTTCTGAAGAGGGATTATAAGAGGTCCAGGAACTTTCTAATTCAGCTTCAGCAGACTAACGAACATTCTTTGTGCGCACTTGTTTACTGTTACCGGTGATTTCAAATGACCTCGGAGGTCAATCTTACATAGCCTATGTCCGAACTGGAGGTCATGTGAGCCTCCATGCCAAAAATTGGGCTGCTGGGTCCAGTCGTTTGAGCGTGTTTTACCAGCGACCTCAAATGACCTCCGATCGGTGTCCTCAAATGACCTCGGAGGCCAACCTCACATAGCCCATGTCCGAATTGGATGTCATGTAAGTCTCCATGCCAACAATAGGGCTGAAGGGGTGCCCGGTGTTGTCTGGGCCAAAAAGGCGAACACTCTGCTGGTGACTTCAGATTACCCAGATCTGAACTTTGACCCCCCCCCCCTGAAACCATCCTTGGATCACTCTGATTCAGAATATATATGGGTCTTGGGGTCTCTAGCCCTTGGTTTGGGGGGTGATTGAACGACAAACAAACAAAACAAACAAAGCGGCTCATATATATATATATATATATATATATATATATATATATATATAGATAGATAGATAGATAGATAGATAGATATAGCCTCTATGGTACAGTGGTAGAGTGTGCGTTTCGCACGCTGGTGAGCGCGGGTTCGCCTCCCACCAGAGTTGTAAAAACTTTGGGAAGCGTTCACCAAGCCACTTGCTACTTTGGCGGACACAAGGGGTGCTGTGGTTGAACCAGTGTCGCATACTAGTATGCTTCCACCCAGTCGGCTGAAGGCGGGCCGATTACACTTGGTTCACAGACTACACACACATCCAAACCCACTACAATCACACTCACAAGCACTTCTCACCCTACATACGTCTCTACCAGACAGTCTAAGCCACTGGGTAGAGATACATTGGCTGTAACGTCCCTGCTTCGGTAGGGATAGGCCGATCCTGCAGTGGACCTCAACGGCTGATGATATATATATATATATATATATATATATATATATATATTATGTATGTGTGTATATAAGTATGTGTTTATACGTGTGTGTTTATACGTACACAGCCTCTTGCAAACATATTCAAGTTTTTACGTATCTGCGCACGTGTGTGTGACTACAGTGTCAAGTTAATATTGTTAGATGTTAAGGTCCATTTACATTCCAACCTTCCCTGACGAAATCTGCCTCAGGGTCCTAACACTGCCTCTTACTCTTTGTCCCCCTTTCTTCATTTCCTCCCCTCCTCCTCCATATTCTCACCTTTTTGTTCCCCATGCACTGTGGCCTACATTTCCTAACAATAGTTTGTCCACTTAAACATAGTAGAGATAATATTTATTTTGCAAGTAATTTCTCCTAGTTCACTGGCAGAATTAAACCAGAGTAAGTCTCTACTTCCTCTTCGCAACATCTTTCGTGTTCAGCACCATACGAGCTCTATAGTGATAATCTTTCGTTTCAACATACCTTTCAAGAATGACACTTGGCAATCTTTATGCAGGCTAAATTGGACGGACAACAGGCAGACATACTGGACACTGTAAGGTAAACAGAGCAGCCTTATAATAATGACATTGGTTTATCCACCGTATCAGTTCAGAGCAAGACTGGTGTTAGAAGCAAACGCAGACGACAGTTAAGACTCTGATCAATAAGATTTGGCTTATTCTTAGAGTTTACAGCATACTGCACTTTACTTTGCTTCACATTCACCTACTCTCTCTCTCTCTCTCTCTCTCTCTCTCTCTCTCTCAGAATTGTCTACTCATTCTTTATTCCTAGTAATTTCACCTCTAAATTCCTCATGAATACTTTACTGTTTCTCATTTGCTCTCTGTTCTACTTTCCCAGTTGCCACTTTGATACATTTCCGTTTCTATTATTAATATATATTTTTTTTCTCAGTTTCCTTTAACTTCTTCTAACTGGCATTTCCCATTTCCAATTATTTGAATTCTCCCCTATGTTTTTTCTTCTTATCTCTACCATGCCAATAATCACATTACATAGCAGAGTTGTAGGTCTCGAATCCGGTCTCGAGACCAGTTTGACGTGGTCTTAGTCTTGATCTTGGTCTAGCTTGACAAGGTCTTGGTCTTGATCTTGGTCTCAAAGCTTCTGGTCTCGGAGTTTTGCCTCGAGACCAGGTCGAGACCAGCATTACAAAGTGTATCTCGGCGTGGGGAAGGTTGGAATTTATGATCATAGACGGAGAAAAATCATGGCTGATTTGATTCACGGCGCGCCATACAGCATTGTACTGTCTATAGATACTGCCTGGCTAGCGCTACGGTGATGATGCATGAGCTGAGCCCTTCGAGCGCCGATAGAGTGCGTGCGATTCGAGAGAGCTTGCATGACGTGGCCATTCCCGTAGTGAGTAGTGACAATCTCCGTTTGCACGCACTCATGTTTGCAGCTCTGTTCACCTCCGTGTACTTCATATACTGTACGTGTATGGTTTATCCAATCCTAACACCTTCGTACACGTACACTACGGGTTTAGCCAGTTCGATATGATAACGTAACCACAAAAATTTATATTTTCCTGTTTGTTTCTTCCTGTCAATGAAGCAATGAAATCAGAAATATTATACGTACCGGTAGATGTTCAGTTCACATATATAAAATTATGTAAATATAATTCCTCCCTTACAGGGGCATAGCCAGGATTTTGGAGCGATGGTGGCCAAGTCAGACATCAGTGGTTTCCAACCTTTCGAGTTATGACCCTTCAGAGCTTCCAAATGGTTATCACGGAGGCCTCCAGTGACTTCTATGACCTTTTCAGAAGAAAATAGAATATTTTCTAGTGTTTCACAGCCACCCTCGTATCTGAACAACTTATTCACCTACGAGCGGGGGGCCATGGCCATGTGGCCCAGTGGCGTTTCTACCCCACTAAAGAAGGGGGGCCACCTTAGGGCCGATAAAAATCATCTGTAGTACCAAGAAGGGCAGTGAGCAGACTCGAATGAGGGCCTCTTTCGAGAGGGAAAGTTAGTGAAAACTGTTCTCCTAAACAAATACAGTAGTGGGTACGACTGCCAACTTTTGGAAGTAAATTATATATTTTATATTTATGAAAATTTTTTGCTTCCCACCTCTGTATCCCGAAAACCCTTCGGTCTCTTGTGTAATTATCCTGAAAAATAGGTAGTCCCCCTCGACTGTTTATGAGAAACGAAAGATATGTTGAGTATGGAGCGCTTGGGCACGGATAAAGCTCCGAGAGAAGTGCGAAAATTAGTCTTCCGAAAACCAGCATTCGCATGAGGAAGATACAGCTATCCATGAGTACGAGGGCACTGACAAAGTATGCAACACCATACATTATAACTTCAAAACCATACTTTCAAAAGTTTAAAAACTAAAAAAAAAAAAAAAAAAAAAAAAAATCAAAAGCCGTAACATAAGTGTGCAGGGCCGTAGAGAGCTATGACCGCGCCCTGGGGTGCCTGGAAAACATTTGACCCGGGCCAGAAATAGAAGCAAAATTGTCACAGTCCTGGTGTGGGCCCTGGTCCCCCCATACTCTTGAGTTTTGGCCCCGGGAATTATCCCCATTGACTTCTCTCTTTCATTCTTCTTAGTAATTGTCTTCGCAGAAACTCCTCTACCTCATTCAACTCATGTGCAATAATCAACTTAAATTCGTTCAAAAGGTGGTGAATATCGCATCGATACATAATCTGCACCTGGGTGATTGGGGTACTAGTGCACTCACTCGAGGGGCCGAGACACCCAAGAAAACTGACTAGCAGTGCAGCACTTGCAGGCTGCAACTACTTTTCATTCATTCAGCTGTGACATAATTTCTTGGTCTTGGTCTTGGTCTCGGAGGGTCTGGTCTTGGTCTTGGTCTTGATCTCAGAGGATCTGGTCTTGGTCTTGGTCTCGGAGGATCTGGTCTTGGTCTTGATCTTGATCTCAGAGGATCTGGTCTTGGTCTTGGTCTTGGTCTTGGAGGGTCTGATCTTTGTCTTGGTCTTGGTCTTCAGGTGCCTGGGCTTGACTACAACACTGTTACATAGTATTCATGCACTGAATCACAAAAGAAACGTTTTATTTTTTTTTTTTATGCGAGGAAGAAGGAACCAAAGGCCACGAGCCTACAATTATTGTTCTTTCCAAGAGAAAAACAAAATACAAGAGAGAGCAAAATTCAAGATCCGATCATTTTGAGATGCCTGGACACACTGCGTTTGAAAGACTGTAGATCATAGGAAGCAGGAAGTACAGACAGAGGGAGACAGTTCCAGAGTTGACCTGTTGCAAAAATGAAGGACTGGGAGTAACGGCTAACTCTTCCATTAGAGAGCTGGACCGAAAAGGGATGAGACTTTGCTGCCAGACGGGTGCTATGTGCCCGTTGTAGAGGTGGAGGAATGCATGCAGACAGTTCAGAGGAGCAGTGACCATTGAAGAAGTGATAAAAAAGAGATATAGATGCAACAGTGCGACGAAGAGACAGAAGTTGAAGGGAGTCAATAAGACGAGGAGAGTTAATGAGACGAAAAGCCTTTGACTACCCTATTTAGAAGAGCTGTATGTGGGGAGCCTCTCCACACATGACAGTTGTACTCCACACAGGGGCGGATAAAACCTCTGTATAGAGTCAACAGTTGTGCAGGAGTAAAGAAGGAATGGAGTCGGCTTAGCACACATAATCTCTTGGAAGCAGATTTTACAAGAGATGTACTATGATTTTTCCAAGATAAGTCCCGAGTAAATGAAACTCCAAGCATGTTCAAGGATGATGCAGGATTAAGCCGAATATTATTAAACTTTCAGTGGGTGTACCTGTGGAAGATATTGTTGGGCTGAAAGGTGTAAAAACTGAGTTTTTGATGCATTATAAACAACCAGATTATTTTTACCCCAGTCAGAGATACAAGCCAAGTCAGACATTACGTGTGCCATAGCCTCATCCCTTGTTTGCTGAAGTAACTGCTGAAATGGACGCTGCGGGAACCGAATGGAAAGGTGAAGGGTGGAGTCATCAGCGTATGAGTGGATAGGGTTAGACATACAGCTTAGAAGGTCATTGATGAATAAAAATAAAAATTTGGTGATAGGACAGAGCCCTGAGGAACACTACTGTTAATAAATTTAGGAGAAGAACGATGGCCATCTACAACAGCGGCTATAGAACGACCAGAAAGGAGGCTACAGATGAAGGCACAGATAGAAGAATAGAAACCGTAAGAGGGCAGTTTGGAAATTAAAAATTTATGCCTGACTCGATCGAAAACCTTTGAGATGTCAAGTGCAATGGCAAAGCTTTTGACAAAGTCCCAAAAGGAGGATGACCAGGAGTCTGAAAGGTAGATGACAAGATAGCTAGTGGAGTGTTCCTGACGGAACCCATACTGACGGTCAGAAAAAAGGTTGTGATAGGAAAGATGCTCTAAATTTTTCTATTAAGAATTGACTCAGAAGCTTTTGAGATACAGGATGTTAAAGCAATTAGACGATAGTTAGAGGGTTGGGAATGGTCACCCTTCTTTGGGACTGGCTGAATGAGAGCAAACTTCCAGCAAGAAGGAATGGAACAAGTTGACGGACAAAGACGAAATCAAAGAAGTACTGCCTGAGGGCCTCCCAATCCGCGGCTCCAAAGTGCCACAGACGAGGTTTTTTAGGAGGGTCCACAGGCCGTACCAGAGCGATAGGACAGGTTAAGGTGATAAGGTTGTGATTGGAGGAGCCCAACTGAGAGAAAAGATTAACAGTGTAAGCAGAAGGATTACTTGTAAGTAATAGGTCAAGTATGTTGGAGCTCTCTCCAAGGCGGTCAGGGATACGGGTAGGGTACTGTACAAGCTGCTCTAGGTCATTAAGGATAGAAAAGGTAAAGGCTTGTTCACCAGGTGGATCAGTGAAAGGAGAGGAGAGCCAAAGGTGGTGGTGAACATTGAAATCTCCTAGAATGGAGATTTCAGAGAAAGGAGAAATGGATAGAATGTGTTCCATCGTAGAAGTAAGACAGTCAAAGAGTTTTTGATAGTAGAATTAGGAGATATGTAAACAGCACAGATATATTTAGTCGGAGAATGATAGGAAAGCCGAAACCAGAGAGTAGAGAATTCAGAAGAATCGAGTTCAGGAACACGAGAGCAAGATAAGTCGTTGTGTATATATACACAGCAGCCACCTTTGGCTTTGAAATAAGTATAGAGAAAGTAGGAGGATACAGAAAAGGGTTTGCTGCCAGTTGCCTCAGACAACTGAGTCTCAGTTAGAAAAAGAAGGTGAGGTTTAGAGAAGGAGAAGTGGTGCTCAAGAGAGCGATAGTTAGAGGAAAAGCAGCGAATGTTGCAGAAATGATGAAGAAGAGAGTCAGACAGTGGTTCCAGGCAGCTAGAGTTGTCACCGGGAGGTGTGTGTGTGTGTGTGTGTGTGTGTGTGTGTGTGTGTGTGTAAAGTTGCAAGTCAATGCTGGTGGCCTGAAGGGTAGGACATTGGACAAAAGGGTTAGCGGGTGGGTGGGTGTTTTGGTGCAGTGAGCGGATTGGGTGGTCTGGTTGGCACAGTGGGTGGCCGGGTGCGAATTTTTTTCTTCGGGTACACTTAGTCAATCAGTCATGTCGGCAGCGTCGGAGCGAGTTCAACGAGAAATGGCTCGGCAACGCCGTGCCTTAGCTCGGGGATAGGTGAGACAATTCGACTAATAAAACCACGAAATCAGAAAAGCCGTGTTTTGACATTAAACCAACTTATACCTAACCAGCTTAGGCCTAATCTACGTTAACTTTGCATACTCGCTTATATTCCTTTGGGGAGGTGAGGAAGGTGCAATGTTGCCGAGTCTTTCTTGAGGCGTTCGATCCGACTTTGCCAACATGACTGGATGACCAAACAGACCAGGAAAAAAAAGTTTTGCTGCCCGGGTGGGTCAGCAAGATGTGGTGGGTGAGTTGCTGGGGGGTTAAACGTGAATGCCTGGGCAAGGTAGATAGGTGGGTGGGTTGGGTGGGAGTGTGAGCAGGGTGGATGGGTGGATTTAGTGAATGGGTAAGGTTAGTTGAATAAGCAGGTGGATGAGTGGGTGAGAAGGGTGGGTTATTAGATGGCAGAGAGCATAGATCAAGAGGGATTAGGTCCATGGGGGAATGGGTGCATGGTAAAAATAGGTTCATGTGGGAATATAGCTCCACTGAGGTATATGTGACTAGTGAAATGATGCCAGGAAGGAATATATCTGTAATGGAGGAAGTATGCTCATGGATAAAAATAGGTTCACGTGCAGCGTTCATGCTTCCATATTGGGAAAAATTAGTTTGTTGAAGGAGAGTGAGTCGGTGAGGTAAATCGGTCCAAGGGAAAAATTGGTACAATGGAAACAATTTCAAGGGGAAAAAATTGGTATATGAAGGGGAAATTGGTCGATGGAGATAATAGGTTCATGCTAGAAAGTAGGTCAATGGGGAAAGTAAGTTCATGGGGAAAGTAGACTAATGGGAAAGTATGTGCACTTGGGAAATTAGGTCTCTGAGGCATAGACGTCCATGCAGGAAAATTGGTTCAATGGAAAATTAGGTCTGGGGGAAAAAAGAGGTAGTTTGGAAAATATGACCATCAGAGAAATTAGGTTCACAGGTAAAATGGACCAACTGGCGAAACAGGTCCGTGGAAATAATTCATCAATGCAGAAAAAAGTCCCTGAGGGAAAATAGGAGAGTGTGGGCTGACACCCAAAGACTGATACCAGAAATGTGTTTATGTGCTGGTATTCCCCCCCCCCCTCTCTCTCTCTCTCTCTCTCTCTTTCTCTCATCCAAGCACTACACAGAGGTGATGTGGTCAGACACATCAAATATACTTTTTCATGGAAAAGGAGAAAGGGATAGGAGATGCGAGGAAATGAGTAAAGAAGGACGGAATGAAAGTAGAATAGCACAGTGTTGCAAATCAGGTCAGAAATAAATATGTTAAGGAAACTGAATCATTTTCGTGGACAAAATCTATAATGAAAATGGGGAAGCATACACCATGGATCAAGAGGGTTTTAGGAATAATGGTAACGGAGAATAAGTGTTGTGGACGCCTAAAAATAAAAAATGCACAAGAAGAGAACCACACACATGGCAGTATTTAGCAGTATTTCCTCCTCCCTTGCCAGGAAAGGAACACTGGCCCAAATTCTCGAACAAAATGCAGCGGACAACCACAGGAGCTAATGACAGAACTAAGTAAGAGTTATCACATCGGATACTGTTTTGAGGCATGAACTCTCTGTATAGGAAGGCTAACGACATACCTCTTGTATCATGCTCGAGAGAGAGAGAGAGAGAGAGAGAGAGAGAGAGAGAGACAGACAGACAGACAGACAGAGTAAAGAGGAAAAGCTGACAACAGAGAAGAGGGAAGAGGTACATTGGAAAGAACAGGACATGAAGGGGAAGAATGGACAGGTAAATAGGCATGAAAAGAAGAAAAGGAAACAAAAGAGACAATAAAGGATACATAAGGTGTATGGAAACTAGAAGTGATGGATGAGTGCAACAAAATAGAACTAAAAAGAATTCAGGGAGCTCATACCTCCGCCAATGCTATTGTAGGATTCGGATTCGAATCTGGATCCTTCCCAAAATTTAAAAAAAAAAAATCTTTTTTTGGCCCATTGCCCACCCATCCACAAAATTTAATTGAAATTCATTGAACACTTTTGGAGATATCGCGTGGACAAACAGACAAAAAATTCCTGGATCCGGATCACAAACAAAATCTAAAGGATTGTCTCTTGTATCATACTCTACCCCTCCAAAATTTTTCAGCAAAATCCGTTCATAATTATATGAATAATTTTGCTAACAAACAAACCCATTGGCAGGGCACTTGCAGGATGGATTCCCCCCCCCCCTCTTCCTCCCTCTTCCCTTTCTCTTACTCCCCCCTCTTCCCCAATCTTCCACCCCCTCTTGTCTGCTTAGTTTTCGCCTGCGTGTGGGCAGTAGAGTGCTTGCCAAATGGATCCATTTTTTTTTTAACTTAGTTTTCACGGGCCTGTGCCGTGTAAACAGTCATTTCGTGAAACCTTTCGCGTTTGACTGCGAAGCACAGGATATTCTTGGGAAGCAAGAACTTGCAATACCAGGTGCACCAGTTGTTTGTCTTCAATTTAGTAAGGAAAAAATAATCGATTTTCAAAATCTGAAAAAATGGTGCCTGGGCCGGGCACTGGGTCTTGTTGATTTCCGACTCCGCGGCCATTGGTTTCAACCTTTGACCCAGTCCAGGGCCTGTGACCGATTTTGATGAAATACAACAGGCATCCAGGGTTATGGATATCAACCTTCTGAATTTTATTCAGAAAGATTGGCGTAAAATTGTGGCCTGTAGAGAGCAGACAAACAAAAAGACAGACTGGCAAACATACAAAACTGACCAACATGCTTGCCGAATGTTTCGATTCCGGCAAGCAACAAACACGCGGAACTGCCCAACACGCTTGCCAAATGTTTTGATTCCAGCAAGCAACAAACCAATGCCGGCAAAAACATAACCTCCTTGGCAGAGGTAGTGATTAGAATGAAAATATGGGAGAATAGAAGAAGAGGAAGAATCAATGAGAAAAGGAGAGGAAGAATGAGTCGGAGAAAAGAGAAGAGGAAGAACAGAGAATTGGAGAAGAGAGAAAGAACGGAATAGTGAACAGTAGAAAAGTATAGGAAACGAGGGAATGTGTGAGGAGAGGAGAAGACGAGGAAACATGAAAAGGGGAGATTTACATTAGAGGGAATGGAAGAAAATATAAAGAATGGAAAATTGATTTTTCAGCGCAATAAAGAGTGAAATGTCAAAACCGCTAACAGATCTAGTCATTCTATCATCGATCTCTCTATCCAAAGATGTATTCTCTGTTTTATTCATGGTACTGTCACATGATTATATTCAGCTTAGGTTAGACATATCAAACTATGATCCAGACATGGCTTCCAATGAACATAATCGTCTAATGGAAGTAAAAAATATTCCAGTAGAATACGTCATGGATTAAAGAATAAAGGGTAGTATGGTACCACGCAAGACGAAGCTCGTAAGTATAACTTAGAAATTTTAAAGAAGCACCAAATTACAATCAAATAATTACTGTCATGTCACGTTAACATCTTCAGTTTGCAAGGAATTGGAAATTACTATTAAAGAAAAATATATCGCACATTTAGAAGTAAATTATATAATCAAGATTCCTATCATAAATTTCAGAATAAAAGTGCTGATAAACCTTTAGATTTTTTTTTTTTTTTTTTATTAATTCATCACTTACATACGATGATTTCATGTTCGATGAAGTTGTTTATTATCAATTTTTAAAAGTTGCTTGCTAAAGTTACCCACAAGAGATCCCACGAGAAATTAGCAGCGCATTTTCAGTCGTAGTGTTCTCAGGATGATCGGAGTTGTCTTTACTTGCGTGACTGGAATGTCACTCAACCATATTGCAGAACTTCTGCCTATCAGAATTCTTTCATTCCCCGAACTGCATCTCTCTGGAACTCGCTTCCCCAGAGTTGTTTTCCTCCAAATTTCAACCCACAACTGTTCAAGTCTAATTGTTACAGATATTTTATGAACAGAGGACACCAGTAATCTGGTGTATGGATTATTTTTTTTTACCCATTTGTTTTTCCTTCATTTGTTCTGTTATTAAAATATATATATATATATATATATATATATATATATATATATATATATATATATATATATATATATATATATATATATATACACATTCACAATAAATGGAAAAGAATCAGGCTGGATGTTTGTTACAAGAGAAGTAGTGCAGAGTTCGGTGTTAGGGCGACTCCTGATCTTCAAAACTGATACATGGTATTATTACGAGCAAGCGGTGTTTACTCTCATGTAAGTTTGGAAATGAGTAGTCTGGCACGGCCCGACCTGACCGTCTCGTTATGCAGAAGCTAATAACTTTGCTCCTTTGCGCTGTAGAGTTGAATTTCTTTCTGTGTGTGGTACATCCATTCAAAAAATGTTGTTCCCAGCTAATAAATAATCCATAAAGGCATAGGAACCCTTGGCATCTTGAGTTTTCCAAGGGAGAGTTCGGATCTAATTGATGAACGAGTCATTTACGAAATCAAATTAAAAAACATATTTTTCACTCAAACACTGTGCTTTTTGGCAAAAACTCTAACAATTTTATATCGGAGATTCTGCCTATACTGTAATTTCATATCAGAGGAAGAGTGTCATAACATGGCGCTTGCTCGCTCGTCATGCACTCACAAAGAGCACTTTACTGGTTTAATGTAGATACATGGGTTTGGAGATTTGTGATGCACAATATCCATCTTTGCTGATGACACATACCTGTAACAAAATGATATACCTTTGCAGTGGCAGGTAATTAAGAGGACTTTACTTAAGCTCTTGTCTGGTCTCATGCATGGCGGAGGGAATCCATCACTAGACAATGTAAAAAACTATTAAACGAAGAATAGAAAGGAATTATATGAGTTAAAGCTAAACGAAAATTGTACATATCTGTAAAAAAATAATAATAATTAGATTTATAAGAAACCAAGCCAAATGTGTATAAGAAAATATGATAATTTTATTTAAAAATCCCCAGAACACAGCATTGGATCATTATGTTAGGTTCTTCTCACCTCATTACATAAAGACTTGGAAAAGTTTGAGAGAGTACAGGGAAGTGAATATATATCACACAACAAAACCTAGAAGATGCTGAGATTTAGTCTTTGAAAAGTTAAATTATCACAAGACATGATAATGCTGTAGTCAACATTTCAAAAGATACCGAATGAATGTACTGAAAGTGATGGTTTCATTACTATTTACAAGTTTTAATAACAAGATAAACGGTTCTTCGCTGGAGTTGAAACATACTGAGCACATTACCTTGAAATATCAAAACTGTGATGAACTACTAACCTTTAAAAGTCGCTTGAATAAATATTATGCTATTAGTTCCCAACTAAAATTGATCACTCCTGAGTCTTAATTTTCTGACGCATAATATTTTCTACATTAAAAAATATAGAGGTCAGAACCGCAGATCAACATT
The DNA here is from genome assembly GCF_032717465.1 of Coenobita brevimanus. NCBI lineage: Eukaryota > Metazoa > Arthropoda > Malacostraca > Decapoda > Coenobitidae > Coenobita > Coenobita brevimanus. The sequence continues at coordinate 4,565,626 of NC_136988.1, read as the reverse complement.
GTTATTTAGCATGTAATGGCATGATAATGCCTTCCTGTACGTGTTAAATTAATGTTGAATATATTTTCATTAACTGTGAAATTTCACCAATACGTTTTCCACACTGGATAGTAGTTCTCAGTAATTCCTGCTGGCTTTGGCTGGAATGTTTGTCGTTGGGGGAGCATTTCTGGGTGACTTTCCTGTCCTATACATATTAAGTAGTTGCGTTAGACATAACTTATCTTTCGCCAAGTGCCGCTTGTGGGGGTACGCATTTAAGATAAAAGGTAAACGGGAGAAAAAAGAACGGGAACAGAAAAATCAATAAGAAGGAAGAGAACACAAGAAATGACGAAGTAAACAGAAGAGAAGGAAACGATAGAGAAAAGAATATGACCAAAATGTGAAGAGGAGAAGGAAGAAAGAAGAAGGGAAAAATGAAAGGTGGTAGTAGTTTTGGGCGGCATTACCTCCGTGTTGTGGGTCACGGATGGTCAGCGGGGGAAATTGGACCCCGAGGATATGAGGTCAAAGAGCGAGAGAAGCAGGGAGGAAGGAGAGATGATAGAAGGATGAGGGGACGAGAGGGATGAAGGGAAGGGGACAAAAGGCATTAACTGGAGGGAAGAGGGGAATGGTAGGGATGAAGCTAACGTCAGAGGAGAGAGGAAAGATGGAGATGGAAGAAAAATGCATGGAAAAGGAGATAAGACTGGACAGATGGAAATGATATGTAGGAAATGAGAGAGAAGGAATTAGGAAAATTAAGAAAGAAAATTAAGAAAGATAGTTGTTATATACAGGATATGTGCTATTACATAATTGGCGCAAAAACTGATAATTGAATGAGAAATAACACACACACACACACACACACACACACACACGCACACACACACAATCAAACAAATACGTATACACGCACAGACATTCCTACTTAAATATTTTTCTTTCTCCTCACCGTCCCCTTACTTCTCTCTCTCTCTCTCTCTCTCACACACACACACACACACACACACACACACACACACACACACACACAATCATAGAGAAACAACACACACACACACACACACACACACACACACACGAACAATCCCTGGGTAAAAATTGCTTATCCTCACATCCCTCCCCCCACTCTCTCTCTCTCTCTCTCTCTCTCTCTCTCTCTCTCTCTCTCTCTCTCTCTTACCGGACCCTTAATTAAGCTAAAAGTGAAAAGAAAATGAGGCTTGTCATTCAGCAGAAGAACAATGACAGAGATATACTGTAGGAAAGACGAAGCAGAAATCTTACATCCTTTACGTCAATGAGGATTTTTCTGTCTCCATTTTTACAGTAGCTACCAACAGGCATTTCATTCTGATGGATCTCAAGTAGTGTTTTGGTTAATGAAGGTTTTATGTAACTACTCCAGCAGGAAGAGTCTACCCTTTGCTGGACATCGCCTGGAGGAAAGAAGAACAGGAAGAATGTAAACTAAAGGCAGTCATTAATCAACTCGAGTATACGGGAGAAAACGGAAGATTTAAATGTCGAGTACTTTTCCCCGTAATTTTCTGTATACCCCTCTCTCTCTCTCTCTTTCTCCCATTTTATCGTTCTTCCTTCCCATCCTCTTTTCATTCCCTCTAACCTTTCATTTTCCACGCTAACTTTCCACTTTGCTTCACCTCTGCCACCTGTCCAACATCAACTTCTTCTTCCCTTTCTCTCTTCATTCTTCTGTCCAACTTATCTTACACCCTTCCATTCCTCCCCTCTCCCTTCTTTGTTAGGTCTGTTTACGCATCTCACTTCCCTACTCTTCCCTCCCTCCACCCAATGTACTTTCGGTCTTTCTTATTCCTATTTCACTTCATACACAGGTTTTCATATCTATCTTCTATTTTTTTCGGAATTTCCTACGTCTCTAACTCATTCCTTTCTCCTCTCTATAGCCAGTTATGTTCATTCTTACCATCTTTTTTCTTACTATCATACATTCCTTTACGCCTTACGTCCTTGCTTTCTTTTATATTTTAACTGCATTTAGTTTTTCCTATCCTCCGTTTGTTCCTAGTATGTTCTTCGTCCTTCTTTTCTCTTTAATTTTACACACTCTTCCCTTCTTTCTCTTATTTCCTCTACGACTTTTTTTTTTTCATTTTATCCACTCTCATCCTGCCTTTCCTTCTCTTTTTCCATTCCATTTCACCAGACGTTCCCTGTACTTCCTTCCCACCATTCTTCCTTAATATTTTCTTTCAATTTTTCCCTTCCTTTGTCCTTCCTCCCTTCCTTCCCTCCTGTCTTCTTCCCTTCATTCCCTTCTTCCTTCATCCCTTTCTTTCTTCCTTCCTTCTTTCCTTACTCTCTTCATTTCATTTTTTGTTCTTTCCCTTCATCCAGTCTTTACTATTTTCCTTCTTTCCTTCCTTCCTTCCGTCCTTCCTTCTCTCCTTTTTCTTTGCCTTCTTTCTCCATCTACTTTTTTTCTTCACGTCATATCCTTTTTACTTAATTTTACTTTTTCCTTCCTTCCTTCCTTCATTTCCTCCTTCTTTTCTCTTTTCCTTTCCTCCTTCCATCCCTCACTTTTTTTTTCTCCTTTCCTCCTCCTTCAAGACCTTGTTTTAATTTCTTCCTTATTTCCTTCCATCCTGCCTTTTTTTTTTCTTCCCTTTGTTCATTTCTCATTCCTTCCTTCCTTCCTCTCTTTCTTTCTTCCTTGTTTCCTCACTCCCTTCGTTCCTCCTTTACTCCCTTCTTTTAGTCTTATTTCATTCATTCATTCTCCGCATGTCTTTCTTTCTTTCACTCTGTCTTCTTTCGGTTCTTTCTTCTAATTTTCATTTTCTCCTTCCTTCCTTCCTCCTTCTATGCACTCTATTTCTTTCATTCTATCCTTTTTCGACTATTTTTTTTTACACCCGCGCTCCCGAAGAGACAGCTCGTGTTATGTTTCATTTGACTCATTCGACCTGTGAGTGGGAGAGAGACAGAGATAGAGAGAGAGAGAGAGAGAGAGAGAGAGAGAGAGAGAGGATACTATAATTCCCAGTTTAAGGACACAAAGCCATCTCCCTTTTCCACTTCTTTCTTCTTTCTTTTGACCGTATTTCTGGTTTTATCCAACTTAGATCAAACTTTCTACTCACCTCCTCCTCATCACCATCATCATCATCATCATCATCATCATCATCATCATCAATTTCACAGCAATTACAACAGCAAGAATAATTATAATAAAAAGCAATGAAATGAAGAGGACCTCTAATAGAGTCATTCCGGCGCCCTATAATTGGTCCAAAGGCTGTGACCAAAAGACTATTCCTACAATGTTGCCAAGTTTGCCTGACTCTAACCCCTTCCAGATAGGGCAAAAAATGGTTGAGTTAGACATATTCTCTAACCTTGTCTTTTGATCTATTGTTAAAAAAAAATATTCTCTTTATTCTCGGTTGAACCTTAATCATTCCATAAAGTCTGATCTAATTCGAATAATATCTTTTGAGGTATAGGATCACTTTACCATGCCTGCGATGGATTATTATTAAGATCGATTTCTCTTCTGCATTCTCTCTCTCTCTCTCTCTCTCTCTCTCTCTCTCACACACACACACACACACACACACACACACACACACACACATCAAGCAAAGTAAAACAGTCCCTTAGCTATCGAGAGCCCTCTGTAATTATATCTTGTAATTATGATACAAGGAATTATTCTATCTATCTATATACCTAGGCTGCTTCCCCCAAGGAAAGGAAGGTAGCCGAGACAGGACGACACACTCCCAATTTACTCATCCATTGAAACACATTCATTAGCATCTTAGCCCCAAAGGGGAGAAGGGACAGATCTTCACCGCACCACACGCACGAGGGTCAACTTCGCAGTGCAATCAGTGACATCCGCAGCAGGGCCCGACAGCAGAGCTGGTTTACCCTTGCCACATCATAATAGACCTATCCCCTTACCCGCACCTGACCTGATCAGCTGATCAGACCAAATGCGGGAGAATATCCCCTCAGGGCTGCGTCATCATTTATTCATTCACAATTTCTCTCCATTTATTTCTGTCACGCAGAGACACTCTTCCTTGTTCAACAGACATCCCTCTTGCATCCAACGCTTTCTTCACACTGTCCATCCATTCTATTCGTGGTCTGCCTCTCAGCCTTACACCTCTCACATTAGAGCTAGTTATCTTTTTCACCAATCGCTCATTATCCATTCTCTCCATATGTCCAAACCATCGCAATACCCTCTACTCAACTCGATCAGCCATCTCCCTCACAACTCCAGTTCTCCTTCGCACTTCATCATTTCTTACTCGATCCATATGCGTCACTCCACACATACTCCTCAGACACCTCATCTTCATTACATTCACACTTTTCCTCTCTGCTACACCCATATTCCATGTTTCAGTTCCATATAATGCAGTCGGTACCACAACAACCTCATCCAGCCTTCTCTTTACATTCATTCTAAGCGAACGACATCTAAACACTTTTTTCATTCCTTCCAGCACCTTTCCTACGTCATTCATTCTAAACTTCACTTATGTATCTATTCTTCCATCCACAGCAACATGTGACCCTAAATACTTAAAACACTCTACCTCCTCAAGCAACTCATCATTCAAAACTATATTCATCCTCCTACCACCTACCAACCTCGTACACTTCATCACTTTACATTTATTCTCATTTACTTTCAATTTCCTCCTTTCACACACCCTTCTAAACTCCTCTACCAACTGTCTCAATCTCTCCTTTGAATCAGCCACCAGTGCAGTATCATCTGCAAACAGTAGCTGCTTCAGATTCCACTCTCTACCATCAACATTCACCAGACTCAAACCTCCACCTAAAACTCTTACATTCACCTCCCTTACAACACCATCCATATAAATATTAAACAACCAAGGCGACATCACACACCCCTGCCACAGACCCACTCTCACGGGAAACCAGTCACTCACAGTATTTCCCACTCTTACATACGATCTACTATTTACAAAAAAACTTTTCACTCCTTTTAGTAACCTACCATCAAGTCCATACAATCTTAAAACAGTTCACAAAGCCTCCCTATCAGTTCTATCATACGCTTTGTCTAAATCAATAAATGCTCAAAACACATCCTTGGTTTTTGCTAAATGCTTTTTACACACTTGTCTCACAGCAAACACCTGATCCACGCACCCCCTCCCTCTCCTGAAGCGACACTGCTCATCACCAAGCACTCCCTCTGTACCCTTTCTAACTCTCTTATCATTCTACCATACACCTTACCTACAACAGTCAACAGACTTATACCCCTAAAGCTAGTACATTCACACTTATCACCCTTGCCTTTATACAACAGGACCACACAAGCACTTGCCCAGTCAATTGGCACCACACCTTTCACAAAACACACATTCAACAATCTTACTAATGTCAGCAATTGTCGCTCCACCATCCTTCAGGCATTCCACAGCACACCCATCCATACCTGCAGCTTTCCCTTTTTCATATCCTTTACTGCCTCCTGCACTTCCTCCTCCGTGATCAAAGAATCATTCAACTCTCCCAATACATTTATTCCTTGCACCCTTCCTTCCGCCTCAATCTCAGCCAACCATTCTTCCTCTACATTTAACAATCTTTCAAAATACTCTGCCCATCTCTTCCTTACTGCATCAATCTCAGTTAATATCCTTCCATCCACTGGTTTTACTTGCTCTTCCTTCCCAGACTCTCCCTTTCGCACCCTTTTCACCTCCTTCCAAAACACTTTCTTATTCTGTTGAAAATTCTCAGTCAACCGCCTACCCCACCTCTCATCTGCTGCCACTTTAGCATCACGCACAGCCCTTCACGCCCTATTCCTCTTTTCCTTATACCTCTCATATGACATCCCATCCTTCCTCTGCACCCACACTTCATATGCACGTCTCTTCTCAGCCACAGCCATATTTACTTCTACGCACCACCATTCACTTCCTTTTCTTACACCACCACCCACACGTCTCACACCACACACCTCTTCCACATGCCCCACCACAGCACTCTTAAACAACTGCCATTCCTCCTCCACACTGCCATTTTCCTGATCTTTCACTGTGTTCAACTCATCTTTCAATTTCTTCTGATACTCTATCATTTTCTCTCTTTTATCCAACTCACTGACTTTCAAAACCTCACTGCCACACCTAACTCTCCTAGCTCTCACCCATCTCTTACCTACTCTTAACTTTCCCTCCACCAGGTAGTGGTCAGACATACCTCCACCCTCCCCTCTCAGAACTCTCACATCCAACAATGTTCCTATTTCATTCCTAGACAGAACCACATAGTCCATCAAAGCTCTATCAACAACCCTTCCACCCTCCTGTCTCACCCATGTATACTTATAAATATCTTTCTTCTCAAACAGCGTATTTCCAATCACCATCTCTCGCTCAACACACATCGCTATCATTCGTTCCCCATTTTCATTTCTTCCAGGCACACCATTCATACCAACTACACCTTCAACTGCTACATTTCCCAGTCTAGCATTCAGATCTCCCATCATTACCACATTCACATTCGCTCCAAAACTCTGCAGACATTCATCAATATCATTCCAGAAAGACTCCCTCTCTTCTTCATCCTTTCACTACCAGGCCCATATGCACTCACAAACACCCATAACTCACATTCAAATTTCGCTTTCACCCACATCAGTCTCGATGACACCTCCTTCCATTCAATCACACACTGCTTTACTTCCGGACTCACTAACAAGGCCACACCTTCTCTTGCCCTTCCTCTATTAACACCTGACAATCTTCCTTTCACACTTCCAAACATAGACTCACCCTTTCCTTTCATCTTCGTTTCACTCAAAGCTAACACATCCAAGTTTTTTCTCACAAACATTCTTCCAATCTCCTCTCTTTTAGCCTCAATCGTACTACATCCACGCACATTCATAGACCCAATCTTCAGGCTACTGGGATAACTCAGTTCCCCATCCCTTTCTCTGGCCTGTCTCTCTTTAGGAACTATAAAACAGAGGAGGGGGTCCCTACTCCCCTCACCCGCCCCTTTTAGTCGCCTTTTACGACACGTAGGGAATACCGTAGCAGTATTCTTCCTAACACAACCTGGCCGCAGAGTAGTAGTACCACCCCATAGTGCGGCCAGACTGGAAATTGAGTTACTCGACACGTCAGATATGAACATGATATAAGATGCGTTTTTATGTCTCTGACTCTGTATCCCAATTCTGAACTTTGACGTTATATATCTCCTCTATTTTTATTCTCGTCTCCATCCATCTCCCATCTCCATTTCATTCATCTTTCTTTTCACCCCTGCTTCTGTGTATCTTTCCCACTCTTCATCACTCTCTCCTCTCTGTCCTTTATATCGATCCTTATTTGTATTCTTTATACTGTATTCCTTTGTATTCCTTTGTATTCTATTCATACATCCCTCATATAAGCATTGGAGAAGGCAGTGAGAGAGAGATGGAGAAAATAGGAAGAAACGAATGTGGAAAGGGCGATGAAAGAAAATAAAAATGGAGGGACAAGGAAGGAAGAAGAGAATGGAATGGTTAATTAACTGTAATATTGGGGGAGGAAGGGAAGGAAGAAAAGAATGTAGCGACACTTGGTTTGCAAACGGTGTGGCTGTGGGTGTAGGAATAATAATAATAATAATAATAATAATAACAATAATAATAATAATAAGAATAATAATAATAATAATAACTAGGGGCCCACCCAAGGAGGGGAATTACACCAGCCACGAGCCGATACATATCTAACGCTCTTCAGAATATGACTTTGACCTTGACCTACTTTTGCCAATTTCGAACTCGTAGGAGATTCTCATCCCTACTACACACATGTAAAAAACTGTGATGATACCTTGAGCGGTTGTGGAGTTATCGTGCTAACAGACACACAAACGTTGACCGACTTTCACCAATTTCGAACTCGTAGATTTTCATTCCTACTACACACCTATAAAATTTTATTATGATATCTTGAGCGACTGCGAAATTCTCGTGCTAATAGATACACAGACAGAGACAGACAAAATGAAAACAATACCAGCTTCACTATCGCGGCTGGTAATGATAATAATAATAACAATAAAAATCATCATCATCATCATCATCATCCGGACCTCCTTTTCCACCCTAGGGCAGGGAGAAAAGTACAGTAGCAATGTCCAGACAGCCCAAATTTGCCCAATCCAAGGGGCCACGATCCATTCACTCGTCATTGAAGCCTCAAAAATCCTGGCTGTATCGGATACGCCAAAAACATTCACCATGTTCTGTACCTTCACAGAAATGTAACCAATAGAGTCAATCTGGACATTGTCCCTTTAAAGGGTGCCAAATCCCTGATCAAGCACTTCTCCTCCACAATATTTATCCAGCCAGCTCGATCTCTTGTCAGTCTCCTAGCCTCACTGACTTCCAAACCTCTCTTCCTCACATACTCATCCACTATATCTCTCCACCTTCTCCTTGGCCTACCTCCCTCCTCCCTCCTTCAAATTCGCTCAGATATACCTTTCCACCACTCTATTGTTATCCATTTTCTCCACATGACCATACCATCTCATACACTCTCATCAATAATCTGGTCCACATCTTTCATGAATCACATTATTTAGTATCCTATCCAGTTTCTATATTCCACATACTGTACATTCCTCAGCAGTCCCATCTCCACTGCTCTGACTCATGACTTTTCATTTTCATGCCACACCATAGTCTCACATCCATATGTTAAAGTTGGCACTCACACTTCTTCATGTAAGCCTTGTGCAGCAGAAACACTCAAGCCTCTGTTTTTCATCAAGGCCTTCATTGCATCAGCTACTTTCCTTCCTTGTGTCACTCTACTTTCCGCTTCTTTTGCACATTTTCCTCTTTTCTATCACTGTACCCAGGTATTTGAACTCTCATCAATTCCACTTTCTTTTCACTGTAACATCGTATTGGGAGTCACCTTCACTCTCAATAACCGTCATTTTACTATTTTCTATATTTACTCTCAAGGCACGAGGCTCACAGATATCAGCAAAACTCTGCATTAGTCTACCAGGTTCTCGTCCGGTCTTTGCAAGTAGTACTGCATCATCAATATAAAACGAATTTGAGATATTCCATCCATCACCATTCATTACCAACGCCATCCCCCTCTCCATTACTCGTGTTTTTACTTCTCTCATCACCCCATCTATATATTATACATACTGAACAACCATGGGGACATCACACAACCTTGTCGCACGCCCACACCGATCATGAACCATTCACTTAGATGCCCATTAACCCTTACACATGCTTCACTACCATCATAGAAACCCTTGATGGCACCTAGCAGCTTAACAGCTATACCGAATATGCGAAAAACTTTCCACAATCCTCCTCTGCCCACTTTGTCGTATGCTTTATCCAGATCCATGAATGCCATAAACACCTTATGGTCCCTCTCACAAGCCATCTCTGCTATCTGTCTCACTGCAAATATTTGATCCTCACATCCTCTCCCACTCCTAAAGCCACACTGTTCATCACTCACCAGGACTTCTGTTATCTCTCTTACTTTCCCTATAATAATTCTTTCATATACCTTCCCTATCACACTATAATAATTCTTTCAAATACCTTCCCTATTACACTTAGTAAACATATGCACTCACTTCGTTCACCTTTATTTTTGTACAGGGGTACAGTCACAGCCTTTTTCCACTCTGCTGACACAGTTTCACTCATCCAAGCCTTCTTACATATCTTCAACAAGCACTTCATTCCGCCTCTTCGTTACACATAATCATCTCTGCATACCTCATCAACCCCAGCTGCTTTCCCATTTTTCAGCCGCTTCACAATGCTTTTCACCTGTGCGAGTGTCACTTCTCCTGGCACTGTATTCCTTCTCTGCACATCCCCAAAACCAATCATGGTTACAGCCGTTCTGCTCTCTTTTTTCCCATTCATCAGGCTTTCAAAATATTCTTCCCATCTTGTCCTTACTTCATCCCCATGGGTTACCACCTACATCCTTCACATCATCACATTTCTTTCTGCTTTCACTTCTACATTTCCACACCTCATTCCAGAATAACTTCCTATTTTCAGAGTAGTTTGCATTAATTTTTCTTCCTCGATCATCATTTACCTCCTTTCCTCTTCACTAGTCTCTTTACAAGCTTCTTGCTCTCAGTATATTCAGTTCTTATTTCAATTGAACCCCTGTCCTGTAACCGCTCTAGCCACTTCTTCCTCTTTTCCTCCACTGCTTTTTAAACTTCATAATCTCACCAAGCCGTACCTTTCTTCTTTATTGTCGCTCTTGCCACATAACACACCGCTTTAGCATTTCTAAGCAATCTCTATGTGTATTCCACAAGTTGTCCAGATTAATTTCATTCCAATTCACTGATTCTAACTCCTCCCTTACATTGGTCCTGCATTCATCTGCCATTTCTTTGATCTTCATCATCTCGACTTTCAATCTTTCTCCCTCAATTCTCCTCTCTCTCCTGGTCCACCTCACTCCTCTCAGCTTGATCTTGCATACCACAATCATATGATCTGACACACCTCCACAGCGTTCTCTCACGGCTTATCAGCAACCATTTCCTGCATCGACTTCTTTACGATCATGTAATCAATCAGGTTCCTTTCAACGTGATCCCCATTCCCTCTATACCATGTATATTTACGTGCATCTTTGTGTTTGAAATACGAGTTACACATGCACAACCTCCTTTCCTGACACATATCCTTCAGCTACTTCCCATCATCATTTTCTCCTGGTACTCCATTACAACTTATTATGTTATCCTTAGGACCATTGCCTACTCTTCCATTCATATCGCCCATTACGATCACTTTATGGCTCCTGGGCATTATTTCCACTACTTCACCCAACTCCTTCCTGTCACGAAATAATTCACAACACTGTATTAGTATCATATAAGGGAACGTCTGAATTTCACTGAAGTGTGTAAACTTTCGCTCAGACCGTTAACTGCCTCACTTTTGTCCTCAGATCGTAATGAGTTTTCATAAACCGTGTCATTGTTTTCATAAGTGACTGTGTTTCTGTATAGACAGTGCATGTCACTAAGCGAAAATTTTTGTGCAGTTGTTGTTCTCACATTGCCACTTGACCGTTGATCTGGGCCTTGCCCAGATTGCTCACATGAGTCAGTCGGTGTCGAGCAGCTATGAGAGGAGGTTTGTTGTGCCAGAGCTGAGAGAGGAGGCCCCTTGCACCTACAGTCTCCAGAGTTCAAAGATTCCCCGTATTTCCCTGCCGAGTTTGGTGATCAGTTGCAGTGAGTTGAGCAGTGCATAGCAGCACCTAGTGGGCAACAGACAGATGCCCAGTCTTTCGTAGCTTCAGCTCCGTTCCCTTTACTGACCAGTATTTTCGCTCATTTTCTTAGCCTTAAGTCTGATTATCTTTTGAATGAGTGAGTGAGTGTATTTCCTTTGATATTTGAATTCACTAGTCCCCCTGCGACAGTGAATTCCCAACTTGAATTCATTTTTGGGATTTATGTAACAAATTTATTTATTGTAATCAATAAATTTACAGTTCTTTTCTTTGAGCATAATGTAATGTATTAATGGTGTTTGATTTCTCCACATTGAGCTTACTTTAGTTTGCCGCCCCTAGTTTGCACAAACTCCTTACATTATTCACGACTGGTATTTAAGCCACTTTTTCCATATTAAAACTTCAATCCGTTGTGCCAGCCAGGAGTTAAACATCAGCAAGAATTTGTTTATTATTATTAATTATTGATTGTCAGGGGGTAAAGATCATACTTTCTCGGAGGCTAGCAGTACTAATGATACAGCATTCGCGAGCGATTAGTCTCCACTGTGTACTGTTGAGAAAGTTTATAAAATTCTCGTCTTTAGAGAACTGACGGAGTAAGCCAGCATAAAGTAAAATTCTATCTATCTATCTATATACCTAGGCTGCTTCTCCCAAGGAAAGGGAGGTAGCCGAGACAGGACGGCACACTCCCCATTTACCCATCCATTCAAACACATTCATTCGCATCTTAGCTCCAAAAGGGAGAACGGACATATCCTCACCGCACCACACCGCACAAGGGTCAACTGCGCAATGCAATCAGTGACATCCGCAGCGGGGCCCAACAGCAGAACTGGTTTACCCCTGCCACATCATAACAGACCCATCCCCTTACCCGCACCTGACCTGACTGGCTACTTGATTTTCACAAGTCAATTCTTTGTCTTTACTTTCGTGTAATATCAGCATTTTATTCCTAAATTTACATCCCCCCATGACATCTGGCGACCCCATTCAATGATATTAACTCCTTGCTCTAAAGTTATTAACGAAATAATACTCACTCACACCTAGGTATTTTTATCATTAAAGGCTATAGGCACTAGTCACAGTTTCACTAGTCCCCCTGCGACAGTGAATCTTACCAATTTAACTAGAAAAGATGAGTCACGATTCATTAGTCCCCTTGCGACAGTGAATCCTTCCAGTTTAACAAAATAAAATGAGTTACGAGTCACTAGCTCCCCTGTGACAGTGAATCTTACCAGTTTAACGAGATAAAACGAGTCACAATTCACTAGTCCCCCTGTGACAGTGAATCCTCCCACACAGGAGATAAAATGAGTAACATTTCACTAGTCCCACTGTGACAGTGAATCTTCTTCCACAGGAGATAAATCTGGTCATAATTCACTAGTCTCCTTGCGACAGTGAATCCTCCTCCACAGGAGATAAGACTGGTCACCACCAGCCTGTGTCTATATTCTTTACTTTTGATTATTAACATTTCTCTGCGAAACAACAGTCAGTACTCAGTCTTTACTCCACTCAGTCTTAGTTGAGTTAGCATCATGGCTACTAGTTTATTTATACAGGGAGCCAAGGGTATGGGGCTTACCGATCCCAAGGAACTTAAAGATTATGTGCTCTCACATAAGAATGATGCCCATGGAGAGAGGAAAATTCAACATGAACACGAGCGAGAACAATGCGAACATGAGCAAGAACAATGTAAACACGAGCGAGAACAACGTTAGAGAGAACGTCAACACGAGCGTGCCGAGTGCGAGGCACGTAAGAAACATGAACTTGAGATGCTGAAGCTCAAGCGAGACTCCTTGGCTTCAGGCACATGTGGTGCAGCCGACCCGAGCTCCTCGAGTGCTCTCCCAGCACATGTTCAGTCAACCCCACACCTCAAGCTTCCTTCATACAAGGAAGGCGAGCAAATCGAGCCATTCATAGCTCGTTTCGAAGATATGGCACGGCTGTACCAGCTGGATGAGGCAACTAAGCGACTCCAGTTTCTTAGCTTGTTTGAGGGCTCTGCCCTTGATATTCTTCACAGAATTCGTGGAGACAATCTCACGTATGAAATGATGAAGGTCGCACTCATCAAAGCATGCAGTCTCAGTTGATGACACCAGGAGTCAGTTCATGAGAGCGCATCTCCAAGAAAAGGAGACTGCTGTTCAATTCCTCGACCGTCTCACTGCTTACTTAGATGAGTGGATGGAGAAAGATGAGACCCCCCCTCACACGCAAGAGGGGATAATTGACCTCATGTTGCGCACACAGCTAGAAAAGTCATGGCCTGCTGAGCTTATGGCTCAGCTTAAGATCTGCCAGGTAAGGCATGCCAGCCAAATGGTGGAAAAGGCTAATGCATTCTTCACTGCATACTGGTACCAAACTCGTAAACAACAGACCTGGCACAGGAAGGACACTGTCAAGTCTGGGAAACCATCCCAGACTGAACCCCAGCATCAAGGCCGTTCTCAGAATAATGGCCATGGTCCAGACAAACAGCAGAAGAAGGACCAGGGGCAAAATACGCAGCAACCTCCTTGGAAAGGGTACAAGTACCCTAACCAGTAGCAGTATCAGCCACGCAACCGACAGTCAGGACAATCCTTTTGAGCACCAGCCCCAGTGTATCGGAGGCAGGAGACAAACACAGCCTTCATTCCTCAACAGCAGTATGGTGGTATCATCCGTAGCAGCACAGGTACTTCCCCACAGTTCACTAGTCCCCCCTGTGACAGTGAACCCTCCTCCACAGGCAGTCAATGCTCCATCTCCCCAGACAGTGAGTACGACCTCTCTGGTATCTAATTCTCAGGGCACCATGTTTGCCGCATCGTTCATTCAGCAGCCTTATCAATGGCTGGCCGCTTCCTCCACAGGCCCTCCCACAGGTAACAGTGCCTTCCTTGTTCAGCCAGGGTTTGTGGGAGGTGTTCCTGTAAAGGTCCTGAGAGACAATGGTTCCTCAGGTTGCTCTGTCAGGTAGAGTCTAGTTCGGCCTGAAGAATAAACGGGTTGACAGATTAAAGCTCAGCTTATTGATGGATCAGTGAGATTGTTCCCTGAGGCACGTACCCAGGTGGCATCTACATTTTACACTGGTACGACACTTGCAGTTGTCATGCCAGAACCATTGTTTAACCTAATAATAGGCAACATACCAGGTGCCAAGTATGGTTGCACTGTAGATGGTGCTACTCAGACTTCGGCTGCAGTTACATGAGCCATGGCCGAGGCTCCACACTGTGTCGCCTCGGTGACCATTGCATCACCGCAAGATCTGATTTGTAGCCAAGATGTTGTTCAAGAACAACATTCTGATCCGACACTTGCTGCTGTGTGGAAGAAGCAAAAGGGTAAAGTGATTAAGTATTCACGGGGAAGTCAAGCCAGGTTCCTTCATAAACAAGGAAGGCTCTACCGTGAGTCACAAACACCCCAGGGCGAGGTTCTACTGCAGTTTGTCGTTCCCGCTAAGTACCACCAAGCAGTGTTAGAATGGGGTCATTGTTCAGCGTCAGGTCACATGGGTAAAAGGAAAACCCAAGGCCGTATCTGCGCTGACTTTTTCCGGGCAGGAATGTGACAGGAAATAGATAGGTTTGTGCATTCCTGCAATGTGTGTCAACTTACCACCAATCAGGGACGTGTCCTTCCTGTGCCTTCTGAATCCACACCCATAATCTCTGAGTCAGTTGAGAGGCCAGTGGTAATGTGGATGCAGACCTGATGTCTCACCTGCTAACTGATGACTAACACGGGCAACTGTTGTATGCTGGGTTCTGTAAGACAGGCTTCCTCAGAGATTTATGCAATCCAAGGACCAGCTTGGTTCCCAGTTAACAGTGTTCCAGTAAGACCTGATGCCTCGCCAGTTGGTTACACAGGACACATTACGTCCAAGACCTGTACATACATAGGTACCGTAGGTTAAGGGGAAAGTTCAAGACCCCAGCAGAGGCAATCTGAGGCTGTGTCTGAATTACCTTGTGGTATCTTGAGCTGTGGGCCTCTCTGAGGATTCATGGATAATGCACGTTATCCACATGAGTGTTCATACCACGTTGGGTGTTAAAATTTTACCTCCCCGAGATTGCGTAGGTATTATCAGCTTGCCGATATTAATCGTAAGTGTAGAGTTAGGTTTAACCAGTAAACTGCCCGTTCTGAGAGATTTGAGCAATGCAAGGACTAGCATGTTTCCTGGTTAATAATGTAGGTTTAACCAGTAACTACTGGCCGCTCTCAGAGATTTATGAAATCCAAGGACTAGCATGTTTCCTGGTTAAGAATCTAGGTTTAACTAGTAAAGAACAGGGGTCCTCAAAGATTTATGCAATCCAAGGACTACATTTCCTGGTTAATAATGTATCCATTAAGAAAATAATAGTGTATTTTTGTAGCATGTGTACTGACTACTAGGCAGAGAGAGAAATTGTAATTTAATAAAACCTGTTTTCACAGGTACAGTTGGCAGGCATAGTAGTTTTCCTGTGCAGATCATCTGATTGTCTCTGTCACATGCTGCCGTCTCTTCTCTTCTGCCTCGTCGTCTCCATTTACTATTAATTTGTATTATATAACTTTACACGTAGGTACATTTACACTACAACTGTCACATCTACACCATGTATTACTTACACCACGCAACATAATAATTAGTTGTTAATGTAAATGTAGTAAAATTTTCACTCAGTTTGACCTGAGTACAGGATTTTTCACCGTCGTCACGGAGTTTTTCCTCAAGCTTGCTTCTATTAACATGAATACAAGGTTTTTACACTCATTGGCGACAGTGATTTTCTCCTGTAGCAGGATAGTACACACACCACAGTATGAATCTTCTGTTATGGAGTTAGGATGTAAATATCACCTACTGTTAAATTTTCTATGAAAAATTTCATTTTGATGGGGCATAATGTCACAAATTAATTTGCAACATTGTATTAGTATCATATAAAGGAACGTCTGAATTTCACTGAAATGCATAAACTTTCGCTCAGTCCATTAACTGCCTCACTTTTATACTCAGCTCATAATGAGTTTTCATAAACCTTGTCATTGTTTTTATAAGTGACTGTCTTTCTGTATAGACAGTGTGTTTCACTGAGCGAAAATTGTTGTGTAGTTGTCGTTCTCACATTGCCTCTCAGCCTTTGATTTGGGCTTTGCCCATATTGCTTACATGAGTCAGTCGGTGTCGAGCAGCTATGGGAGGAGGTTCATTGTGCCAGAGCTGAGAGAGGAGGACCCTAGCGCCTACAGTCTCGGGAGTTCAACAATTCCTCGTATTTCCCCGCCGAGTTTGGTGATCAGTTGCAGTGAGCTAAGCAGTGAATAGCAGCACCTGGTGTGCAACAGACAGATGCCCAGTCTTTCGTAGCTTCAGCTCCGTTCCCTTCACTGACCAGTATTTTTGTTCGTTTTCTAGCCTTAAGTCTGATTAGCTTTTGAATAAGTGAGTGTATTTCCTTTGATATTTTTATTCACTAGTCCCCCTGCAACAGTGAATTCCCTACTTGAATTCATTTTTGATACTTATGTAACATAAATTTATTTATTGTAATCAATAAATTTACAGTTCTTTTCTTTGAGCATAATGTAATGTATTAATGGTGTTTGATTTCTCCACATTGAGCTTACTTTAGTTTGCCGCCCCTAGTTTGCACAAACTCCTTACATTATTCACGACTGGTATTTAAGCCACTTCTTCCATATTAAAACTTCGATCTGTTGTGCCAGCCAGGAGTTAAACATCAGCAAGAATTTGTTTATTATTATTAATTATTGTTTGTCAGGGGGTAAAGATCATACTTTCTCGGAGGCTAACAGTACTAATGATAGGGCATTCGTGAGCGATTAGTCTCCACTGTGTACTGTTGAGAAAGTTTATAAAATTCTCGTCTTTAGAGAACTGGCAGAGTAAGCCAGCATAAAGTAAAACTCACTACTTGATTTTCACAAGTCAATTCCTTGTCTTTACTTTCGAGTAATATCAACATTTTATTCCAAAATTTACATCCCCCCCGTGACACTCCCAAAAACTGTCTTTCTCTCACTCCTGTCCTCACACGGTGCATATGCTACAATCACCGCCACTTTCACCTTCTCAGACTTGAACTAGACATACATACACCTCGAGCTGACACATTTGTAATCTCTCATTCCATTCTGCCTCACCTTATTCATCGATAAAGCAACTCTTTCCTTGCATCTTCCTCTCCCATTCACGCCCTATCTTACACATTTCACACCCTCCCACTTCTCCAGTTCACACCCTTTCATCTTTGTTTCACACAATGCCATCACGGCATATCTCGTATTCTTGAACACATTCACCACTTCCACCCTCTTGCACTCCTCATTCACACCTCTCACATTCCACATGGCCGTACGAATCTGCCAATTAGGTTGGGGCCCTGGGCAGGTACTGGGCCACCTAGGGTCTCTGAAACAACTGCCATGATTAAGTGATTTTGGATAGGGGAATCTGGGGGACACTTAAACAGCCCAAAAACCCCAGTTATATAGTTACCATCCAGCATAGTAAATGGTTTCCTGGGTACAGGAAACCATTTGGCTTGTCACTTAGTGTAGAGATGGAATCCCTACAGAGAGTGAGTGGATGATGAGTGCCCCCATCCACTGCATAATAATAATAATAATAATAATAATAATAATAGTAATAATAATGATAATAATAATAATAATAATAATAACACATTATTTAAGGCAAGGCAGGCCGAAGGCTTAAAATATACACAGAGTTAAAATGTACCATTATTAAAGGCGAGTACTGTCTCATAAATAAATGTAACTGCAAATGCTACATTAGTTGTATGTGTTTACTTTGTCTGTGTCTGTCTATGAAACTCATTCATATGTACTAATTCACGATCAAAGGGCAGTCTGCAGGAAAGGTCCAATGGTATCCTGACTGATCAGTGTAGCTTGTAATGTCCCAAGGATAGAGTATTAATATCATACAATTTTGGACATGGCATCAGTACTGACTAGGAGGTATCACAAGCAAGCGACATTTGGTAATCAGTCGAAGGCATGTCTAGGTCTACCCATGTACTGTATGATAATATTTTCCTGTATTTTGAAACTGTCATTATCTACTGTGCCAAACTGTTTCGTGCTGAGGATGCATTCAAATTAATGTAATCGAACGGCCGTCTGTTAAGTTTTCTTGGGTACTCAAGAACTCGTGGGTATATGAACGCATTCCTAACTCCAGTGTTTAGCAGACCTCTGAACAAATGCAAAAGTAGTCAATAGATGTGGGAGCTCCAGGGTCCTAATATGAGGCTTTACTATAATTGCTGAAGTGTTTGGGCTTGAAGCCGGATCTTTAACCCTTATCCGCCGGTTGACGTGTATGCACGACAGGACTCAGGGCGCGCAGGGCCGCCAGTTGACTTGCTATACCGCACTCACCTTCCCGCCACTGTTTGAGCACAGGACCATTTTCTATGATACCTATGGGGTAGGTAGGACTCACAGGTACCCGGCGGTTGCACAGTTCAATTTGTACTCGGCAGTGGTAACGAAAGGAGCCATGTCACTTCCTCGACGTTGTCCGATTCCGTTCCACTGCATGAAGAGCCAATAGCCTCATCGACCCCCGCTAAAGTCAAGCCCTTTGTGCCAGGGAAAGGACTAAGTGACAGTGCCATAGGACGTTCCCTAGACAAAACTGTGTCATCTACAACATTGAGTGAGAGTACGTCATCAGAGGACAAACAAAGCTACCACGTGGAGAGCGAGCTCTCTCGCCCTCCAACCCCTACTCGCTCTCCGATGCCAGAGAGGGCTCTCCAACTTCTTCAGGAGGAAGGGACAGCCTACGAGAGTGATGATTTTTGTGATGAGGAGGCGCAAGATGACCCAGGAGATCGGGAAAGTGGCCATCGACCTGGCGGACATATGCAGAAAAATGCCGCAGAGCCATTTCCCCCACAATCTCCCTGCCTGCTCGCCGACGTATCTTCCTCCACCGCTCCCCCACACCTCAGCCTACCACTTCAAGGACAGAATTGCCTCAACCAGGCCCTTCAGGAGTAGTATTTCCAAGACAGGAGCCAAGTGGTGATACGCAGCGCCGAGCGTCTTCTATGGAAAGTCATCACTCGCTTACTTCCCCACCTCTCCCTCTCCTTCTCCTCCCCCCCTCTGCCCATGGTTGTGCACAAGTGATGGGAAAACGCAGTGCAACTGCCAGACGGCCTGCTCTACCACGTGTGGGTAGAGTAGACACATTTGTGTGGGGGGATGGTGCCGGCTTTGAGCCGTCTGTGTCGGTATTTGATGAGGAGGGTGCAGGTGTGCAGGAGGATGTGCTTTCCCCCAGGCCCTGGACTATTAGCAGTCTGTTCAAGTCCATTTTCAGGACTGCAATTATGCAGTACCTGGTGGATGAAATCAATTTCCACCAGGCCATGTGCATGCATTGGCTGGACGTGCTTGCAAGTGAGAGCACGCACATGCGTGAATGGATACCTGTTGAGGTGGGGGAGATGTTTGTGTGGCTCGCCCTGACCATGCTGATGGTGCTCCACCACTATTGGTCGGTGGATGAACTCGTTGGCACACCTGTCTTCGGCAAGTATATGGCCCGTGATAGGTATCTGGGAATCCTGTGGTTCCTACACTTCAATTGAAATTATGGGCCTGCACCGAACGACAGGTTATGGAAAATAAGACCAATCCTTACAATGCTGAAAGAGTCATTCTCCAGAGCTTTCCATCCGTTCCAGAAAGTGGTTATTGATGAGTCGCTGGTGTTATTCAGGGGCAGGCTTGCATTTATTCAGTATGTGCTATCAAAGCATCACAAATTTGGCCTCAAATTCTTTGTGCTTTGTGATTGTAAAACTGGATATGTGCTGGATGTAATAGTTTACTCGGCAAGAGATGTTGTTATACCTAGCAATGATCCTCATGGATTCTCTGCATCAGCAGTGAAAGTGCTGATGGAAAGGTATTTCAACAGGCACCACATTCTGTATACCGACAATTGTTACACAGCCCCGGCGTTAACAAAGTATTTGCTTGGCCATGGTACTTGGGTCCTGTGGAACTGTTAGGGCCAACAGAAAGAATTTTCCAGTATTTCCGGCAAATACTGAGAAAGGAGCCCTTCTGACAAAGAAATGTTGGAACATCTTAGCCCTTCTCTGGCATGACAAGAGACGGGTTAACATGTTGTCTACAGTTCATAAGGGTGTGCTAGAGGAAACTGGTAAAACAGACTACAGAACCAGGGAACCCATGGTAAAGCCAGATGCAGTCATCATGCGCTGGTTGATAAATCAGACATGCAAATAAATTGGTGAGGTCAATTGCCTACGTAAGTCCTGCAGGTGGTACAAGAAGGCGTTCTTACACCTTCTTGATATAGCCGTCCAGAACAGTTTCATACTGTTCAAGGAGCTTGACAGGAAATCTCTCTCTCTATGAGAGTTTGAGAGAGAGCTGGCACGCGAACTCCTTGAGCAATATTCAACTGCTCAGATGACAGGTGCTAGGCAGGGGACAGCGGCTCCAGCGGACATGCTCAGCTGTGCTAAGTATTTCTGTTGGCACAAGACTGTGGAGATCGGGAGAACCGCAGCAGGTCGTCTGGCATACAGGAGGTGCCACGCCTGCCGCACAACCAAACACCATCCCCCAGCATGAAAAGAGACCTCGTACCAATGTGCAGAATGCAAGGTCCCCCTATGCCCCAAATGCTTCTCAGAGTATCACTCCATGTGTAAGTACTGAGCAAGTGTGCGGAGAAATGTAAATAGTGTACAGCAATGCACAAGTTTGTGTATTTTCATAAATGAGTGAAAAGTGTGATATTATGCGTGAACTGTAGTAAGTACTAAGATGTAAGTCATTTATAATAAGTTCTACAAGTGCATATAAGTGATTTATAGTAAGTGCAATACAGAAGTTGATATTGGTTAGAAAATTATTGGAAATACTTTGCGTTTCCCTACGTGTTACCTGAAAGAAAACCACTTGTGAGCGGGCCACAAAGAACAATACTTGCTTGACTATATCTAAATTATTTCACTCAATAATGAGGGAGATTGTGCCAAATATGAGCATCAGTGTATCTGTGATGTGAAGTACAAATAATGTTAGTTGTATAAAACATTTATGTGATTTTCACTATAACCCTGATTAGTATAAAGCAGTCTGATTTACAGTACAAATAATTATCTCATACTCTATGATAATGCATGAAAGAGCAACAACATTTACTTGTCAAAGTGCAATTAGGCGTAATGGTGATGCACAATGCAGTTTTAAGTGTCATAGTAAACGAGAAATATAATTACAGAAGAAGTGAGTACAGAAAAACGAACTAAAGGAGAAATACTGCTTACGGAAGAAGTGAGTACAGAAAAACGACAAGATATTTCCTTTCCCACACACGTACGGGGCATAGAGGCATAATGGAGTAGGCTGTAAATCCTTGGGTGAGCTACATGAACCGGGTGATGACCCATTTTCACGGTGGTGAGTAAGAAGGAGTAGAAAAAACGAGTGGAATCTTCCGCATTCTATCCAAGGACGCACGGGCAGTGTTACAATCACCACTCCAGGCAGTGCTGCCAACACTAGCCGGCTGGGCCAAGGCCATGGCCAGTGGCGCGAGCTTGGAGCCACGTGCAAAAACATGAAAAAACACTGGTCTTCAACTCATTCATACTCATCGACGGGACCACCTAGAGACCTCGGGATACCTTCATTGGAAAGAGGAAGAGTTGATGAGTCTTATGAACTTTTATTTGAATCTCTAGCTATTATAGTTTGTCAGGTATAAGGGTTTGAAGTAAGGGTATTTTTGCCAATATCTCAGAATTCGCCTGTAGGGAGGAGTGTGCAGCGGCCGGGAACCCCCCGGTGGCTAAGGGTTAAGGCCATAGCTTGGGCTTCACTAAAGTCACTAAAGTCTACGGGAGTGAAACACCCAATTTTCCAAAAAACATTAGTGAATGGCAGAAGGATAGGGCAGCTCCTAGAGAATCGCTCACATCTAAAAATGGTCCTTGTCATATCCTAAGCTTCTTTCACTTCCAAGGTAACAGATGAGAGAGAGAGAGAGAGAGGTGGGGCAGGGGGGACTACTAGGAGTTACAAGGGCAGTCAGTCACTCAAAAGTATTCTATTATCATGCCAGGGAGATACTGTGAATGAAGTTCTCAGGTACACGTTACTCCTCTAACAGTAATGTAAAATATAGCAGAGATGAAGGCGGTAGCGCAGTCGGTAGAGAGGTGGCCTACAGTCCTACCGGACCCAGGTTCAAATCTCCACTGGGACAGGGAACAGTTTAAGGATTTGAATTTAATGAAAGCAGATTTTACTGATCTACCAGAAGACCCGTCGACATGTCGTAAAAATACCCCCTCTAATACCAATACACCAGTCCTGTATGAGACAGCCCTAGCATGTATTCAACATGAACAGTGGGTGTCGCCGAAGTGGTGACATGTAGAGGTGTATGGTATGTAGGAGGACTACTGGGCCTTGAGAGCAGGCTGTGAAGCCTATGCCCAGAGTCGGATATATTAAAAAAAAAAAAAAAAAATCTTTCCTACCTGAAGTGTGGGTACTAATTATGAAGCACATGTAACCTGGAAGAAGAAAGCTGGGCTGGGAAATTTTGTAGGGAAGAAGGAAATATTCTATTTGCCAATAAAGTAGTTCTAACAAAACTTGGCTAGCCTTGTCTTGAAGTGTTCTATCTAGAGCTGTCAACTCCCTGCTCCAAGTATGTCAGGCATTAAACTTGAAGAAATTAATGGCTGTATCATGGAAGAAACCCTTTAAGAGTAGATTGCATCCATTGTTCCTCGTGAAAACGCTGTTCAAGCGAAATATCTGCTGATGGTTTGTTTTCGGATCCAGGAAGTGTTTTGAAAACCTCAGTTAGATGTCTGTGCAAATGTCCGCAAATGTCTTGTCCGTTTTCTTGGTCTATTTCGTTATTCTCGGAATTAATTATTTTAATAGCATTCATCCTCCTCGCTTTCTGTCCTCTCTCAATTTCTCTTCTTCTTTTGCAGTCACCACATTTACTCCTATTCAGTTCCTTATCCATTCACTCTCTTTCCTCTTACAAGTTCTCAGCCGTTCATTTGACGATCCTACGAACTCTCCTCCTCAGTCTCTCATCCCACTCGCTCCCTCTCCTGCGTTTATTCATCCTCCTCAATTCCTACCTTCCCGCCCCTCAATTTACTCCTAACCTCAAAGTCTGATCTTCTTAGTAACCATCTCTGATCCCTCCTTGTTTAACTCAACTCTCTCCTTCTCCTCCCTTTCGTATCTCCTTCATACCCCCAATGTTTTACTTCCACTCAGCTTTTCCTTCTATTCCTTTTCTCTTTATTCTGTTTCTTCTCTTCGTTTAATCTTTTTTTCACATTTTCTCTCCTACTGTTTCACTTCCCCTTTTTCTTATTGCTTTTTTTTTTTTTTACCTTCTTATTGTCTCAACCTTCTACCCCTCCTACTATAATTCATTCTCTTTCTATGCTCTCCTACTTCCTTATCCTATTCTTTTCCTGTTCCTAATTTCTCTATCTATCTGTCCCTTTCTAAAACATTATTTATTCTGTTTTACTCCTTTCTCCGCGTTCATCACTCCATTCTCCTCCCCCCCTTTTCTTTCCTTACATTCTCCTTCTAATTCTGAACGACTGATCATGCTATATTTTTTACTCTATCACAGCCTACCCTCCTTCCGTTCCAAGCATTTTCCATTTTGTCTTTCCCTCTTCTCGTTATCTCTCATTTGCTTCTATATTTCTTCCGTCTTTCCTCTCCTATTCTTCCTCCCTCTTTCTTGTTTCTACCTTGGCTCCTATTCCATTACCCACCCTATTATAACAGTACCTTACCTTCCCCTCCCCATACCATTCTACTGCCCCATTCTCTTCCTCCCATCTACCTTTTCTTCTCTTCTCTTCTCTCCTCTTCCATATCTCTTGTCTTCCCTTCCTTTTTCCTCCATCCATCAGCTCCCTGCCTCCTTCTCTCCTATTCATCTACCATCTCTCATCCCACTGGCCCCTCTCCTGAGCCAATATCTCATCCAATCTCTACTAAAGACGATAGGCGCAGCTCTCAGTAGATCCTTCCCTAATTTGCGAAGTCGGTTCAGACTGGCTCGTGGATATGGTCTCTCTCTCTCTCTCTCTCTCTCTCTCTCTCTCTCTCTCTCTCTCTCTCTCCGTGGTAGGCCTGGTCATACATTAACTAACAGCTTCGTCCCCCAGTAATCGTAGTGTTGGAACTTCGTAGCCACCATTTATATATATGTAACTCTTAACTCTTTAGTCTTGTAATATTTAAGTCTTGAGTTTTGGTTAAAGTTATTTTGGTAATCGAAGAGCAGGAGGAGTTAAAGATGAATACAAGGAGTTGATCTTGATTTATTATCTTCGGAGAAAGTCTAAGTTGAGCAGCGTATGTATTACAATCTATCTATCTATCTATCTATATACCTAGGCTGCTTCCCCCAAGGAAAGGGAGGTAGCCGAGACAGGACGACTCACTCTCCATTTACTCATCCATTCAAACACATTTATTCGCATCTTAGCCCCAAAGGGGAGAACGGACAGATCCTCACCGCACCACACAAGGGACTTAATATTCTAACTAAGTCTAGTTGGACTCCTCTTCTTATTCGCTCTCTCTACTACCTGCCGGTTCTATGGCTAGTTCCCTTCTGAGCTCTGATTCCTACATACTCGTTTAGCAGGGGTCGTGTCACGTGTGCTATACTGTCGTGGAAGCTTCTAGAATACTGTAAGTCTGTGTGTATGCACTGCTTCCGGTGCATGACCAACATTTCTTCACTTAACGAGTTGCAAGCTAATTTCCCGTGCCCACACCTTGTCTGTTGCTCTATCTATCTATCTATCTATCCATCCATCATGCTGTCTGTTATGATTTGTATTTATAATATGGAGTCCTGACATCGCTCGGTCACGCCAACTGGCGGTCCTCCGACAGCAATCATTATTGACATATTCTAATCTATTAATACATAACACTGATTATAATATTGTATAGATATAATATTCATGTTAATATTGCAGTGATCCAGTAACATTACATTTTAAACAAGTTGTATAAATAACTGAATAAATGCAATATGGTTAAATTGGTTATTGTATGACATTTTGTAAGATGTGTAAATATAACAGTAAAATGCATATATGTAAAAAAAAAAATTGTTCAAAGATAAGATTATGGTAAGAGCTATTAATATTTCATATAGAGATAATGATACTGGTATTCTTCCATATCATGTGTCATTCTTCTTTTTTTTCTTTTTTTTTTTTATAAAATTAATACTATATACAAAATATGTACACTTCATTCAGGGCGGTTAACTTGAATGCTTACTCTACCCCCTCTAAATACTGACTCCAAATTTGCAACTCTTGCATGCATTCTGTGTATTGCGAACAGCACTTCCGCAAATACAATACAGAAGATAATAAAGACATTAGGTGCTGGACCATACACATAATATGGGTTGAACATACTCAAACTCAAATCTTCCCAGGGCTTCATTGTTTCATTGATCAGTTGCATAGTTTCAAACTTAGATGAAGTCAACTTAATACCTGTGCTCATGTTTAAGTCCATATTAGGCAGTGGGTGGAAATGTTTGTGTGTATGATTGAGGATGGCATAGTGATTGATGGTGGATAAAGTGGACATGGATGGTATAAATACCGCAAAGTGGTCTGTTTTTTTTTTTTTATGTGAGGAAGAAGGAACCAAGGGCCATGAGCCTACAATAACAGTTCCCTCCAAGAGAAAAACAAAATACAATAGACAGCCAAATTCAAGATCCGATCATTTCAAGATGCCTGGACACACTGCGTTTGAAAGACTGGAGATCATAGGCAGTAGGAAATACAGACAGAGGGAGACAGTTCCAGAGTTGACCTGTTGCATAAATGAAGGACTGGGGGTAACGGTTAACTCTTGCATTAGAGTTGGACAGAAAAGGGATGAGAGTTTGCTGCTAGACGGGTGCTACGCTCCCGTCATAGAGGTGGAGGAATGCATGCAGACAGTTCAGAGGAGCAGTGACCATGATAGAAAAGAGATAAATGTGCAACAGTGCGACGAAGAGAAAGAGGTTGAAGGGAGTAAGTAAGAGGAGCAGAGTTAATGACACAAATAGCCTTTGACTCCACCCTATTGAGAAGAGCTGTATGTGGGGAGCCTCCCCACACATGAGAGTTGTACTCCACTCAGGGGCCGATAAAACCCCTGTATAGAGTCAACAATTGTGCAGGGGTAAAGAAGGAACGGACTTGGCTTAGCTCACCTAATCTCTTGGAAGCAGATTTTACAAAAGATGTAATATGATCTTTCCAAGATAAGTCCCAAGTGAATGAAACTCCAAGCATGTTCAAGGATGATGCAGGATTAAGTTGAATATTATTAAACATTAGTGGGTATACCTGTGGAAGATTTTGTCGGGTTGATAGGTGTAAGAACTGAGTCTTTGATGCATTAAAAACAACCAGATTATTGTTACCCCAGTCAGAGATACGAGCCAAGTCAGACATTAGGCACGCCATTGCCTCATCCCTTGATTGTTGAGGTAACTGCTGGGATGGGCGTTGCGGGAACTGAATGGAAAGGTGAAGGGTGGAGTCATCAGCGTATGAGTGGATGGGGTTAGATGTACCGCTTAGAAGGTCATTGATGAATAAGAGGAAGAGAGTTTGTGATAGAACAGAGCCCTGGGGAATACCACTGTTGATAGTTCTAGGAGAAGAACGATGGCCATCTACAACAGTAGCTATAGATCGACCAGAAAGGAAGCTAGCGATGAAGGCACAGATAGAAGGATAGAAACTGTGAGAGGGCAGTTTGGAAATTACAGATTTATGCCAGACTCAATCGAAAGCCTTTGAGATGTCAAGTGCAATGGCAAAGCTTTCACCAAAGTCCCGAAAGGAGGATGACCAAGAGTCTGAAAGGTAGATGTGAAGATCGCCAGTGGAGCTTTCCTGATGGAACCCATACTGACGATCACAAAGAAGGTTGTGATAGGAAAGATGCCTTAAAATTTTTCTATTGAGAACTGACTTGAAAACTATTGAAATACAGGACGTTAAAGCAATTGGACGATAGTTGGAGGGTTGGGAGTGGTCACCCTTCTTTGGGACTGGCTGATTGAGAGAAAACTTCCAGCAAGAAGGAAAGGTACAAGTTGACAGACAAAGGCGAAAGAGTTTGCCTAGGCAGGGTGTAAGCACAGAAGCACAGTTCTTGAGAACAACAGGAGGGACTCCATCAGGCCCATATGCCTTGTTAGTATTGAGGCCAGTGATGGCAGAAAATACATCAGCTGAAGAAATTTTAATGTCAGCCATGAGGAAGTCAGAGGGGGGAAGTGAAGGAGGAACAGCACCGGAATCGCCTAAGGTGGAACTGGAGGAGAAAGTCTGTGTGAAGAGATCTGCTTTATCAGTACAAGAAATAGCTACAGAACCATCAGAGTAGAAAAGAGGAGGGAAGGATGATGAGGTAAAGTTGTTAGAAAGGTTTCTGGCAAGGTGCCAGAAGGAGCAGGAAGAATTCGAGTTGGAGAGTTGAGAGTATTTAGTACGGATGAAATTATTTTTAGCAGAGCAAAGAACAGACTTAGCACGATTCCGGGCAGAAACGTAAAAATGATGTGATTCAGGGGTGGGTTGGCTCCGGTACCTTTTGTGGGCCCTCTCCTTGTTGCAGACAACATTAGAACAAGCGTGATTAAACCAAGGCTTTATTGCGTTTGACAAAGGATACGAGAAAGGAATGTATGCTTTCATGCCCGAGAGAATAACCTCCGTAATGCGCAAGGCACACTCAGATGGCTCCCGACCGTAGAAGCAATAATCATTCCAGGGAAAATCGAAAAAGTACTGCCTAAGGGCCTCCCAATTCGTGGCCCCCAAATGCCACAGGCCGTATCGGAGTGATACAGGTTAAGGTGATAAGGTTGTGATCGGAGGAGCCCAACAGAGAGAAAAGATTAACAGTGTAAGCAGAAGGATTAGTTGTAAGGATGAGGTCAAGTATGTTGGAGCTCTCTCCAAGGCTGTCTGGGATATGGGTAGGGTGCTGTACAAGCT
Source organism: Coenobita brevimanus (assembly GCF_032717465.1). NCBI lineage: Eukaryota > Metazoa > Arthropoda > Malacostraca > Decapoda > Coenobitidae > Coenobita > Coenobita brevimanus. The sequence goes on along the minus strand of NC_136988.1, from coordinate 4,537,125 downwards.
GCTCTAGGTCATTATGGATAGAAAATATGTAGGCTTGTTCACCAGGTGGATCAGTGAAAGGAAAGGAGAGCCAAAGGTGGTGGTGAACATTGAAATCTCCTAAAATGGAGATTTCAGAGAAAGGAGAAATGGATAGAATGTGTTCCATCGTAGAAGTAAGAAAGTCGAAGAACTTTTGATAGTAGAATTAGGAGATAAGTAAACAGCACAGATATATTTAGTCAGAGAATGACAGGAAAGCCAAAGCCAGAGTGTAGAGAATTCAGAAGAATCGAGTTCAGGAACACGAGAGCAATATAAGTCGTTGCGTATATATACAAAACAGCCACCTTTGGCTTTGAAATGAGTATAGAGAAAGTAGGAGGATACAGAAAAGGGTTTGCTGTCAGTTGCCTCAGACAGCTGAGTCTCAGTTAGAAAGAGAAGGTGAGGTTTAGGGGAGGAGAGGTGGTGCTCAACAGAGTGAAAGTTAGAGGAAAGGCTGCGAATGTTGCAGAAATGAAGAAGAAATGAGTCAGACAGTGGTTCCAGGCAGCTCAAGTTGTCAACGGGAGAGGTGTTATGTCTAATCCTGATGCTGAAGTATGAGATGGTGGTATATCTGGACAGACTATGTAAACTGATGTGTTATGAATGAAATAAAAAAAAAAACTGAGGGTCCAATGCGTTGATGGTGTACAAGCTTGTCTGGAGCAAGAGTGAAGTTACAGTGATTACGAATGTTGTGATTTCTTATAACAGCCATTTCACAAGGGACTGTTTTAGTAGGTTGAATTGTGAAAATGTACGCAGGACAAAGGTGAACAGCATGTAAGGATGTGTGGCACTTTTGTTCAATCATTGATTCACTTGCGAAAGCGACAATGTTCCGTGTCTTGGAGACCATGATGAGTTCGGTGTCTGTGTTGATGTTGATGATGACCAAAATGTTATTATTCTTAGAAGGGAAGGGGTGTGTTTCGTTTAGTGTGAACAGGTCGTCAGTTATGAATGGTACATGAACTACTACTGATGTTGGTGTTAGTGTTGCTTCTAAATATGGATAATATTGCATGAAATCCCTACTTCGGAACAAAGGCTTCAATTTATGTTTATGTATGCCTTGACTAATTATCTTACGTAGCTCATGAACTGGAAGTCAGTTGTGATCTTGGCATTACCGGCATTCGAAATTCCTTGCATTAGTGCCCTGTAACGAACTCTAGTGTTGTCTAATTGGAGTAGAATTGTGTCAATGTGTTCCGTGATGATGGAGAAGTGTTGGAAAAGTGCTATGTTACCTTCCATGTCATTTACTTTATCTACACTTTCGAGAGCTATGTTTTCGGCTTTTTTTTTTTTTTTTAAGATTTTTCACGATTGTCTTCATTGCTGGGTCATGTCCTGCGATGAATTTATCTTGGTATGTTAGTACCTGAGCTATTGTATTAAATTTGTTGTTTATTTCTTGAAGGTCTTCCTCTGTAGCCAATCCAAAGTTGTTCCCAAGAACTGCACCACCCATGTTGAACAAACCGCGCTTTTGGCGAGTAAGTGTGATGTTGTTCTTGGCGCTCAGTACCTCCGTTCCATGAGATGGGAGATCTTGGATCATGATGAGCATAGCTGACTTTAGCTTGTTCTATTTTCCATTTCGGTAACTTCACTGTCACCCACTTCCTTTGTGTTATGTGCTTGTGAAACGTAGCTCCTATCATGAAGTCCAAGGTCCTCATGGGTCTCGCGATGTTTTCTAGATAAGAAGGTAATTCGTTTAAGTAATCCAGACAGATTTCAGTACTCATGACATCTTTTACTATTGACCTCGTGGCCGTTGGAGCTATGGGGCAGCCTTGCCGCACTATGTGTTGAGGGTCTAAGTGAGCATATCCTCTTGCTATGTAGAGAATCTATAGCATAAGTCCCTTTATCGTTACCTACCGACAAAAAAATAAAAATTTATTAATTTTCTAATATGGTCATGCTGTTGTCGATGATAATGATGATGTGCGTTACGGTTGACTACGGAAAAGAATAACTTGCTTGTTATTTTATTTGTAGAAGGAGTTTAAATCGATATTTAAATCATGTAAATGATGTACTGTAGATTTTATTGGAACAGTTACACCTATGTTTGATTGTTTGGTATATGACCTTAATTTATTTTTGTAATTATTGTTGTTGTTTTCTTGATTGGTTTCATGAATTATGTTCGGTTGTTCGGTGCTAACCAAGGCTGTTTAATTATTGGATAGTTCCCTTGAAACTCGTTTTAAATGGCCAATATGAACTTATTTCTCTTCGCCACTTGACAGTGACCTAATTAAAACTTTGTTTGCTTTTATGTTAATTACTCTGTATGGGTCCTCAAATTTTGGGGATAATTTATTGTCTCTCGTATGAATGATACCATAGACAATGTCTCCTAAGCTGATAGGCGAATCTCATGCCTTTTTATTAAATGACTTCATCATTTCTTCCTTGGACATCGTTAATTGTTTTTTTACTCTTTTATGTATATCCTGGAATTTACGTAAACGGAGTTTAGAGTAATAATCGTAATTGTATATGGGCAGACTATCACCGTCTAGGAGCTCATATGGTAGTTTTTTATCTGTCCCATATATAATGAAATGTGGTGTGTCACCTATGGATTTATTTATAGATCCATTAATTGAGGCTTCTACTTTGGAAATCCAATCATCCCAGCTTGTATAATTTTCATTGAGAATGTGTCGTATTACATCTAATACTTTTTTGTTTTGTCTCTCTACTAACCCATTAGATGCTGGGTGATAGGCTAAAACGTTAACCTTTATGATATTGTATTGTTTACATATTTCTTGTAAGATATCAGAATTAATTTCTTCTCCATTATCACTTATTAGTACCTTTGGGGTAGTAAGGCGACATATTACATTATCTGTTCTTGCCTTTGTTACTGTGTCTGCTCTTTTGTCTTTAATCGGGCCTAAAATTACAAAACGGGAAAAATGATCCATTGCTACGAATAGGTATTGGTTATAATTGTACTGTATGATAATGGCATTTTGAGTAAATCAACTGCGACAACGTCCCATGGTTGATATGTTACAGGGTAATTACCTATTGGTGCAGGTAAATTTGGTATCCTTTGTGTTTTTTACATGATTTGCATCTGTCTATATGATTGTTTATATTTTTTAGTAATGATGGCCTGTAATATAACAACTGAGCTTGTTTGAATGTCCTATCCTCTCCAGCATGTCCTGCGTGTGGGCTATCGTATATCGTTCGTAATACTTGTGGTATCATCCCATTAGGTACTACCAATTGTTTATTATTTCTTCGGCGTTTTGGTTGCCCTGGGTTGATCCTGTATAAGGCATTATTGATTATTGTGCTTTGTTCTAATGTTACTTGTAGTTTGGATAATTGTATGTCATCTCCACTTTCTAACTTGTATATAACTTTAGACCATGTTGGATCAAGTCTTTGTGCTTTTGCAATTTCGTCGTGCTTTGGGATGCCTCCTTTGAGATCTAATGCCGCGACCTGAATTGTGTTCGGGTTCCTAGATAATGCGTCGGCTACTAGATTCTTTTTGCCTTGTATATAATGAATATATACATTGTAGTTTTTGACTGTACATTTCCATCTTGCTCTCCTTCCAGAGAGGAGTTTTTCTTTAATCATATCCACTAGCGGTTTATGGTCGGTGAATAGGTGCATTTCGTAACCATATACCAAATCTCGAAACTTCTGTAATCCAAAAATCACTGCAAGTACCTCTAAGTCTTTAGTGCAATAAATTTTGTCTGCACCTCTTATTTGTCTGCTGGCAAATGCAGTTGGTTGATTCTGACCTCTTTTATCTTTTTGCATCAATACAGCCCCTAATCCTTTAACTGACGCATCTGTAAAGATAATAAAAGATTTTGTGAAATCCGGATATGCCAAACAAGGTGCATTTGTTAGTTTAATTTTTAATTTGTTAAATGCTTGTTTTTGTTCTTCTTCCCATTGGAATATAGCATCTCTTTTGAGTAGTTGGAATAGAGGAAAGGCTATATGAGAGAATTGTTGTACGTATGACATATAGTACCCAGCTAGACCTAGAAATTGTCTAACTTCGTCATTTGTAGTGGGTTCAGGAAAGTCTCTCACTGCCTGTATTTTGTCATCAGTGGTGTGAATACCATTAGAACTTAATTTGTGGTCTAAGAAATTGATTTCCTTAAAGCAAAATTTGCATTTAGAAAGCTTAATTCTTAACCCGCCCCGTCCCATCGATGTATAGGTACGTTGCAACATTTTGCTTTGCCAGTCCCAACGACGTACTGGTACGTTGTGCAATTGCAAGGTCCCTAATTTGCACAATTTTCAATTTTTGTGCGTGATTTTTCGTACGTATACACGGGACACCTTCCTCTATTCCTCTACAAGATGCCCAGCAGGGACAATGCCTTACACCGAATAACCTCCCCCCTCCCACCCTCATGCCATTGTCTCGGCAATTCACCTGTTACAAGTGACCTGGCCAATAAAGACAGTCACGGCCAGAGTGATTCCCCAATCGATGACAATGTGGAGGACAAAGTTTACATAGGATTAGAGAAAGAAACAGTCAGAAATAATGATCAGGTAATGTGGCAAAAGAAGGTCAGGTATGGTGATGAGTTAGTGAGTAAAACAATGCTTATAATGCCTATATTACTGTTGGAAAACCAATATACTCTCGTACCACATATAAATTCGTACCAAGTAAATAAATAAATACCGTTTATGAGTGGTGTGAAATAGTTACCCTCCTATAGAACTCATTTTCTTTGGTGCCAACCTGTTAGAAAACCCAGTCAGGTAAGGAGGTATGGTACCTGGATCGAGTATTTTAAACCTCAGGTGAGTGTTTTCTCTAATTTTCAATGTTTCTCACCAAAAGTGGAGGTTTTAGCAAAAAGAAAAAATTTTCGAAAATACCTCGGGATTGGGGGGTGTCAGAGGTGCGAAATAGCTCGGGACAAGACGGGTTAAATCAGCATCACCAAGCTTTTGTAAGAGTAGGTCTAATTTCTGGAGATGTTCTGTGATATCTTTCGTTGCGATGATAATATCAAGTTAAAGAAATATTCATTGTCCTAAAATTCCGGACAATATTTAATTCATAAGACGCCGGAATGTGCCTGGGACTGTCCTCAGTCCCATTGGCATCCTTCTATACTGCTTGTATCCTCTATTTGTGGAAAAGGCAGTGTATTTACGTGCCTCCTGATCTACAGGAATTTGATAATAACCACTTAGCAAATCGATCGTGGAAAATACATTATTTTCTGGTCCAATATTCTGTAGGATGTCGCTTAGCAATGGCATGGGAAATCGGTCTGGGATTGTGTGATTGTTTAGTTTACGGTAATCTACTACCTCACGCATTTCTCCATTTTCTTTAGGCATGAAGAATAATGGGGCATTCCACGGGGAGACTGATGGCTCAATAATTCCAAGTTTTAACATTTCATTGACATACTGGTTTGCGAGTGTATGCTGAGATCGTGGGATTCGATAGGCTGGTACGAAAATTGGTGGTGTATCTGGGCGCGTGTTAATCTTTGTGATTAATCAGGTTAGTACACCCTAATTGTTCTCTGGGTAATGCTACGGTGTCCCTGTGTTTTTCCAATAGGGTTAACAAATCATTTTCTGCATCAAATTCACCTGCTCGAATTAATTTCTCTTTTATGCTTTCTCTATCAATAGATTTTACCTCACTTGTGACTCCAGCTAAAATTATTTCCATTACAGGGGCAGGACTTTTTTCAATATTAACCATACAAGTCCCCTTTTTCAACTGTACTTGCCCATTCATGTGATTAATTAGAAATATCTGAGTTTGCCCATCGTCGTTCATCTGACATAATGCGTTTTCAGCTGACAATCCTTTTACTTTACATAATTCTTCTAGGACAAGAACAGTACTATTCCGTAATTTGCTCTTTATGGTAACTTTCATATAGGAGTTAGGTGGTATAACTAAATAATTGGTGAGATGGACGGGAGAAACTGATAAATCAGTACCGTTACCTGGGTTTCTAGTCCTGGAGGCTGGGAGGGTGGGGTGTAAGTGGATCTATACACTCATCTGTTTGTGTATGTTTGTTTAAGTTTTTAATATTACCAATTCTTTTTGGTTCTCTTTTACTAATCGGTGAGGACTCTGATGGTATTTCCTCTATGAATTCATTATCAAAGTCTATTCTATTCATTTGTGGGAGTAAAGTTATTTTCCCTGTTCTCATGCATCTTAAGCTCAGTAACATATGAGCTTTAATTGTTAAGTTTTCAACGATATAGAAAAATGCAGAGATTGGTCTTGTAGTCTCTGTGAAACTGATGTTTAACCGTATCATACCTTTTACTGTGATTTGTTTGTTATCTATGGTATATAAGTCTAAATCAGATTCTTCCAGAAAAGTTACTTTCTTCTTATTTTTAAAAATTCTGTTTATTTTTTCTTCTGTTATTAAGTTCACTGGGGAGCCTGTGTCTAAAAATAAGGAAACGTTTTGATCCTCACATACAGCTGGTATCAAGATACACTCATTTCCCAACATGCCTCCTATGTGAATTTTAGACTTGCTTTTCTTTACGTTTGTTCGTTTTTTGTCGTGACTTGGTCTTCCACCGATTTGAAAATGGACACTAGTTTTTCTACTGTTTTACAGTTACTGGTCCAGTGCCCTTGGCACCGATGATGCTTACAGTATGGACCAAATCCTTATGTCTTTTGTCTATCCTCTTTTGTTTTGATAAAGCATTAATTCCTTGTGTGTCCTGGTTTTGCACAATAATGACATACAATGGACCTATCTCCTGACTGTGATCTACGAGATGACTTCCCATATTTAGTGGTGTCTGTGGCACGAGATCTGCTTGGACTGCGCGGAAACTTAAGAAACTGCCTGTAGCCTGGTGTTTGTGATCATAGGCTTGACACTTTTGGTTGTCTGCTCTGCCTACTTTCGGGTCGCGATCGATTTTGTTCTCTGTTTGGGGTAGTTGTAGCTGTTTTCACAGCTGATACTGTCTCAGGCACTCTCATTCTACTAGAATGTGATTGTGTTTCGATCACCCCTGCTTTGCTACACTGCATCTCTACCTCGTTCAGTAAGTCAAGTAAGCACATACCTGGGGTGTACGCGATCGTCTTGGCGATTTTGAGGGTCCTATCAGGTAATTTACACAAGGCAGCTACATAACCAATGATGTCCACGATGAGGTCTGGGGACATCTTTCCATCTCCTGTTATCTACTTTGAGTTTTCTAAGGTAGCTAATAATGTTCTTTTGATCGTGGAAACATCAGCAGTTATTTCACTGAGCACATGATTTGTAGTGTGCTCCCTTACAAGTTCTACAATCTTATGTAATTCTGGGATTATACCTGGCAAAAAGTTCATACCTCCAGAAAATTTCTTCAAAAATTCAGTTTTAAATTCATCATATGTCTTAGTTCTGAGAAGCTAATCTGACCTTAACAAGTCTCCTACTGGGCATCTTTCCTGACTAATCCAAGAGGAAGAAATAGCAATTTTCTCTTGGTCATCTGTAATGTGTCTTTTTACGAAGATCTGTTCGCATTGATTGACCCACGAAATGACGTCAATGCGATCTTTTCTGTGCCAGAGAATTTCGTGGCAGTTTTATCCTCATGATAAACGAATATCTGAGTTTCATCCATGGTATTCATCTTCACTGGTTGCTCTGTTAATTTAACTTGGACTTGTTTATTGTTGTGTGAGGGAATAGTGGAATAGATTTTTCCTGAACGATGAACTCTGTTAAGTATATTTTCATAGGTGTGCAAGTCAGAGACAGAGTTCTCACTCGCTACATCAGAGGGGGTTTGCCAATCATCATCATTATCATCTAGAACTGAGGTATTTGTTTCTTTATCTTTAGTTTGTGGTGAATTTTGTGGGATGGGTGTGTTGCCCTGGTGCTCTCTTAATTGTGTATCCGCAGTGGGCACTAACTATATATCATCTGGTACTAACACGGGTGGGGGTGAAAATATTCCTATCATATCACTCAGCTAAAACAAATTCATGTTGCTAAGGTATGGTGTTATGAAATACGTCTTTTGTTTATGTCCTAACTAAATAGATGAGTAAATGAGTTGTAATAAATGATCGATGGTGAGTGTATAAGTGTATATATAAAAATAAGTAAAGAGTTGATTGTACCTAATTTAAGCACTGAGAAGAAATGAGTAAGTATAATTACATTCACCTGATACAGATGCCACTTGGAGAGGCGTGTCGAAGCAACTGTCAATCTCAGAAGATAAATGCAGAGTTGAATGAAGATCTCTTGATAATTCTAGGGCTGTGTTGATGGACGATATTACTCAGGAAATTCCATGGCCTGATGAATGTAGTGGTTAACAGCTGTACCCACAGGCGAACCTCACCATAGAACGTTGAATTCCCACTCAATACTCTGGAAATAAATGACTATGAGTAGTAGCTATGTGAAAAATGAGTAACGAGTAGTGCTTGAAAAGTGCCTGGTGTCAGTCACACGTTGATTGGCGTGGCGTCGTCTCAGCAAACACGCATGGTGACGTTGTTTCAGCAGATACACATGGTGATGTCGGCTTCCCACACTGGTAGCCGTGGTGAGTAACTGAGTAGCGATGAGTAACCTGAGTGAAGAAAGGTGAGTAAGATGCATTATAAATGTGGCTCTGGTGTTTGCCGTGTGTCTTGACCTCTGCGTCAGCGATGGAGGTGGGGGGGCGGTGGGAGAGAGTGTTGGGGTTTTAGTGCTTATTGTTTTGGTCTTGCTTTTCCTTTACTTGCTTTGTTTTTTTTATTCTTCTTGCTGATACCTGAAGTTGCATGAAGAAGATTATAGAGTTGTCTTGTAGACTTGTTATTTGTAGTTTATTGTAGAGCTTGTTGATCCTCACTTGTAACTCGTCGTTGCTACTTTATGCTCGTAGACTCATAGGCTCGTAGACTCGTAGACTTGTAAACTTGCAGACTCATAGACTCGTTCCTCTTCTTGTATACTCGCTTGTGGTTACTTGATTGCAGAATTGTAGTCTCTTGATAATGTAGAATCAGCTGTAGAACTGGAGCTGATCTTGGTTATAGTTTCTTTTGCTTTTGTAGAAATGATGGTTCATAGTCATAGAGTCGATCGTTACTGCCACGATTTATTGTTGGAACTTCGTAGCCACCATTTATATATATATAACTCTTTAGTCTTGTAATATTAAAGTCTTGAGTTTTGGTTAAAGTTATTTTGGTAATCAAAGAGCAGGAGGAGTTAAAGATGAATACAGGGAGTTGATCTTGATTTATTATCTTCAGAGAAAGTCTAAGTTGAGCAGTGTATGTTTTACAATGGACTTAATATACTAACTAAGTCTAGTTGAACCCCTCTTCTTATTCGTTCTCTCCACTACCTGCCGGTTCTATGGCCAATCCCCTTCTGAGCTCTGATTCCTACATTCTCGTTTAGCAGGGGTCGTGTCACGTGTGCTATACTGTCGTGGAAGCTTCTAGAATACTGTATGTCTGTGTGTATATACTGCTTCTGGTGCACGACCAACATTCCTTCACTTAATGAGTTGCAAGCTAATTTTTCGTGCCCACACCTTGTCTGGTGCTCTGTCTATCTATCTATCTATCTATCCATTATGGTATCTGTTATGATTTGTATTTATATTTTGGAGTCCTGACAGTAGTAGCCAACTTGATTGAATAAGTCTGCCAAGTTAAACCAAGCATTGAAGGAGAGCGATCACTTGGCCCTGGGTTATCATGGGCGTAGGGGTCATCGTGACACTTCTCCCTTACATATCATTTCATACACACCGATATTTCTTGAGTAAAATTGTCTTCCAGTGGCAGGAATGATCAAATTTCCGCCTACAACCTGAAGAACTTCGTAGCCTAACACCCATCTATTCATCCATGTGTCTGCCTATCAAGCTGTCTGTGTATCTGTCTGTCAATCTATCTGTTCGCCTGATTATCTGTCTATCAGTCTATTTACCCATCTGTCTATGTATCTATCTATGTCTGTCTATCAGTCTATTTACCCATCTGTCTATGTATCTATCTATGTCTGTCTATATACAGCTATATATATCTGTCTGTCTATGTCAATCTGTCTATCTACCTATCTATCAGTCTCGTTGAATGTCCCTGTTGGTAAAGCCATTATTGGTCAAATAATGAATTTGTTAACAGGGATACTCAACGAGTCGCGAGAAGAATTATGGAAAATAGTACATAGACAACAAGAATAACACATCACCACCAGAGGACATCAAACTGTACTACCGATCTATATTTTCCAGCACTTATAAGGAGGATGAAAGAATCATGAAGCAAATCATCAAACTGAATATTTATCCTACTGATCTCAGTGCAAGAGTCAGGCTAATCATCCACTACAAAAGTAAGAAGACTAGCCATTCACTTCTAAGGAGCAGCCCACGTCAGGAGGAGGACACCCTTCAGCGTTCACAGTTGTATATAGGTACGCCTGTAAAAAAGGGAACTGCGCAGCCCTATTGTCCACCTATATAGGCATGATGACGATGACGCTAGGCAGTCGCCTGACCAGCCACAGATATGTAGGAGACCCTAAGAACCACTTATGGCAGAAGCACACTGCTAACACCACCAAGGATGACCTTGAAAGGAACACTCACGTTCTTGCTAGCTGTAGCAACAACTGCCGCTTCACTACACTTGAGGCATTGTACATCAAGGAGCTTATCCCTTCAATAAATGTTCAAGCCTAAGATTTACAAGCATTACCAAGCACTAGGTCAGAACACAGGCCCAAATGACGACGTTAACAACCACTGGAACCCAACAGCCAATCAGGATGCAGGAACTTAATTAAGCCTCACCCCTGATTCGGCACCCAGGTATATATGTATCCTCAGTGACCACATTTCCAAAATGACTACAACTCGAGTAAGATCTTCCTTTCTTTGAAGAAGGCTCTGGATAGCAGAAAATTCGGAATCCAAAGTAAAACAACTATATCATAGACGAAACCACAGCAGCCCAGGACATGGCCGCCTACGGAGAAATCATCGCTAGGCTTCATGCACAAGATAAACGAGCAACCAGACGACGAGAAAGCATTGCGAAAAGGTTATGTACTGCCGAACTTGCAATCACGTTTAATAAAATATGTCTTAGGGAAAGTCTAATGCCAGTATATGCTTTCAATATTTATTATTTATTTTCATTTATGTAATGATACCAGGCTTTGCAGTTTCATTGAGGTTAGAGACAGGAATTCTTTAGTTTATTAAGACAGGCCTAACATATAAGACGCAAGTCAAAGGAAAACACCTTAACCTATCCTTTACCTAGAGAAGGATATGTTAAGGTTCTTTAACCATGACCTTGCAGGTTGATGCAGACGTTGTGATATCGATATTGTATATAACCCTGTACATTAGGGTATGTCATATTAAGGTGATTTTCGAAAAATAATTACTTTAAATTTTGCAGGGCAAAGTCATTTTTGCTCTTGAAAACAGGCATCAAGTCCCTGTGCTTCATCTGTGCCCTTATGAAGCCGTCCCTTTTGACCCAGCCACACAAAACTGGAAGCTCTGATGACCAGCTCAACAGCTCGCTCACAGCTCTGAGTGTGAAAGGAGTACCTGGGTACGACCAAAGGAGAGTTCTTTATGTCTTCCAACTATGACGAAGTGAGACTGCATGTGAAGTCGGGTTCAGTCACTGCTTCCTTCCCCAGTCGATCAGCTGGATGAGGCTGGTGGCTTGCAGGTTCACCATCGACAGTACCTTGTACTCCAAGACTGCCTTGCTGCCACTTTTTTTTAATGCACGGAAGAAGGAACCAAAGGCCAGGAGCCGGCAAACCATTCCTTCCAAGAATAAAACAAAAAAAATACTAAAGAAAGCCAAATTCAAGATCCGTTCATTTCGAGATGCCTGGACACATTGCGTTTCAGATCATAGAAAGTAGGAAATACAGACAGAGGAAGACAGTTCCAGAGTTGACCTGTTGCATAAATGAAGGACTGGGAGTAACAGTTAACTCTTGGAATAGAAAGTTGGACAGAAAAGGGATAAGAGTTTGCTGCTAGACGGGTGCTATACGCACGTCATAGAGGAGGAGGGATGCAAGCGGAAAGTTCAGAGAAGCAGTGATCATTGAAGATGCGATAGAAAAGAGATAAAGATGCAACAGTGCAACGAAGAGACAGAGGTTGAAGGGAGCCAGTAAGAGGAGGAGAGTTAATGAGACACAAAGCCTTTGACTCCACACAATTGAGAAGAGCTGTATGTGGGGAGCCCCACCACACATGACAGTTGTACTCTACACAGGGGCAAATAAAACCCATGTATAAAATCAACAACTGTGCAAGGGTAAAGAAGGTATGGAGTCGGCTTAGCACACTTAATCTCTTGGAAGCAGATTTTACAAGAGATTTTATATGGTCTTTCCATGACAAGTCCTAAGTGAATGAAACCCCAAGCATGTTCAAGGATGATGCAGAATTGAGATGGATATTATTAAACATTAGTGGGTACTCCTGTGGAATATTTTGTCCGGTTGATAGATGTAAGAACTGAGTCTTTGATGCATTAAAAACAATAAGATTAATTTTACCCCAGTCAGAAAAACGAGCCAAGTCAGAATTAGGTGTGCCACAGCCTCCTCCCTTGTTTGTTGAAGTTACTGCTAAGATGGACGTTGTGGAACACGAAAGGAAAGGTGAAGGGCAGAATCATTAGCGTAGGAGTGGATAGGGTTAGATGTACACCTTAGAAGGTCATTGATGAATAAAAGGAAGAGAGTTTGTGATAGAACAGAGCCCTGGGGAATACCACTGTTGATAGTTCTAGAAGAACGGTGGCCATCTACAACAGTAGCTATAGAACGACCAGAAAGGAAGCTATAGACGAAAGCACAGATAGAAGGATAGAAACCGTAAGAGGGCAGTTGGGAAATTAAAGTTTTATGTCAGACTCGATCAAAAACATTTGAGAAGCCAAGTGCAATGGGAAAACATTTTCCAAAGTCCCGAAAGGAGGATGACCAGGAGTCTGAAAGGTAGGTGAGAAGATCACCAGTGGAGCATCCCTGACAAAACCCATACTGACAATCAGAAAGAAGGTTGTGATAGGAAAGATGCTTTAAAAATTTTCTGTTAGGACCTGACTGGAAAACTTTTGAAGTACAGGATGTTAAAGCAACTGATGATAGTCAGAGGGTTGAGAATGGTCACCCTTCTTTGGGACTGGCTGAATAAGAGCAAACTTCCAGCAAAGAGGAAAGGTACGAGTTGATAGACAAAGGCAAAAGAGTTTACCTAGGCAGGAAGAAGGCACAGAAGCGCAGATCTTGAGGACAACAAGAGAGACTCCATCAGGCCCATATGCCTTGTTAGTATTGAGGACAGTGATGGCAGAAAATACATCAGGTGAAGAAATTTTAATGTCAGCCACAAGGAAGTTAGAGTGGGGGAAGTGATGGAGGAACAACACTGGAACCATCTAAGGTGGAATTGGAGGAGAAAGTCTGAATAAACAGATCTGCTTTATCAGTAGAAGAAATAGCTACAGAGCCATCATGATAGAAAAGAGGAGGGAAGGATGAAGTGGTAAAGTTGTTAGAAAGGTTCTTGGCAAGGTGCCAGAAGGAGCGGGAAGAATTCGAGTTGGAGAGTTGAGAGCATTTAGTACAGGTGAAATTATTTTTAGGAGAGCGAAGAACAGACTTAGCATGATTCCAGGCAGAAACATAAAAACGATGTGATTCAGGGGTGAATTGGCTTTGGTACGTTTTATAGGCCCTCTCCTTGTTGTGGCCAGCATTAAAACAAGCGTGATTAAACCAAGGCCTTCTTGCATTAGTCAAAGGATATGAGAAGGGAATGTATGTTTCCAAGCCCGAGAGAATAACCTCCGTAATGCGCAAGGCATACTCAAATGGCTCCCAGCCATGGAAGCAATAATCATTTCAGGGAAAATCAAAGAAGTACTGCCTGAGGGCCTCCCAATCTGCAGTTCCAAAGTGCCACAATCAACGTTTGTTTGGAGGGTCCAAAGGCTATCGGAGCGACAGGACAGGTTAAGGTGATAAGGTTGTGATCGGTGGAGCCCAACAGAGAGGAAAGGTTAATAGTGTAAGCAGAAGCATTAGTTGTAAGGAAGAGGTCAAGTATGTTGTAGCTCTCTCCAAGGCAGTCAGGGATACGGGTAGGGTGCTGTACAAGCTGCTGTAGATCATTAAGGATAGAAAAGATCCACCAGGTGGATCAGTGAAAGGAGAGGAGAGCCAAAGGTGATGGTGAACATTGAAATCTTCTAGAATGGAGATTTCAGAGACAGGAGAAATGTATAGAATGTGTTCCATTGTAGAAGTGAGATAGTCAAAGAGTTTTTCATAGTCAGTAGAATTAGGGGATAAGTAAACAGCACAGATATATTTAGTCAGAGAATGACAGGAAAGCCGGAGCCAAAGAGTAGAGAATTCAGAAGAATCAAGTTCAGGAATACAAGAGCACAATAAGTCGTTGCAAACATATACACAACAGCTACCTTTGATTTTGAAATGAATATAGAGAAAGCAGGAGGATACAGAAAAGGGTTTGCTATCAGTTGCCTCAGACAGCTGAGTCTCAGTTAGGAAGAAAAGGTGAGGTTTAAAGGAGGAGAGGTGGTGCTCAACAGAGTGAAAGTTAGGGAAAAGGCCGCAAATGTTGCAGGTGAAGTGAGTCAGACAGTGGTTCCAGGCAGCTCGCTGAGTCGTCACTGGGAGAGGGACGGATGGTGGGGGCATTTATGGTCCTCCCCTCCCCCTTGGGGACTCCAAGGCATGGTTAGTTGTTGCCATTTTTCTTTTCAAATTTTGAAAAAGAAGCGGAGTGTATACTGTGCATGTAGTTTGGTGTTTGACAGTTAGAGAAATTTGTAATGGAGAGCATGTTGGCCTACTCTCTGTGTTACTGAAGCTACCATCTCCTCCCCTCAGACTGATGATCTCCACAGCAAACATTTTCTCTTTAGAATCGCATGAAGATAGCAGTCACCAGGAGAGGCTCAGGGTGGGCCCACCAAGCCTCAGACAGCAGGTAGGGTTTCGTAATAGCCCTCACCCTCTCTTCCTACTGTCTCCAGAGCCTGAGTAGAGTGATGAGATGGGGGGTTCCATTCTTGATGAGGTGTTTCACCTTGATGAAGTAAAACATGGGTAAGTACACCTGCATCACCCAGGTGGTGAGGAGTTGCAACATCTCTTCGTTGTGGGTGCCGAAGTCGTGCAAACTCATGTACAATATGAGGCACTGCATCGTGGTTGCCAGCCACTTGCTGTGGCAGAGTTGGCCACACAGTATTGCTGATATTTCAGGCTCAAGCTTGCCATTAACAACAGCATGCAGGATCTTCCAGGCTACAGAGCTATCTGTGCTCATCTTCCCTGCCAGATCATCAGGAATCTTCACCAAAGGCTAAAGCAACTATATGGGCTGGAATTCCTTTTCCTGCTCAATGAAGTTCGCTCCCACAAGCATCTTGACTACTGCACCTTGCCACCCGTGACTTGATGAGGTAGGACCATCCAACTGTGCAACAAGATGCCTCCATGGAGCTCGTTGATATGCAGACAGCAGAACACCCTGAACAGCCAGTGACGAACCTGCCTTTCAACCTGGTGAATCATGCCTCCTTTGTGGTTGGACATTTCAGCAGTAGTATCGCTGCTGATCATCTTAATGGATGTATTGAGCCCTCTGTCCCTTATCCATTCATAGAGGCCAATGGCGGCTTGCTTTGCTGGTTTAGCCGTCCTGCACTTTCGTTCTGGGGAGTAGTGTGTGGCATAGCTCTCCTTGGGTTCTTCTGTGACCGTCATATGATTCTTTTTTACCACTCTCTTGCGAAACTTCTTCGCCTCCTCGTCTTGCTCCAGCACAAGAGTATCATCTTGTCTTCCATCAACAAACACTTCTTTGACATCACTTACAGCTAACTGTTGTTCACCCTCATCTGTTGCTACTTGCATAATCTTGTCTCACACTCTGAAAATTTTTTTGACATTGCAGCACAAATACTTCTTGCTTGCAGGCAAATGTCCATCCCGTATCAGATCTGATATGGTGCCATTGAAAATTGCCGCTGTTGCAGCTGATGACACACCGAATCTCACAGAAGACTCCGCTGTTCCACTGATGTCGAAATAGTTTCTTTGACTTTCTTTCATTATAACACCTTGCTCTTCCCAAATTTTCTCTTCTTCTTCACTTCCCATTTCAATGACCATACTCTGATCTTCTGAAACAACATATGCAGCAATGGCTGTGTCATCAACATCACATCTCTGAGTCATTAGAAACGTGTGTCTCTCTTTCTTCTCACTGTTTTTGCAATGGTCTCATCAGAAGTTTCTCTTCTTTTAATCATCTTCTTTTACCTGGCTGTCTCTTTGGCATTCACAGCGCCTATCATGTAAGCAGATCTGCTACCCTGCTTTTCCCTTTGAGACCTCAACCATCGCAGATCAAAGTGAGCGAGCTTTTGCTCCCTGGTGCAGGTACAGAGACAGTGTGCCTCAGCCTGGCAGCCCTGTTTACATGGAGCTGCTTCCTCACTACACAGAAGAATAGGACACCTGCATTTAGTTACTGTATGTCAACGAGAGAATCAAACTTCTTAATGTCAGAAAAGGCACTCCATGCCCTGTCTGGCCTCTGAATAATTGACTTCTTTCCCATGACCATAGGTTCTTTGAAGAGATGGTTGGACCTACTCCAGGCATCACTCACTTCAGCAGCCACAATTTCAAAAATTTGTTTGAGATGAATATTTCTTGTCATGATCATGAAGAATAATATTGGCCTGTTGGATTTCAACACCTCTTCTCAGACAATCCCTGGGCGTTGGGACTTCTGTCAATATGAAACTAGAAGAACCACAAAGATAGCTGCTCAGTGAATTAGCTTCTGACTGTTTGATGTTCTTGACACCACAGCTAGACCCATCCATCCGTTCTCTGTCCGATGAAAGTAATGCTAGCGGCAGTAGTTGTCAGATATGCCAGTGGATAATGCTTCCAGTTCCATAGCAGTATTTTATTAAGTAAACAATTGAGTCACCACTCCAATACAGAACATACACTTTCCACAGGCAGTCAAGCGGATGAACAAAACGGCTTCCGAAATGGCAAATATATGGAATCCAACTTATTCTCAAACCAAGCATAAAAGGAGACAAGAATCTAGCACGATTAAACTGCTGAGGTAATCAATACACAGCGACATTTCAGATTCAACGGATAGCATGTTTTGTCATTTTTCAAATGGGTTTCCCGGTAGCTAAATTGATTTTTTTTTTTTCAACGATTTGATGATTGAAATGAGATTTAAACATATGAATGCACTAAAAAAGTGATCTGCTATCGCAAAATGTAATTGTCAGAAAATATGACATACCCTACTGTACATTCACCGGTAACAAAGGCAAATAGGCATTTCAGAGCAGTGCCTTGAGGCAGTGGAAGAATAAGTGTGGGAGTTAAGCTTCACAAGTACGTGGATGGTTTTGAGGAGCTGGAGTGCCGGCCATAATGATTTGTTGGTGTACTGTATTAGATGACTTATGACTTAAATGGGTGAATGGAAATGAAGATGAGATGAAAGAAAAGGACATTCTGTTGACGAGATGGAATTTACTGACGAGGAGGAGAGCGTGTGTAAACAGATGTACTGTACAAAGGAATGAAAACGGCAACAGACCCATTAGTCCTTTTGAGACTGTTTGTAACAGGTTTGATGATAACTAAAATAACTTAAGTATCTAGCGGTATTTTGTGAGCCGAACACTAAAGTAACAAAGTAGGAAAACTTTCCCCAAACATAAGCCTCCCTGTCCTGTATCCGATGTAGCCAGAGGAAAAAAATTATATCAAAGGATAAATGAAAATCATATTCTACGTTATGTTGACTAGAGAGAGAGAGAGAGTTTGAACTAAATTAAAAATATGTCCTCGTCCTGATGGTGCACTTGCTCTATTGCCCTTTACTTTCTTACTCGTCTTGGGGTGTCGTCTCCTGACGGAATTGGGCCATTGGTTTCACCGTTACAACCAGCCCTAAGGATCTCTGTTCAATAAAGACTAGTAGATCAGATAATTGTTCCGCCCTTCAGGACGGTGGCGTATTTGTCGTTTTATTCTTAGTTTCTCATGCATTTATTCAGCTTTAGAGGTGTTGTTATAAGTGTAAGAGTTTGATATTGCGTTTATTAATTCCTTCATTATTCGAGGTTTGTTCTTGTTGTGAATATTGACCGCGGAGGAGTTGGTGAAGGGGGAGGGAGGTGTTGCGGTATAAGAGAAGCCATCGAACTGAGGGCTTAATAGCGATACGGTGGCATCATTATTTTTCTTACAACAATACTGTGTTGTACCGTTCCTGATACTGTAATACAAAATCTGAGCTTCGTGGCAAATACATTATTCAATAAGTGTAGGAGTTTCTTCATTTTCTGTTGCTGTTAACTGCAAATTCGATTACCAACCCCTTCAGACTGGTGACGTATTTTCTATTTTATTCTATTTCTAGATAATTTTACTCATCGTAGAGGATGACAGTTGCTGTGAGTCAGGAAAAGCTATATCGAACGTCTTTAGTTAAAAAGTCTCTACTTAGCTGAACACAGCAATACAGGAAAAGCAAGAATGATATACGGAATACGCAGCTGGTGGGAAGGATTCAAACTTAGTTACATGCTGTATACTTTTCTGATCCCGCAGCGCAAAGTTGGAGTCAAGTTTTGGTCACACAGTCATGACACACCTCCCATTACCTTTATCTTGGCGTTTTATCTCCCTCAGTTCGATGGCGTATATTCTGTGTTCTTTTACCTCCAGACCATCGTGGTGTAATGGCTAGATCAGTATTCAGTCCAGTTGGAGTGATTTTGGTAAACTCTGTAGAGGTCATCTGTAGTTACTAAGTTAGAAATGGTCTCTTTTCACAAGCTTAATACTCTTCCTAAGCTCATGAAAAAAAGTAGCGAGAACAAACTAAAGGAAAGTCACTGGACTGAAAGAGGTGACTGTCAGATCGATGGCTGGATGAAGTGTTGCACCTTTTTTGAACATCACACCACTAGCCTGGAACCCCTGCAATTAGTCTTTCATATCACCGTTTACTCGCTTTTTCATATCGTATTCAGTCTGGTAACAAATTTCAACATTTTATTCTTGCTAACATAAGACGATGCTGGAAATGTTAGGAAGGACTTTCTCAATTCGAAGAGTTAGACGCTGCCTACAAAAAGCGCAACACTACTCGAAGTACCTCCTCAAAACAAAGCCGTCATCTGGTAGGCTGAGTAAAGTAAAAAATACGCCATTATAGTGAAAGAGTTGAGTTTTTTTTTTTTTTAAGCTGCTATGAACGCCAGGTTCATGGTTTTATTAGCTTCCTTGCAGCAGCTTTATCGATTTCATATCATAACACTGAAGTCTTCTCTACTTGCCTCCATACCAATGTGTGAAGAGCTGCTGTGCATCCTCCTCTTCTTTACTCATTCTTCCAACCGCCATTTCAACTTGGCGCCGTTTTATCTTCACCAATTCGCCCCAAACTTCAAACTTCCTTGGACCATTAATCCCAGACACTGTTTTTTTTTTGGGGGGGGGGGATTTTAAAGGGATGCAGGGGGTTAAATGCCAAACTATATTAACATGCTAATTTTGGAAGCCAGTGTTTGTGTATGTTCATTAATGACCATAACACTTTCCATAGAAGCAGGTCAGTGTACTGGTGTGTGGAGACCCTCACGCATTATCTTGGGAATTTTGACAATCTTGTACCCAATGGATTTGACGAGAAATGTGACTTGTTTGTTTATTGCCAGATGCCTTAATCCCGTAATGGGTGGCCAGAAACAAATTCCTTCCACGTCGCCCTGTCGCCCGCCATTTCACTGCCCTCCTCCCAGCTCATACCCTCCTCTCTCATATACCCCTCCACTCCATCTCTCCATCTCATCCATGGCCTCCTCCTCACTTACATACACTCTCCTCGTCAGTCTCTCACTCTCCATCCTCTCCACATGTCTAAACCACCTCAGTGTGTTTCTGCTAACGCTTCCTATCACATCCACAACACAATGCTCCTTCCCATCCTCATTTGTCAGTCTGTCTCTCCATGTGACTCCACAGGCTCCTCTCAAATAACTCATTTCCAGTGCTCTCACTCTTGACTTCTATCCCTCCAACGAGGTCCAAGTTTCACTTCCATACGTTAGAGCTGGTATCACAATACTGTTATATAGTAACTTTTTCACTTCCATGCTCACTTCCTTGTTTCTTATCACTGTTTTCAAGGAACCAGCAACCTTTCTTTTGTGTGGTACCCTTTCAAGCACTTCACCCACTAAATTTCGATCCTTACTCAACACACTACCCAAGTACATAAACGCACTCACATTTTCCATTTCCTCCTCATCCAACCTCACTGTACATACACTGACTTCACTTCTCTCGAAGACCATAACTTAACACTTCCCTACATTCACCTTTAGATTCCATTTCTTACACACTCTCCCAAACTCATCCTCCAAATCTTGCAGTATCAGCTGCAAACAATAGCAGAGGGAGTTTCCAAACACTGCCCTCTCTTATTAGGGCCGTTCCAACATCCATTGCCTTACCTTGTATCACATTTATAACCTCATCCATATACAGACTGAACAGCCATAGAGACATGACACATCCCTGTTTCAGTCCAACCTTCAATTAGAAAAATTCACTCAGTTCATTATCCACACGCACTGCAGCCTTGGCACCCTCTTTCATACTCTTCACGGCATTCAGCAACATCCCATCTACTCCATATATTCTTAATAGTTTCCACAATTCTTGTTTGTCCACCCTGTCATATGCTTTCTCCAAATCCATGAAGGCCGCAAACGACTTCTTTCCCTTCTCTAGAAACTTTTCCACTAAAGATCTGAAAATGAATATCTGATCTACACAACCTCTTCCCTTCCTAAAACCTCCCTGTTCTTCTCCAACTGTTTTCTCTGTTATTTCCCTAACTCTTGTCTGTAATCATGATTTTTCAATACTCTTCCTGCTACAGAATACAAATATTAATTTATAGCTCTACTTCACTCCATGCAAACGATAATAAGTGTTTATAGTAGCCGCAGCGAGAAATGAACGCTGTGGTGGGGCAGGCGGGATGACCTGGGATTCCCCCACTGTTGCCATATCCACATGTCACCGACTATAGAGGTAGGATGTCACCGACCATCGGCCACCGCTGCAGCCCCGCTCCATGATCCTTACCCTGTGTCTCTGGCTTTCTCTTTCTCTCTCGGTTTCTATATAAACTGGTGTATTTCCGAAACTAATTATGAAATTATTATGACTTTTGTTCCACACCACCACTGAGGTAAAAATCAAGGAGAGTTTTCTGTATAAAGGTTTCCCCCCCCTTGTCTGAGGGCAGGTCAGTTCTGGCGAGTGTATAATTATAGGTCAGGCGGAGGTATCGGCAAGGCCGCACTCCCCCGCTCATATGCCACATTTAGGAGGGGGGGAAACCTTTATACAGAAAACTCTCCTTGATTTTTACCTCAGTGGTGGTGTGGAACAAAAGTCATAATAATTTCATAATTAGTTTCGGAAATACACCAGTTTATATAGAAACCGAGAGAGAAAGAGAAAGCCAGAGACACAGGGTAAGGATCATGGAGCGGGGCTGCAGCGGTGGCCGATGGTCGGTGACATCCTACCTCTATGGTCGGTGACATGTGGATATGGCAACAGTGGGGGAATCCCAGGTCATCCCGCCTGCCCCACCACAGCGTTCATTTCTCGCTGCGGCTACTATAATTACACACACACACACACACACACACACACACACAAATTAAAACTTCGATATCAAATGACAAATTCTCTCTCTCTCTCTCTCTCTCTCTCTCTCTCTCTCTCTCTCTCTCTCTCTCTCTCTCAGCTGAATATCTACTAATTCTAAGTCTTGTTATCGAACTTATGTTATTCTTAAATTCTTGAGACTGTCACAACCATATCGCTGTCCCTACACTTACACAAGCTGTATGTTTCTTCACTGCTGTTAAAATCCTAATGGCGACGTATCAGCTGATTTTCCTACAGTCTCTTCTTCATATACGAGAAGGGGGGTGTGAGCTGGGGGAAGGTCTGCGAAATGGCAAGGGACAGGGCTATGTGGGGGCGATTTGTTGTGGCCATCTCTTGCGGGATTAAGGCGTCTGGCTATAGGTAGATAGACAGCTTTTTCATATTTCCACCATAATTTTCTGGTGGAATTTTTGACTAACACAAACTGCACAAGTCATTAATAATTAAACCCAACCCCATACCGCTAGGAGGTTATGAGGCTGTCTGTCCATTTGTCTGTCTCTCTGCCTGTCTGTCCTGTTTGTCTGTCTGCCAATCTGTCCTTTAGTCTGTCTCTCTGTCAGTCTGTCCTGTTTGTCTCTGTCAATCTGTACTTCTGCCTGTCTCTCTTCCAATCCGTCCTTCTGTTTGTTTCTCTGCTAAGTTGTCCTTTAGTCTGTCTCTCTGCCAATCTGTCCATCTGTGTATCGCTCTTCCAATCTGTCCTAATGTTTGTCTCTGCCAATCTGTCCTTCTGTTTGTTTCTCTGCTAAGTTGCCCTTTTGTCTGTCTCTCTGCCAATCTGTCCATCTGTGTATCTCTCTCCCAGTCCGTCATTATGTTTGTCTCTCTGCCAATCTGTCCTTCTGTCTGCCTCTCTGCCAATCTGTCCCTGTGTTTGTCTCTCTGCCAATCTGCCCTTATGTCTGTCTCTCTCCCAGCCTGTCCTTCTGCCTGTCTCTCTGTGAATCTGTCCTTCTGTCTGTATCTCAGCCAATCTGTCCTCCTGCTTGTGTCTGTACCAAACTAACCTGTCTGCCTCTACCAATCTGTCCCTCTGTCTGTCTCTCTTCCAATCTGTCCTTCTGTCTGTCTCTCTTCCAATCTGTCCTTCTGTCTCTCTCTGCCTGTCTGTTCCTCTATCTGTGTCTCTGTTAGCATATGGGAAAAATCGCAATTGAATGGAACTACCCTAAGTTTGGAATAATATCAGAATACGGTGAGGAACAATGGATAAAATTTTTGCCGAAAAAGAGCAAAGACAAGTGTCAGAGCGCAAGATTAACCTAAACATTTTCTGTTAATTTTGGACACACCTGATGGAAGGTTTAATAGGTACAGAAGGATGAAGTCATTCGAATTTAAGAAAAATCGGCCAAAGGTCAGGGTTGCAAGGCAGGGTCAAATGTTCGGAGATTTCGAAACACCTCTTCCGAAGCGATTTATTCTGTACTTAACCCATAATCATCGTCTTTCGTGTTACTGATGTAATATATGGCGGCAATTTCACGATACAAGCAGCATAATTAAGGCTATTCAAGTACAACATGCAAAATAAGTCGCTAAAGGAGCGGTGCTACAAGTCCTCCAGTACCACTTGTAATAGTGCGTTAGACTGACTGCAACCCGCCGGTGTTATACTCTCCGTGTGCTCATATTTACTGTAACTTTTATCTGCAAGGTTGGATTGGTCCTCATGTCGCATTTTTTCTTATACTGTAGCACAAAGATGGAACCCCACGCAAAACAGTCTTTAATAATGGTGCTCGTTAAGATAAACTGTTCGTTCTTTGCTATTCTATTCATTTTCAAGTACATAGTTAGATTCTTTTTCCTGCAGTCCAGTATTTTTTTTATGATGTAACACTAACATGGAACCTCATAATAACCAGACTTCAGATGCGTTATATATTCAGTCGGCCTTCCTTTACTACAGTTTCAGCTACAAAGCTGATGGTTCTTGCAGTGCTTTTGCGTTTTCGGAACTAGTATCCCAAACGTAAAGACTCTGCATCAAAATCGTATCTCACTGACTGGTGTTTTCATTCCAAAGTCGATGTGCTGACTACTTCTTTTGCACTGCTGACAAGCTGTTACTCTGCCACCAACTGATTATTCAAGCACAGTATGCTAAATGACGAAAGTACCAAGTTGTAGCGAAATAGTTTTCTTAATTTTGATAAGATTTAAACCAAACACGTTGAAAGGGTTGAGCACCAGCCAACGGACTGACCCATTTTGGTAGGACAATTGGTCAGTGATCAGTGCCACATGGTAGGTCAAACAAATTTCATTCGACTTAGACCAATCTTGATAGAAAAGATGAGGGTAAGACGAGATCGAGTTCTATAGTGAGAATAGTTAGTCACCGATCAAGTTCGCAGGACAAGGGCAAATATCGAACCGCGTGTGTCTGTGTGATCTGAACTGAACCAAACAGTGGAAAGACTAAGAAGAATAACCTAGTGCTTTTAAAGAATAAGTCAGTGGTGATGGTCACATGGCAAGATCATCTTAAACAGTTTTTATCTAGTTCCGAACAAACTTGATGGGAATATTCAGGGTAAGCCAAGGATTAAGGGATTGAATTTTACCACCAACCAGTCAAAGGTCAAGGTCACAGGGTAATACCGCCTTGTGTGTTATAGTGTACTAATAAGTTGTTGTTGTTTGTTACCTTCTTTTGTGATTCACTAAAATTTTCGTTTTCGCAACAAACACTGGGAGGCACGCTGTCACCAAACATAAGCATCACTGTTCACCAAGACGTGCACAAACATTTTATTTTTCTTACCTCCCGTACCAATGACAGGCCGATGATTGCATATTTGCTTGTCTATTAACATTTATTGATTTCCTAGTACAAGCAATGACAATGCAACTAAGACAAGTGGTTCATATCGTCCGTGTTGGTGATTTATTCCCTTCATCCCAGTGACAAGATTTATGGAAATATTTATTTCCAGGTGATATTTTCAGCTTAAAGGAAGTCTTATGTGTTGAATGGATAAAATGATAGCCACACATAACCTCTTCAGATGGAAAAATCTCTTCAAAGCATAATGATTTAATCTGGGGGTAACAAGAATAAGCTGCAAAAGACGTAATCCAATGGAAGGGAAGGATTAACTGCTGCGCCGAAAGTATGACTAGACTTCTTGCAATAGTCTTTTTTTTTTTTTTTTTTTTTTTTTTTTCTAGCCACAAACTCGGAGCCCCACTGTAACCAACTTACGCAGTGCAATTCACCAGACCTCAAAAGTTCCCCGCGCCGTGCCTGGATATGGCGACGTGGCGCGGAAATTCAGATTGGCTGGATTTTTGGCACGGATTCAATCACCGTCCGAATACCAATGAGAGCCCTGCCCCTCCCCATGTTTCTCTCTCTCTCTCTCTCTCTCTCTCTCTCTCTCTCTCTCTCTCTCTCTCCCTCCGTACATGTGCGTATGTATGTATGTCTCTCTCTCTCTCTCTCTCTCTGTACATGTGCATATGTATGTTTGTATGTTTGTATGTATGTATGTATGCATGCATGTATGTATGTTTGTATGTTTGTATGTATATGTTTACTTCTACTAAAATATGCAGTTCTTCCCTTACGTTGCACATAGATATTTGAAACTGTACTGTACGAGCATATATATATTTTTTGACGGGCTCTGTTACAGTATGCTTAAGACTACCTCGTTATTAGCAAACAGACAGTACTTTGTATTCTGTTCCTAATTCCTTCACTTTGAGAGGTCTATCCCAGAAGTGATTAAATCGATTGGATAATGCGTTAATCAAAGAGAATCGTGTAAAATCCTCCATATAATAAGTGAAAAGAGTGAGGTCGTTCCATGAGTTCCCTGATCATGTCGGGAAAGCACAGGAATTCGAACCTGACTGATTCTCAGCGTCACTAGATTTTTTTTTTTTTTCTGATGCAGGAGTTTCGCAACTATCTACATTAAAAACTGCAGTGCTGAACCTCAACAATACTCACCTCAGTCCGCAGTAGTCTTAGGAGTAATGCCGATTGACTACACAAGGGTCATTAAAAGTGTTGTAGGTCTCGAGACCGGTCTCGAGACCAGTTTGATGTGGTCTTGGTCTTGATCTTGGTCTTCCTTGACGTGGTCTTTGCTTTGATCTTGGTCTCAAAGCTTCTGGTCTCGGAGTTTTGGCTCGAGACCAGCTCGAGACCAGCATTACAAAGTGCATCTCGGCGTGGGGAAGGTTGGAATTTATGATCATACGCGGAGAAAAATCATGGCTGATTCGATTCATGGCGCGCCATACAGCATTGTACTGTCTATAGATACTGCCTGGCTAGGGCTACGGTGATGATTCATGAGCTGACCATGCGAGCGCCTGTAGAGTGCGTGCGAGTCTAGAGAGCATGCATGACCTCAGACCAGGCCATTCTTGCAGTGATAATCTCTGTTTGCATGCACGCATGTTTGCAGCTCTGTTCGCCTCCGTGTACTTCATATACTGTACGTGTATGGTTTATGCAATCCCAACACCTTCGTACACGTACACTACTGGTTTAGCTAGTTCGATAGGATAACGTAACCACAAAAATTTATATTTTCCTATGTTTCTTTCTTCATGTCAATGAAGCAATGAAAGCAGAAATATTATACCTAGATGTTCAGTTGTTCTCATATATTAAATTTTGTAGATATATATCCTCCCTTCCAGGGACGTAGCCAGAATTTTGGAGGGATGGGGGCCAAGTCAGAGTTCAGTGGCTTCAACCTTTCGAGTTATGACCCATCAGAGCTTCCAAATGGCTATCACGCAGTGACTTCTGTGACCGTTTTAGAAGAAATCAGAATATTCTCTAGTGTTTCACAGCCACCCTCGTAATTCATACAAGTTATTCACCTACGAGCGGGGGGCCATGGCCATGTGGCCCAGTGGCGTTTCTATCCCCACTGAAGTGGGGGTCCACCTGGGGGCCGATAAATCATCTGTAGTAGCAAGAAGGACAGTGAGCAGACAAATGAGGGCCCCTTTCAAGAGGGAAAGTTAGTGAAAACTGTTCTCTTAAACAAATAGTGGGTACGGGCGTAAGAAGTATTTGGAGCACTTATAGAAGTAAAATATATAGTCTATATTTACGAACAAATTTTGCTTCCCACCTCTGTATCCCAAAACTCCTTCGGTCTCTTGTATAATTATCCTGAAAAATAGGTAGTCCCCCTCGACTGTTCACGAGAAACGAAAGATGAATATGTTGTGTATGGAGCGCTTGGGCACGGGTAAAGCTCGGAGAGAAACGCGAAAAATAGTCTTCCGAAAACCAGCTTTCGCATGAGGAAGATACAGCTATCCATGAGTACGATGGCACTGACAAAGTATGCAACACCATACAATTTAACTTCAAAACCGTACTTTCAAAAGTTTAAAAATCAAAAACTTTCAAAAGCCGTAACACCGGTGTTCAGGGCCGCGGAGAGCTAAGACAGCGCCCTGGGGTGCCTGGAAAACGTTTGACACGGGCCAGAAAAAGAAGCAAAA
This sequence comes from Coenobita brevimanus, assembly GCF_032717465.1. Classification (NCBI taxonomy): domain Eukaryota; kingdom Metazoa; phylum Arthropoda; class Malacostraca; order Decapoda; family Coenobitidae; genus Coenobita; species Coenobita brevimanus. The sequence goes on along the minus strand of NC_136988.1, from coordinate 4,509,703 downwards.
TTGTCAGTCCTGGTGTGGGCCCTGGTCCCTCCATACTCTTGAGTTTTGGCCCCGGGAATCATCCCCATTGCCCTCTTCTCTCTTTCATTCTTCTTAGTAATTGTCTTCCCAGAAACTCCTTGACCTCATTCAACTCATGTGCGATAAATTAGATTCGTTTATAAGGTGTTGAGTATCGCATCGATACATAAACTGCAACTGGGTGATTGGGGCTCAAGTGCACTCACTCGAGGGTCCGAGACGTCCGTGAAAACTGACCAGCTGTGCAGCACCTGTAGACTGCAGCTACTTTTCATTCATGCAGCAGACACATAAATTCTTGGTCTTGGTCTTCGTCTCGAAGGGTCCGATCTTGGTCTTGGTCTTGGTCTCGGAGGATCTGGTCTTGGCCTTGGTCTCGGAGGGTCTGTTCTTGGTCTTGGTCTTGGTCTTGAGGTGCCTGGTCTTGACTACAGCACTGGTCATTAACCCAGATAATGAGTTATAGTTAAATATCAGTCTATCACAAATATACGACTAGCAACCGTCGATGTTATATCAAGGTCCTCATTCGTACTCCTCGGTGAACATGGACAGAAAGAAAACATGACTCATTCGAGCCTCGCTGGCAGAAAAATCGAACTTGCAGCTGCAGCATGCATGTGCCACCGCTGCACCGCCGGCTGCCTCAGCTACAATCATTAACTGCTGACATGAACAGCCGTAAGAGAAGAAAATCTAAAACACGATCTACGAGTACAATTTAACTCACTTGAAAAAGAAAACTTTCTTTTTAGTTTTTCTTCCTGGTCTTTCCGGGAGATTTTATTCAATTTAGTGATGATATATTTAAATGTACAGTTAGCCGCTCCGGTTCGAGACATCTCTTCTGAATTGATTATGACCGTCTTAGGGCTAAGAAGAGTAAAAAAGATAACTAGGAATTCATCTTACCTACAGAGGCTAACGACCATGAAGCAACAGTGATTGTGTCTAAAGATGGTAGAATATTTGACCAGAACTCTATTCTGGGGCAGGGAGGTGAGATCATAGACACCATGAACATTATAGTAAGTGTCAGATATAATGCCATAACACCATTGGTAATAGACATTCATAAACTGACAGGAGCAAAAGTCATTATCATATGCTACATTGAAAGGATATATATATATATATTTAGAGAGAGAGAGAGAGAGAGAGAGAGAGAGAGAGAGAGAGAGAGAGGTACAGTCTATATATTATATATATATATATATATATATATATATATATATATATATATATATATAATAATATATACTGTGGATCTCTATCTATCTATGTATCTATGTCTATCTATCTATCTATCTACCTATCTAGATAGATAGATAGACATAGATAGATAGATAGATAGATAGATAGATACGCAGTATGTATATATATATATATATATATATATATATATATATATATATATATATATATATAGTCTGCTTGCATCCCTCCACCTCTACGACGGGCGCATCGCTCGTCTAGCAACAAACCCTCATCCCTTTTCTGTCCAAACCTGTAATGCAAGATTCAACCGTTACTCTCAGTCTTTCATTTATGCAACAGGTCATCTCTGGAACTGTCTTCCTCTGTCTGTATTTCCTACTTCTTATGATCTCCAGTCTTTCAAACGCATTGGGTCCAGGGATCTCGACATGAACGGATCTTGAATTTGGCCCTCTGTTGTACTGTTTTTGTATTTTTCTTGGAAGGAACGGTTCGCGGGCTCCTGGCCTTTGGTTACTATTCTTGGATTTAAAAAATCATCTGGTGATCGAAAGAATAAAATAAGATGCCCATCATCAGTCCCTTTAGGCAGTACTATTCTAAAGCTTTTGACAGAGTATGGCACCGTTCCTTGCCGTCCAAACTCCCTTGCTATGGATTAACATCTTTTGTTCCCTTGATTTCGTCATATCTCAGTGACAGGAAAGTAAGAGTAAAACTAGATGATGTATATTCCATATTCCACTCAATTAACGCCGGCGTGCCACAGGGACCAGTTCTGGCACCAACCCTGTTCCTGGTTCATATTAATGATCTCTTATCTGTCACTCACAATCCCATCCACTTATATGCAGATGGCTAAACACTACATTGTTCATTCACACTCAGACACCCATTTACAGTCTAATATCTCTACTTCTCAAAACTCAGTACTGCTATCTCCATAAATCAAGACCTATCTACGATCAGTAACTGGTGACAAAACAACCTTGTCTCATTAAATGCTTGTAAAGCTAAGTATACACAATTTATTAATAGACAGATATTGCCAGATTCGTATATTACCTTCAGTGCTACTAATATTCCCATCTTCAAAAGTATTGAAATTTTCGGCGTCTCACTTACCAATGCCCTCAGTTGGACCTCTCATGTTAGATCACTTGCTAAAACCGCCTCAGAGAAACTTGGACTATTTTGCAGAGTCTGTACCTTCTTCACTGACGAGCAGTTAGTTGTAATTTATAAGAGTCATGTACTCTCTCAGCTCCAATATTGCTCACCCTCGTGGAATGGATGTGGAGAGGTTGCATTAAAACAATTAGACAAAATTCAGAACAAGGCTGTTAGAATTATTAACAACCCTGCCATTACAAATAAACTACCTCCTCTACAAGTAAGAAGGAATGTTGCCTCCCTTGCATTATTTTACAGATATTTTTATGACAAATTCTCAGACGAAGTTGCGTCCATGGTGCCACCTCTCCATGCCTTCCCTTGTGCTACACGGGCATCTGGTAGCGCTCATGACTGGAATGTCACTCAGCCATATTGCAGAACTTCTGCCTATCAGAATTCTTTCATTCCCCGAACTTCATCTCTCTGGAACTCGCTTCCTCAGAGTTGTTTCCCTCCAAACTTCAACCTACAGCTGTTCAAGTCTAACTGTTACAGATATTTTATGAACAGAGGACACCAGTAATCTGGTGAATGGATTATTTTTTTTGTATTCATTTGTTTTTCCTTCCTCTGTTCAGTTATTTAAAAAAAAAATGGACACAGGCTGGTCATTTCATTGTTTGTTATTATTAAGAAATTCAGTGTGTGGGTAGTGTGATGAGTAAGGATGGAGGTTTGGAGGGTGAAGTGCTTGAAAGGGTACAGCAGGGAAGAAAGGTTGCTGGTTCCTTGAAATCAGTGATAAGAAGCAGGAAAGTGAGCATGGAAGTGAAAAAGTTACTACATGACAGTATTGTGATACCAACTCTAACGTATGGAAATGAAGCTTGGACGTTGCTGGAAGGACACAAGTCAAGAGTGAGAGCAGTGGAAATGAGTTATTGAAGAGGAGCCTGTGGAATCACATGGAGAGACAGGCTGACAAATGAGAATATAAAGGAGCGTTGTGGTGTGGATGTGGATGTGATAGGAAGCGTTAGGAGGAATACACTGAGGTGGTTTGGCCATGCGGAGAGGATGGAGGGTGAAAGTCTGACGAAGAGAGTGTACGTGAGGTGGAGGGGGGAAGAGGGAGGGGGAGGCCGAGGATGAGATGGAGGGATGGGGTGGAGAGGTATATGAGAGAGGGAGGGGAGTGAGTTGGGAGCGGGGCAATGAAATGGCGGGGGACAGGGCGACGTGGAGGCGATTTGTTTGTGGCCACCCCGATTGGGATTTAGGCGTCTGGCAATAGATAGATAGATAGAAGAAATTCAGGTTTGAGTATTTCTCTTGCAATGCTCTAGATTTTAGTGATCGCGTAGAACAAACTCAGAATAATTTCTTTTTCTTGTTGTCATACTCAAGTCATAAGTTTGATTATATCTTGTTTGGTTATAATTTTTGTCCATCTCACTACACAAACCCGGAGGACCGTTGCCACCAAATAAGCTTAGGCAACGTTATTCATCAAGACAAGTAGACAAACTATTTATTTCGTGTTTGTTGATTTTTATTGACAGATCTATGGTCTAATATATTCTATAGAACTTGATTTTTTTTCGATTTCGCAACATAAAGTTTGAACGGCAGTTCAAAACATACTAGCTCTTCCTTTCTCCTTAGTTACATTTTTACTCTTGACTTTGGTTCCTTGAAAGCAGTGATAAGAAACAGGGAAGTAAGCATGGAAGTGAAAAAGTTACTGCATAACGGTATTGCGATACCAATTCTAACGTCTGGAAGTGAAGCTTGGACGTTGCTGCAGGGACAAAAGTCTAGAATGAGAGCAGTGGAAATGAGTTATTTGAGAGGAGCATGTGGAGTCACATGGAGAGACAGACTGACGAATAAGAAAGTGAAGGAGCGTTGTGGTGTGGATGTGGATGTGGTAGGAAGCGTTAGGAGAAACACACTGAGGTGGTTTGGCCATGTGGAAAGCATGGAGAATGAGAGACTGACAAGGAGAGTGTATATGAATGAGGTGGAGGATGGAGAGGGAGTGGGAGGCCAAGGATGAGATGTAGGGATGGAGTGAAGCGGTATATGGGAGAGGGGTGTGTGAGCTGGAAGCAGGGCATTGAAATGGCGGGGGACAGGGCGACATGGAGGTAATTTGTTTGTAGCCACCCCTTACGGGATTAAGAAGTCTGGAAATATATAGATAGATTGTGTAGATAGACTTTGGTGACAGGTTTCAGTGATTCGATTTAGATAACTTTCTGGAGATTGCTTATAATGTAGGCGTGAGTTAATCCATAGCTTACAAGACCTCTCCAGTCCAGAGAGTTTATCAAAAGTTTGATAAAACGGTACAGAAAAACCATGACCGAAACGAAATACGTCATCGACCTGAAGGCACTGATTGCAACGTCGAAATTTTAATTACTCTTTATGCAACATTATAGCTTATTTTCCAGCTGTGAGCACAAGCAATCGTAGATGCTGCAAGCAAACTTAAAGAGCAGCGCTACTCATCACTTCTCACAAGTTCCCTCTCTCCACCCTGGATATGTCACGGGAACTCAAGAATTCCAGTTGGATGGTATTTTTATACGGATTTTATTACCGTCTGGAATAAGATTGAGACCAGTCTCGTCCCTGCTCTCTCTCTCTCTCTCTCTCTCTCTCTCTCTCTCTCTCTCTCTCTCTCTCTCTCTCTCTCTCTCTCTCATGTGTCTCCTCCACAAATATACGAACTTGTGAGTGTATTTTTGTCTTTGGTTTTTGTTCGTGCCTGTTAGAATAGTCGTTAATAAAAAAGAAGAAGGCATTATATATATTTTATTCCTACTCCCTTCACTACGAGAGACCCATCCATTCCTAATATAGATACACGAAGTAGCACTCTAACACGAGCATCCATCAGCTGGTCTAAAGGTCTGATTGTTCCTGTAACTTTGATATATGACCTTTCCTTCTGACCTTGAGTTTTGACTTACTGTTCCCAAAATCAAATCCTTTACCCATCCCTAACCTTATTCAAAAAGTTTGGCGTAATTCGGATAAAAACTGTTTAAGTTGACTTTAACTGTAAGTGACGCTAACTTTGTCTTACTATGAAAAAAAGAAAAAGAAATGCAGGTCACCCCTTAGGCTAATCATCAGCCTCTTCGCTAACTTTAGTTCAAATCACTTAGAATAAGGCTCTGTGTCACAGTAAGAGCACGTAATAACACTCTTGAATAAGGAATGAAAAAAAAAAATCTTGAGCCTGTCCAAAGATTATAGAATAACAGCAAAAAAATAACAGCATCATAACCACCATCACCATATACAAATCCAACAGCATAATGAGCCCATCCAACAACAACACAACGTTCATAGGTCTGCCAACACCAATAAATTAAATGAACAACAACAGCACCACCACCACCACCACCAGTGACAACAAGAGCCACGAAGCAGATCATAAGGTTATTCAACGACACCATCACCAACAAAACAATAATATTAACGACAAAAATTAAGCAATAATGAATCTGCCCTACTACAACAAACAATGGGAGCCAAAAGCAATAATAATGTAACTACTTCAACCGCCTCTACCACCACCACCACCATAAGATACTGGAGCACTATATGCACCCCATTACAATGCATTCTCAAGGGTCACATTAAAGGACATGAAAGGGTAGGGTGGACTGAAAGCAATTAGCTGGTCGTGAAGGGAATCTTGCGAGCAGATGTTGACGGGAGAGGGGCCACTGCACTCTCTGGCCCACAGTATTAAAACTGGATAAGCTAGTCTCGACAAGCCCCCAGTCTTTACAATAATATTTTAAGCATGTGATAATAGAAAATGTCTGCCATTTCCATATCAATTTTGACCACACTCTGTAATGTGGGATGAAGACTTTTCTCACCTAACAATTACCAGTGCTTCATAAATGACCAATGAAAATCAGGGACTTCCTTACTCCTTTGTACACTAAGTTTTAGTAATGCAACATTCTCTCTCTCTTATCTCCTGTCTATCCGCATATGGACAGGGTGGGCCGAAAACAGCGCTTAGCTAGACACTCATCTGCCAGTCTTTTATGTGCTGCAGAGATGGCTCAGCAGGCTGGTTATGAGAGTTGGGTATGGCAGTGGCAGCAGAAAATGAAGTAATGATGCAGATAAATATTGATAATGCTGACTGCGCCGCTCTCGAATGCATATCACCCAGAGCATTTTCCTTTCCATATTTCTACCTATCAAGTTTTGGTCACAGATTAGTCACTCTAATCCATACAACATGATGACGTCATTGTATTTCACACTTGCTGGTGCTGATGCCGGACAATTTCATACAGCTTAAGGATGGACCATAGTTTCTTAGCAGTATAATGATATCACTGTCTATCCCAGCCACAACAAAAGGTCCTCTTTAATCTGAACAAAATCTGAAAGGAGCAGCATGCATGGAATTTAAAAGAAATCAATGTACTGGAGGGTTTGATGAGTACTGCTTCTCACTCCTTCACTACGAGGTATCTCCAAGGTGCATTTTCAATTGATGGAAGAAGTATGAAGGGAATACATAGTAAAAAGATGTCACCGTATTGAAAGGATTAACCGCTTTACCACAATGGTGTCTTCTTACCACAGTCACAGGAATAGTCAAGCCTTAATGTGTGTCTCAATCTGTGTCACTGCATTTTTTTAATGACACATGACAAGCAGCAGTCACAGAATTTTATGAGCATTCCCCATTCACTCTCATCGAATTTTATTGTACAGTCTTCAGCATAAATTCGCTGCAGATCTACTCATGTGATGTGAGTCCTTTTGTCTGGCAATAGACTTTTATAAACTTTAAAGACGTGTTTCTAAAATGTGGTATTAGAGAATCCTTAGAGTACAATAAACTGTATACCCAGTTTAATTAATAAACAAAAAACAAGAGTTGACAAAAGAATGTTATGGAATAACGTTTGAGCATTATACTCTGGTATTCCTCCTTACATCCGATTCTAAGCTCCCTTCCACTCTCTGCCCCTTATTCCTCCTGGTGTCTCCCCCACCCCTTCCTCTCGCTCCTGCCCCCCCCCCACCCATTTCCATGCCTCTCAACTTTCTCCTCTCCCTCCCTCTCTACCTTCACTCATTTATCCACGGCACTAACTTGATTGGCACATTACAACTCTCTCTCGACTGTTTACTAAAACCACTCTGCCCTATTCCCAGTTACTTGCAGTACAGCCAACTATATCCTAGGTTTATTATCAATTTTTTCTTCCTGTTCAAGTCCCATTTTCACCCCATTTCCAGTTGGCTTTCGTTTCTCAACCATTTGTCATTAAACAGCCAAGAGATACAAGAACACTGAGGTCTCGTTCTTGTGACGCATTCCTTACTGGTGTTTGTTTGAGTGAAGCTGGCAGTGGGTGGCTATTAATATTTCAGGAGGCAAAATTAAATAAACATTTGTGCCCATTCCTCCTATTTCTCATCCTCTCACTTCCCTAGGAAAATGTTCCCATTGTCCTCATTTTGTTCACTGATTCTTGAAGTAGAATCAGAAACAATAATTTTTCAAACTACTGCATCATGTTTGGAGTAAAGAGTGAGAGACAAAAACTGTGGCATGGCAAGAAATTCGTGGATGTAGAGGAGCAAAAAAGGTTACAGGAATAGACAGAAAATAGAGAAGAGTGAGGTTCATTACCCCTCTTGCGCAAGATGACGCACCGCGAGTCATAAGCCTCGCAATCTGAAGGGTAGCTGATGACACAACATGACGCAACTTCCCTATAAATGGTCATAGAAACTTTTCCTGTGAATGGATTTGCATCAAATTTGGTTGAGTCAAAGCTGAGTGTTGCTAGGTCCAGGGAAAATATATGGCAACAGCCGAGAGCTTATTGGAAGGGTAAGCAGCCTATATTTATCTCAGTATTGTCCCATCAGTCAGGCTGGAAGAGTGTGTAAGCATGCGGCCGGGCATTTAAACCCGCATTTGGCTACTACTGCACCATCCATACCTTACATGTGTATAGTGATACTGTGTTGTATATAGTGCAATGTGCTTGTTAAGAACGTTTATAAGTGTTTCTTACATATTTTCAGAGAAAGTGAGATTTGAAAATTCCTAACCGATTTTTACCGTTCCCTTGCTATTGTTACATTACACTAAACCTGTGGGCTTACCTGAGAAAGATTACATGAAATACTTATTCAGTGGAAGTGAGAGTGAAGAAAGCAGTGAAAGTGAAATGGGACGTGAATATGTTGAGGAGGAGAGAGTGAGGAGCAGAAAAGCGAGGGTGGAATGTGACCCTACGAATGATAAGGGCAAACCCGCAGACAAGGCTGCTGTGATAAGCTGTAGTAGGACCATCACCACCACAATTCCTTTCACCACTGCCACCACTGGTCCTTTCACCACTGCCACGACTGGTGCTACTACAACCAATGCCATCACTCAGACGACATTTTTCGCCTTTCCAGAGACCACCACACTGTTGAAAGCATACAGCTGTAAATCACATCGCAAACACACACACACACACACACACACACACACACACTCAAGCTGTGATCATACCTGTCCTCCTCTCTGCAGCTCCATCTCCTCTCAAGAAACAGTACAACACTGCTAGAGGACATGAATAACCAGCTTATTTGTCTAGTTTTTATACCATTGTATTGTAAGGTATAAATTGTGTGTTTACTCTATATTTCTCATAGGGAAAATGTGGTGCATTTCATTGCTGTTCTCTCATTCATTTTACTCGTAAAGTATAGGTCGCATCAAAAATCTGAAGAAAGCATGATCAAGCTGATGATTTCCTATGCATACTTTTGCAAAGCCAAGTAACATATGTGTGAAAGTAAATGAGGAAAAGTTACGAAAGACGAACATACTCAGCCTACGGGCCTGAGTTTAAGTGCTGTCACAGCGCAAATCATACCCAACCCATCGTAACTTTTCAAAATTCATTTTCTCCAGAACATTATTGTTTATAACACTGTGCATTATATCATAGGTTTCCTTAACCTTTGGGCTGCAAAACTGGATAGAATTTACATTTATTTTTGTTACAGTGTCACTAACAACATACAAAAAAAATAAATCAGACGTTTTTAGGTGATTTTCGTAGTTTTTTTATTTACTCAAAAACTATTGGACGTATCAACTTGAAACTTTCACAGATGAAATATCGTGAAATTCTGCATATAGACATGTCCTTTGCAGCTGCGCATCACGGGAAAAATTATTCACGGTGATGTTGGGACGTTATGAGAAGCTAGTTTTCATGTAAATAATGTTTATTCAGGCTTCATTTCTATACATTTATTCATCTAATTGCTTTTTTTTCTTATCTTATAGCATAAACATCAATGAAGATGATGGGAAGCGATTTATAACTATATAAGCACTTTCCAGGGGTAAATTGGGCCATAGAAATTTTTCCCTTGCCATGAGTGCAGAGCCAGCCTGAGCAAAGTTTTCATTCTGTGCATGGAACCGAAACTTATTTAAAACTTATGGTGCGCGAGGGGGTTACGTAGATAAGCGCTGAGGATAATGGAAGGTAAACAGGGCAGGGAGAGAGGGAAGTGGATATAAAGAAAAACAGGGGGAAGGAGGAAGAGGGGGACGTTGGAGAGGGACACTGGAAAGGGTACTAGGGAGAGAGCAGAAGTTTCATCATTCCACAACATTCTTCCGTCATCTCTTGTACATTTTTATGCTAGTCAGATATAAAGAATATTGCATTCTAGGCGGTTTATAGTACTACTTCTTACAAACACGTCTTTAAAGGGTAAAAAAGCTTGTTTGGCAACTAGTACCAATAGGCTACACTGTTGCCAGACAAAACAACCCACATCACACGAGCAGGCTTCCAGCAGTGAATTTGTGCAAATGACTGTACCTAAAGGGAACTGTGCCTTATGGTGTTGAGGAGTGTTTGTTCACTGTGAAACGCATAGTCTTACATTCAGCCAGGGATGTTTGAAGAGGGTGAGGAGGAACTATGGCTTACGGTTGTCTATTAACTATCGATCATCTATTTTTCCCTTTTTCATCAAGATCACAGAAGCCCGGGACTAGGCTGCTCAGTGCACAGTCCTGTCATTTTACAGCAAGTGTACGATGAAGTTTCATCATGATCAAGCTACAATGTGGTGATATTATTGTAGTTTTAAAAGGATTTTTGTCACTGAAGGTGTTATAAAGACTATAATGTAACCTTTTCTGTTCAAAAGATCTCATGTAAGCTGAATAAAATCGTCTGGTAGTAAAGAAAGGCAAATGAAATAAAGAATCCATCATCTGATATAATGAGTCAAGGTGAAGGCCACTGCCTCGCTTTCCACTGAGTGGCATTATGTGAGCAATGAATTCCAACCAATACCCCAAATGCAAACCCAATCCCACCCCATCCGGTGAAGCACCTTAACCTGTCTCATCCCGACCAATTTTCCACCACTGACTCCCCCCAATCCCGACCAATTTTGGAAAAAAAATTTTTTTGGCTCAATCCTCCGCTTTGGGTGAGAAACATTGAAAATTCATAGAGAAATCACTCACCTGAGGTTTAAAATGCTGAATACAGGTAGCAGTACCCCTTACCTTACTGGGTTTTCTATCAGGCTGGCTCCAAAGAAAACGAGTTCCATAGGAGGGTAACTATTCCACACCACTCATAAACGGTATTTATTTATTTATTTGGTACGAATTTATTTGTAGGACGAGAGTATATTGGTTTTCACACGGTAATATAGGCAATATAAGCATTGTTTCACTCACCAAACACATCACCATACCTAACCTCTTTTGGCAACATTACCTGATCATCATTTCTGACTGTTTCTTCCTCTAATGTTACGTAAACTTTGTCCTCCACATTGTCATCGACTGGGGAATCACTCTGGCCTTGATTTTCGTACCATGGCATGATATGTCTTTACTGGCCAGGTCACTGGTAACAGTTGAATTGCCTAGACAATGGGATGCAGAGGGGGAGGAGGTCATGTGGGGTAAGGCATTGTTCCTGCCTGGCATCTTGTAGAGGAAGGTGTCCCATGTATACGTACCAAAAATCACGCACAAAAATTGAAAAATGTGCAAATGACAGATCTTGCAATTGCAGCACATTTATATACATCAACGGGAGTCACAGTGACAAAACGTGTGGACTTTTATACGTCAACGGGAGTCACAGTGACAAAACATGTGGATTCTTATATACGTCAATGGGAGTCGGCGAGTTAACTCACTAAACTACCTGGTGTCAATGTTACATGGTGCCCCCAATGTGGTAAATAGGTTACTGGGTTGCAGGAAGCCATTCGGTTTTTCAGTCGGTGTAGCATCATCTGAAGGTAGCATTGCATCGAGAGAGTGAGGAGGATGAGCCTTTTGGGATGAACCGAGAATACCAAGGAAGTGATGAATGAGTGAATGGATGTGTGGCCAGTTTCTCTAAGCAGTCTGGTTGATAACTTTCTGGCTTTACTAGTTCCCTGTTACTCTTAAACTATCTCACTCCATGTCCTAGTGGGACAGAAGGTTTTGCAAGAATAAAGTAAAAAATACGCCATAATACTGAAGCTGTGAAAAATAGATTCTGCCCATTATTTCATGTCTTTCTAAAACATACGAAATATGTCGGCTGAACTCAATCACGAGGGTCCCTTTTACATCATGCTTGTCTCTGATTGACTGTTTTCTTGCCCGTGTCCTTGTGCCTCTGTCTGTCTGTGTGCCTTCCTGCCTTTCTGTTAGTCTGCTTGCTTCTCTTCACCTGCCTGCCTTTCTTTCTGCCTGCTTGCCTATCTTTCTTTGGCTGACTCGATGTTTGTCTATCCGTCTGTCTGCCTACCTGTCTCTCCTTGCTGCCTGTTTACCTGTCTGTCTACCTTACTGTCTCTCTCTCCTTGTCTCTATGTGTGCCCCCCTGCTTACCTGGCTATCTTCCTGTTTTTGTGTCTGCCTTGCTATGACTACCTGTGTTCCTGTCGGTCTCTCTATCTGTCTACATCGTTCGTTTTCGTTCGTTTTTAAAGGCTCCAACATGCTTGCATGTGTCGGCCTTGGTCACCTAATGGCGGCTCTCCATGCTGCACGATCCATTGCAGCCTCCCTGTTCAGTCCCTTAACCCTAAGATCACACTTAATGACCTCGTCCCATGTCTTTCTCGGTCTACCCCTCATAACCCCACCCCCAATATTAACACTTCTCACCTTCCCCACCCAACTATCATCCCCCATCCTCTCCACATGTCCAAACCACCTCAATCTACCTCTCCTCATCACAACACCAATACACTCCAGTCCCATCCTACCTCTCAACTCTTCCATTGTAAACCCAGCCCCTCCAGGCCTTGGACGCAGGGACGCAATGCACATCCACCTAATCATTGTCATTTCTGTACGTCTGAGCCGGCGAATGTCTTCCTCCTTCACTGCCCAGGTCTCACTGCCATACAGCATTACACTCCTAACACACGCTGCATACAAAGACCCCTTAGCACGTAGGGAGAGCCCCCTCAATGTCAGGAGAGGCAAGAGCTCCCTGAACTTCTTCCAACCACTTCTCACCCTAGCCACAGAGCTAGCTCCAGCCCCACCTCCAGCACACAACATGTCTCCTAAATAACAAAACTCTTCCACACACTCAAGAGATTCACCAGCAAGTTCAATTCTTTCACGTCTGACGATCTCCACCTGCTCACCCCGGCACGCCGTACACATAAAATCAGCATTATCTCGCAGTCTACCTCTGATACCACTACATCTCTTATGCACCCATTTATCACACACACTGCACAAGATGGAATTACTTCCCACGCCCTTGTGGCAAACTGCACATGGCCACTCTCCCTCGTCTTTGACAGTACCGCCACCAACCCTAGATATCATCACTTTTGTTTTATCTGCATTTACCCTTAAACCCTTTTGCCCCATACCATCTCTCCACTTCCTAAACCTTTCCTCCGCCTCCCTTTCATTCTCTGCAATCAACACCAAATCATCAGCATACAACAACTCCCACGGGAGTCCGTTTCTAAAGTCACGTGAAAGGGCTTCAAGTACCATGATAAACAACATGGGACTCAAGACTGACCCCTGATGCACACCAACATTCACGGAAAACTCATCACTCAAATCTCCATTCACTCTCACCTGGGTGTGAGCACCCACATACATGGCCATAACCACCCTAACCAGCCACTCCTCCAAGCCAAGCTTTCTCATTGCCCACTTCACCACCTCTCTAGGGACTCTGTCAAAGGCCTTTTCCAAATCAACAAAAACAAAATAAAGATCCCTTCTCCTACCAATATATTTTTCCTGAAGCTGTCGAACAATGAATATGGCATCAGTGGTCCCCCTACCTGGCATAAACCCAAACTGCATCTCATCAATATTCACTCTTTCTCTAATCATACCTTCTAAAACTCTCTCCATTACCTTCATTATCTGATCTAAAAGCTTTATACCTCTATAATTCCCTCTTTCCAGGGCATCACCCTTCCCTTTATACACATTTACAATTACACTCTTCAGCCAATCATCTGGGACAACACACTCATAAATAATCCTGTTTATCAGGTCAGTGACTAAACTCACCCCTATATCGCCTGAGGCCTTCAACATTTCGGCAGTCAACCCAGACACACCTGCTGCCTTCCCCACCCTCATCCTGCCTATTGCCTCACTCACAGTAGCAGTATCAATCAAAGGCCAAGGGCCAGACACTGGATCTGCTGGCTCCAAACCTTCCCTGTCCCAGTCAAACTCCTCATTCAACAACCGGTTATAATGCTCTCTCCATGCATCTTTAATATCCTCACTGTTCACCACTACCCTTCCTTCATCATTCTTCACACACTGCTCACCTATGATATCCCGATTATCCCTCTTCACCTGACCTGCCACCCTAAATATATTTTTCCTTTCCCCTGATTTAGGTTATCAAGTAATTGTCTCTGTGACTCAGACTTTGCCCTGTATACCTCTCTCCTAGCCCTACGCTTGGCTGCCAAATATTCCTCTTTGCTACCACCCTTCTTCCATTCCCGGAAAAGCCTTCTTTTCTCCTTAATTGCAGCTTCTACACCCTCATCCCACCACCAAGTTACTTTATGTCTTGGTGGTCCTCTTGTCCAGCCGCATGTTACATCAGTAACTCTCAAGAAATTGTTCTTGAGGGCTCTGTACTGTTCATTAACGCCTCTGTCTACAGCTCCCTGTTCAGCCACCACTCTCCTCAACTCGCTATAGAAGGCATCCCTTACTACATGTTTAATTCATTAGGTCTTTGGGTCCGTGTGTTTGCCTGTGAACCTGGCTGCCTGCCTGCCTTGCTATCTCTCAGCATACCTGTGTTGTCTGCCTGAAAGATTGCCTTTTCATCTCTGCAAGTCTAACTACCTGTGTATCTGACTGTCTGACTGTCCATCTGCCTTCCTGCCTGCCTGTCTCTCTGCACGTCTGTCTTTCTGCTTGCTTCCTTTGTGTCTATCTATCTATCTATTTTTCTGCCTGTTTCTATGGCAGTCTTTCTACATTCCTGTTTGTCTGCCTGCCTACTCGTCATGACATCAACTGTCCCCATTACCACACAAATTCTGGCATTAGGGTGGAAATATTGTTGTCAGGTTTTGGAATACACACACACACACACACACACACACACACACACACACACACACACACACACACACACACACACACACACACACACACACTCAGACTGGTCGAAACTGACCTCAAACTCAGATATATAAACCATATTTATTTTCATTTTCAGCCTTTACACTTTCATTTTGTTTATTATTGTTGCTAGACTCAGATGATTCCAGTAAGTCTTACTGAAAAGCTATGAGTTTTAAAGCTATGAGTTTAAAGCTATGAGTTTTCTGTTTTACAGAAATTTTTTTGTAATAGCATGAATATAATACAGAATTTGTCACTGAACAGAAGACATTAGTGACGGTTATTATAAAACCCATGAACGAGATATCTCTCCAGTGCCTAACAAAATAATCTGAAAGTAAAAAATACAATAAATGAAGAGGACACTATACTGAGAGCCTTATTATGACTGATGAATATTAGTCGTCAGCCGCCTCAATATGAAAACAAATGATTTGATTTACCATTGACGAAAAGGATTTTATTGTTTCTTTCTTCTTAAGCTAAGCAGACTACAGCTTGATTATCTTATTCATTTGCGGATGCCTCTCTCTCTCTCTCTCTCTCTCTCTCTCTCTCTCTCTCTCTCTCTCTCTCTATATATATATATATATATATATATATATATATATATATATGCAGAGGTGAAAGACTGTCCAGGTGCTTGAGGGTGCAAAAGTGGATATATGTGGATTAACTGAAACTTAATGGAGAGGGTGAGAGTTTGGAAGAATGGGAGTATGAATGGAGTATATGCGTGGAAGTAGGTGAGAATGAGAGGGCAAAAGGAGTGTACATTGTTGTTAGGAACAGGTGAAAGGAGAATATAAGAGCCAATGGATCAGTTGGCTCAAGGACTGTGTGAGTAAAATTGAAAGTTGGACTACAAATGTGGGCGATTGTGTGTGTGTATCCGCCAGCGCAAGATCATACAAGCAAATTGAGAGAAGAGTTCTGGACAAATGTGGAGGCGTGCATGGAAAAGTTTGAAATGGAGGAATAGAAGGGAAGGACAGGAGTAAGTACTTCATACAAAGAGGGTGGAAAAGTTTCAAGAGAATGGAAAAAATGCACAATATACGAGAGAAGTGGAGGAGCCACTGGGTAAATATGGATTGCAGCAGACAGGGGACGTGGAAGGTGTGTGCAAGATATTCACAGAAGAAATCTGTGATGCATGTGAGGTGGTGTGCGGGATGAAGAGAAGGCAAAAAAGGGTGCAAGGAATAGCATGGTGGAATGAAGAGGTGAGACAGGCTGTGGTACAAAAGAAGAAACATATAATGAGTTGAGAGACGGAAGAGAGAGTTATACTCGTATGTAGAGAGGAAGAGAGAGGTAAAAAGATTAGTAAGAGAGAGTAAGTAGAGAGTGAATGAGGAATTTGGAAGGAATTTGAGTGTAAAGTGGAGGGAATGTAAGATAATGTTCCGGACAGAGGTTAAAGAGAGCTTGACAGGGTGTCAAAGAAGTTATCTGGGGAGTGAAGGATGAAAATGGTAGATTACTAGTGGAGAAGGCAGAAAAAGTGAGCAGATGGAGAGAACACTTTAAGGAATTGTTGAACATAGAGAATGAAAGTAATATGAGTATAAGTAGCTGGAGAATAGCTGGGAGACAGAGGAATGTGAGAAGAGAGAAAAAAAAAAAATAGCAGGACAGAAGTTCTGGAAGCAATGAAGAAAGTCAAAATTGTGAAAGTCCCAGGAATTGGTGGAGTGTGTGGTGAAATGCTGAAGCATGGGGGAGAGACAGTTGTGAAAAGGATGTAGAAGACGTTCAGATTGGCCTGTGAGGAAGGCAGAGTCCCGGAGGATTGGAAGTCAGGTATAATTATTCCCTTGTACAAGGGGACAGGGGAGAAAGGATGTGTGGTAATCAATGGGGTATTTATCTTCTTAATGTAATGGGAAAAGTATATGGTAGGATACTTATTGACAGAAATAACAGAGGAATTAATTGGAGAAGAACAGGGAGATTTTACGAAGGGAGAGGTTGTGTGGATCAGATATTCTTTCTTAGATCTTTGGTGAAAAAGTTTCTAGAGAAAGGAAAGAAGTTGTATGCAGCCTTCATGGAACTGGAGAAAACATATGACAGGGTGGATAGACAAGGATTGTGGAAAGTATTAAGGATAAATGGAGTAAATGGGAAGTTGTTGAATGCTGTGAAGAGTATGTATGAGGATGCTAAGGCTGCAGTGCGTGTGGATAGTGAACTGAGTGAATATTTCTGTTTGAAGGTTGGACTGAAACAGGGCTGTGCCATGTCTCCATGGTTGTTCAGTTCGTATTAGGATGGGGTTACAAAAGAGATACAAGGTAAGGCAGTGGATGCTGGAGCGGCCCTAATGAGCGAGGGCAGTGTTTGGAAACTCCCTGTACTGTTGTTTGCAGATGATACTGTGTTGCTAAGCATAGAAGAAAGGGAGCTGCAAGGCTTGGTGGATGAGTTTGGGAGATTGTGTAAGAAGCGGAATCTAAAGGTGAATGTAGGGAAGAGTAAAGTTATGGTCTTGGAGAGAAATGAAGTCAGTGAATGTACACTCGCACCAGAAAGTATCGGTGGACTGTGGGTGCGATGCCATCCAGAATGATTCGACCATGGAGCACAGACAGCCCGTTAACACCTGTATATGTTATAATATTTACGGCCATTCCCTACACATTATGAAGGACACAAGAGTTATATCTGATATAGCAGTCATCTATCGTCTGGGATGCCTGCGTGTGGGAGGATAGAATCGCAATTTCCAGTTCCCTTTGTTCCATGTGTCATAATATTTAACACATATTCTGCACCGATACTTTCTGGTGCGAGTGTACAGTGAGGTTGGAGGAGGAGGAAATGGAAAATGTGAGTGCGTTTAAGTACTTGGGTAGTGTAATGAGTAGGGATGGAAGTTTAGAGGGTAAAGTGCTTGAAAGGGTACAGCAAAGAAAGAAAGGTTCCTGGTTCCTTGAAAGCAGTGATAAAAAACAGGAAAGTAAGCACGGAAGTGAAAAAGTTGCTGCATAACAGTGTTGTGATACCAACTCTAACGTATGGAAGTGAAGTTTGAACGTTGTTGGAGGGACACAAGTCAAACGTGAGAGCAGTGGAAATAAGTTATTTGAGAGGAACATGTGGAGTCACATGGAAAGACAGGCTGACAAATAAGGAAGTAAGAGCATTGTGATGTGAATGTGGATGTGATAGGAAGCGTTAGGAGAAACTCAATGAGGTGGTTTGGCCATGAGGAGAGGATGGAAAGTGAGAGACTGATGAGGAGAGTGTATGTGAGGTGGAGGGGGGGAGAGGGATGGGGAGGCCAAGGATGAGATGGAGGGATGGAGTGGAGATGTATATGATAGAGGGGCGTGTGAGCTGGGAGGAGGGCAGTGAAATGGCGGGGGACAGGGCGACATGGAGGCAATTAGTTTGTGGCCACCCCTTACGGGATTAGGGCGTCTGGCGATAGATAGATAGATAGAATGTGTTCTTTATAACTTGTCTACCCTCTAAACTTAACTAAGGATGTTGAAGCAATATAAGAGAGGTGATCCTGCAAATATATAGAGTAACTAAGGTTTTTCCTTTTTCTAAAACTGATGAAAACAAATAAACTGCGATATCTGGCACTTTGCTTCTTACCTCTTACCTGTCGTCCTTGCCTTGCCTTGGTCATTATGCTGTTATGAGTGGGAACATAGTACATCTCTTTCGGCATTCGTTATCACGCTTGCGTTTTACCCTCCACCTGACAAAGTCAGAGGAGGGTATTGTTATCACTGGTGTCCATCCGTAGTGTTGGGCGGCCGGGTGGCTGGTCGGGCGTAGAGATTTCTTTTCTGAAGGAAATCTCAGTCAGTATTAATTATAGCGTCAATTTTTTTTACATAGTTATGTGTCTTGTAGTGAACTGATGCATTTTGATAGGTAGAATGCTGTGCCTTAAGTAGTTTTTTTTTTTTTTTTGATGAAAAAGTAAAAAGGCATAGAGATTTTGTTTCCAGAACAAAACTCAGAAAATATTAACTATAGGGTCATTAAATTTTCACTTAGTTATATATCTTACAGTGAACTGGTGCCTTTTGATAGGTAGAATGCTGTGTCTTAAGTAGCTTTTTTTTAATTATATATATATATATATATATATATATATATATATATATATATATATATATATATATATATATATATTGTTCTCTGAGATTTCAATGCGTCCTGCACAAAGAATCTCATGGGCGAAGTTAGGTTTACCATGGATAAACTACTGAAATTTTTAAGCTTTAACGTCTCTCTGCTGTACATATGGAGGATGAGGCGCGAGGGCCACTATGCACTTGATAAGGTGTGCACGAAGGTCGGGCAGTACGTGCTTGGTCAGATGGAGGGTTGCAACGATGATGATGATGGCAGTTGAGATGATGAGAATAGCGATTATGATGATGATGGTAGTATTGGTGGGGGTGGTGCTGGTAATGATGACGATGATGGTGGTGATGGTGGTAGATGATGATGATAGTGGTGGTGATAGTTGAGATGATGATGATGATGATGATGATAGTGGTGGTGATAGTTGAGATGATGATGATAGTGGTGGTGATAGTTGAGATGATGATGATAGTGGTGGTGATAGTTGAGATGA
Source organism: Coenobita brevimanus (assembly GCF_032717465.1). NCBI lineage: Eukaryota > Metazoa > Arthropoda > Malacostraca > Decapoda > Coenobitidae > Coenobita > Coenobita brevimanus. Next base: position 4,490,042 of record NC_136988.1, on the reverse strand, counting down.
TGATGATGATGATAGTGGTGGTGATAGTTGAGATGATGATGATAATGATAGTGGTGGTGATAGTTGAGATGATGATGATGATGATGATGGTAGTCATAGTGTTCGTTGAGATGATGATGGATGGTGATGGTAGTCGAGATTCTGCTGCTGATGATGATAATTTTCTCCATCATCTTTTTAAGCTTCAATGTGTTTACGTTATAAGGGGGAGGGGAGGAAAGGCAGTTATGCGTTTGGTTAAGTGCGTAGGGAGGTGGGGGGGTATGTGCTTGTTCAGATGGAGGGTTGCAACAACGTAGCATTGCCTATTTTTTTTCTTAATGAATGACACTTTCCTCTTTAGTACTTTTCATTGTCAATCTTGCTTTTGACAACCACCTTTTCCATCTTTAGGTTTTTTTATGAGACTGCACTCAGATTCTATTACATATTGAAATTTCATCGTACTTCATGAAAAACTATTAGTTGTTCCCCAATAACTGTATTGATTTTCACTAACTTCAGTGTATTCTCACGATTGTTGCCTTTTGCTACACTGCTGTTTGCTCACGGCTTTGTTTTTCACCTGAATGTCATCTCACATATATTTTTAAATGTGGATAAGAATATCATCATCTGGGCCTCCTTTCCTCCCTAGGACAGTCACAGTAGCAAAGTCCAGAGAGTCAAAGTTTGCCCAGATTAATGGGCCACTCTTCCTTTTACTCACTATTCAAGCCCTCGAAATCCTGGCTCCATCTGATGGGTCAAAAAACTTCACCACGTTCTACTTCACATATACCTATCTGATAGAGCCAATCCGAACACTGTCACGTTAAAAAGGGGTGCCAAATCCCTGGTCATGCACTTCTCCGCACAAAATTCATCCAGTCAGCTCGATCTCTTGTCAGTCCCTTAGTCTCACAAACATCCATACCTCTGTTCCTCACACGCACATTCATCATAATATCTCTCTACCTTCTTCTTGGCCTATCTCGCCTCCTCCCTCCTTCAGATTTGCTCAGATATACCCTTTTCACCACTCAATTGTCATTGATTCTCTCCAGGTGACCACACCATCTCAGTACACTCTTTTCGATTCTGCTTTCCACAGACTTCCTCGCTCCGAATCCTTCACGAATCACAATATTCCATATCCTATCCATTCTCTGTACTCCACATACATTCCTCAGCAGATCCCATCTCCACTGCTCTTACTCTTGACTTTTAAAGAGAGAAACCTGTACTGAGCACAGGAAAAATCATCTGCTACATTACCAATATGCCGGGAATCAAGCCCGGGACTCTCAGGTGAGAGCCAGGCAGCAAACCACTATACCATGATCTGGTGGTGGTGTAGTGATATGCTGCCTGGCTTTCACCCGAGAGTCCCGGGTTCGATTCCCGGCATATTGGTAATTTATCAGATGATTTTTCCTGTGCTCAGTACAGGTTTCTCTCTTCATTCTGACTTGCCGTAAGTGCTTGGGATAGAATAAAAGCATCTACTTGCCCGAGTGCCAGGGGGTTAACTCATCCTCTTGATGGCCACAGTGGGGGCGGAGGGACATTGGTTACAAGATTGTGACAAAGTGGGTTAACTTTTAACCTGCTCGTGGTGTAGTGGTATGCTGCCTGACCCTCACCTGAGAGTCCCGGGTTCTATTCCCGGCATATTGGTAATTTATCAGATCTTGACTTTTCATTTTCATGGCACATCGTAGTCTCACATCCATATGTTAATGTTGGGAATAACACTCCTTCATGGAAGCCTCATGCAGCTGCAACACTCAAGCCTCTGTTTCTTCTCAAGGCCTTCATAGCACCAGCTACTTTTCATCCTTGTGTACTTTCCACTTATGCACTTTTTCCTCTCTTTTCTGCCACTTTGGCAAGGTATTTGAACTCTTTCACCAATTCTAGTTTCATCATTCACTGTAACATCACACTGGGAGTCACATTCTCTTTCAATAATCATCGCTTTACTATTTTCTACATTTCATCTCAAGCCACGACGCTCACAGACTTCAACGAAACTCTGCACTACTCTACCAAACTCTAGTCCCGTATTTCCATGTAGCACTGCATCGTCAGCACAGAATAACTTTGATATTCCATCCAAAACCATTCATTACCATCGCCATCCCTCTCTCCATTAGGCTACTCGAGTTTTTACCTCTCTCATCACCCCATCCATATATACTGTACAGTATATATATATATATATATATATATATATATATATATATATATATATATATATATATATATATATATATATATATATATATGTTTATTTATTTATTAACACACACACAGACACACACACACACACACACACACATATATATATATATATATATATATATATATATATATATATATATATATATATATATATATATATATATATATATATATTTGTTTATTTATTTATTAACACACACACACACACACACACACACACACACACACATATATATATATCTATCTATCTATCTATCTATCTATCTATCTATCTATATATATATATATATATATATATATATATATATATGTATATATATATATATATATATATATGTTTATTTATTTATTTATTTATTTGTTTATTTATTTATTAACATACACACAAACACACACACACACACACACACATATATATATATATCTATATCTATCTATCTATCTATCTATATATATATATATAGATAGATAGATAGATAGATAGATATAGATATAGATATATATATATATACTCACATTGTCACATTTTACCTGGTCGTTGTGTAGTGATATGTTGCCTGGCTGTCACTTGAGAATCCATATATACTGTACATATATATATATATATATATATATATATATATATATATATATATATATATATATATATATATATATATATTTGTTTATTTATTTATTAACACACACACACACACACACACACACACACACACATATATATATATATTGTCACATTTTACCTGGTCGTTGTGCAGTGATATGCTGCCTGGCTGTCACTTGAGAGTCCCGGGTTCGATTCCCGGCATATTGGTAATATATTGGATAATTTTTTCTGTGTACAAAATAGATTTCTCTCTTCATTCTGACTTGCCGGAAGTGAAAGGGATAGATTAAAAGCATCTACTTGCCCGAATGCCAGGGGGTTAACTCATCCTCTTCAGGCCCACAGTGGGGACGGAGGGACATTGGTTACAAGATTGTGACAATGTGAATTAACTTTTATCTGGTCGTGGTGTAGTGGTGTGCTGCCTGGCTCTCACCTGAGATTCCCGGGTTCGATTCCCAGCATATTGGTAATATACTGGATGGATGGATAGACTCCTGCTCTGCGTTGGCCTTGTCCACTCGCTGCACGAATTCCTGAGGATCCTGCTCTTCTGCTGCCGAATGTAAACCCCTGATCTCCTCCAGCAAGACAGCATGAAATCTGGGTACAGCTTGTGCACTTGTGAGGATGGCTGCCTCGGCAGCGACCAGGGACTGAAAGCCACTTTCCGGTTCGATTTTACACAGGTACGGTACGAGGAGGTGCCAAGCATAGTTTATTGTTGCAGTGGTTTTATCTCCCCAAGAGGATAACAAGAGAGTGATGGCATCCTTGAGGTTGAATGACCGCCAAAAAGCCATAACAGTCTTCTCAGGAGTTGAAGTTGGTTGTGTGGGTGCTGTGTGGTAAGGATGAAGCGGGTGGTGAGTCCAAACGATCCTCGGCATCCATGACATCACTCCCAACTGTGTTCAAGTCGAGAATTGCCTGCACTTCTTCACAGCTGTCGGTCTTGCTGCGGAGGTGATTGTAGAGGCGTTGATGGTATAGCTGCTTGACCATTGCAGTCAACTCCTGGTCTAGCGGTTGGATGGGGGCAAAAAAAACGCTCTTGCATTCCTTGCTGAGGTCTGCTAGCCAGGTTGGATGACTTGGGGTATTATCAAGGATGAGAAGCACTTTGAAGGGGATGCCAAGTTCCCGGGATTTTGCCTTGGCATCAGGGATGAAATGCCGCAACAGCCACTCGGAAATGATGCTACTCGTCATCCAGCCATTGGAGTTGCTGTACCAGTATACCCTCCTGTCATCCATGCAGCGCAGATTCTTGTAACATCTGGGGTGAGCTGCAGTATGCACCACGACAAGACGCATCTTGTGTAAGCCTGATAAGTTCACGGCAAACATGACTGTTATCCTGCTCTTGTCGATTTTTCTGCCCCAGGCCTGGCACTGGTGCTTACTAATATAAGTACACTTCTGCATAGCCTTGTAGTATAAGGCTGTTTCATCAATGATATAAATTTGGTCCCTGCTGTAGCAGCCCTCGTCGATTATCCCCTTTAGGATGGCTGGATAATCCCTGGCTGCCATTTCATCTGCTGATGCATGCTCCCCCATGAGACGAATGTGATATAGCTCCTTCCTCTTCAGAATGTGGCAAAGCCATCCCACAGAGGCTTTAAATGGTTTCTTTACAGCAAGCTTCAGAACTCCAGCTTTGTAAAAAATCTTGGCCTGGTCCCTGATGTAGCACCCATTCAGTGGAATTTCTTCCTTCTCTTTCCTCAGGATAAATGTAGCCAGGTACCACTCCATAAGAATTATAGCCTGGTTGGTCAGCCTGCTTCTCCAGTCCAATGCCGCAGTCCCATATGTCTTCACAGTCTTCATTATGGCCTCCCTGTTAGCCAAGATAGTTCGCACAGACGATTCTCCAAGCCTAGTTCCTTGCCAATGGCCATGTTACCCTTCCCACTCTCCTTCTTCCTAATGACTTGCATCTTCATGGCATGGGTGATGCACTTCTTCTTCCTGGAGGAGGGGACTGACATACTGGCTCACAGGAAAAAATAGCCTCAGAGTACACGGGGATGTACCTGGAACAGCAAGTGTACCCTCTGTGCACGTGTGTTTTCACTGCTGGGACTCTCACCTCACCACCCTCCAAGCCGCACATTTGGGCATCACGTGATGAGTGAGCAGCATAGACGTCACAAGATGGACGGAGCATAAGTAACCGCTATCGCTTCTTGGGGGGGGGCAATGTCGCATACTCGGGGTAACCCCAGATTTGGGCCACTCTTCGCTCCCCGTCTCGCTTACAAGGAATTCAAATCGCGTACTAATAAAAAATACACAAAAATAACAAAAAAAAAATAGGTCCTCGCATACGAGGGGGATCACGTACTCGGAACTCGTGTATTGTGGGGATGTACTGTACTCAAATAATAGTGCAGTTACTTAATGAAAATATATTGATGACCGTTTTACAAGTCTATGTCATTTTAAAACATATTCATCTCTAAAAAAAAAATAAAAGCTGTGGAAAAAATTCTTTTTGTTCATCAACATGTCTTTAAACAGCCAGCTCATCAGGTTCTGCATTTTTTTTGTATTGTTTTTGGAACTGAATATGCGCAACAACAAATGCCTGAATGCCGGTTACGAACTTACCATTCCGACACATTCTTATCTTCATCAACTGGACTTTTGTGTTGTTTCCCAAAATAAAAAATTCATACAAAAAGAAAAAAATCCCTACATCCCAGTTGAAATCATTGCATGGATCACGATTTCAAAACGCTGCTCTATCGTTCCGATCTATCCCTTTTTCCGTTACAATATGAAAACGAGATGTTTTCAGCTTGTTATTTAAGTATATTCATCCTTCGCCTTTTTGGTGTAATGAAAGCTTATGAATATCCTTTTTCCTCAAAACAGGGGAATCGTAGCAGTGAACTAAATACGGCGTCTCATTTATATCCTACGATAATATTTTGTCTATCTGACCCCTTTATTATTATGAGATACTTTATATTTTCTGTATTATAGGCGATTCCTTAGAGATATAGTGATGGTAAGCAAAAACATTTTTTTTGTTTTTTCATTTAAACTTCTGTTTTAAGTGTGATGATGTTATTGCTGTTGTGATGGTTAACACACGGGAACTGGTGCGACAAGGCTTCCTGAAGCAACACCATTCTTTCCTTATTTCCATATAAGGTGATCCATGAAACTGGTGGCATTACTACTTTAAAACACCTACGACGACAAACTGCGAAAACATAATTATCAGCTACTGCTGCCATAGTTCTCGTAAAAGCACTAAGCTCTAAAATATCAGTCATCCGTTTTCTGAAGAGCTTGGTATTATCACAGCGATGGTTGTATGTTGCACACAGTTCTTCATGTAGGGTGAAACTAAATATAGATTACTATAAAGCTTGAAATTCCTATTCTGAAAAACGTAGCAGCATATATATATATATATATATATATATATATATATATATATATATATATATATATATATATATATATATACAGAGAGAGAGAGAGAGAGAAATGGTACTGTGAACTTAGGAAGCAAATGGAAAATAACGATAAGGAGAAAATAAAATAAATGAAAGGGACTGGGAATTGTACCAACTTCCTTTCCACAAGGTCACTTTAACATTTTTCTTTGTTCCGGTCATAAACATGGTGACAGCTATATCTCTCTATCTATCTAGTCACACACACACACACACACACACACACACACACACACACGTGCGCGCGTAGTGTGCTAAAAAAAAAAGAAAGTATTGGAATTGATATCAGTATGTGAGTTGCAGTTACATGTATACGGAGTTAAGTCTTCTTCGAAGTAGTTTCATGTCTCAGCTACACGCTTTGGACATCGTTGTTGACTCTGGTGGGAACTGTTCCCAAAATCTTCATTCGAGATATCCCAAAGTGTACTCGACAAATTGTACTTAATGCACTCAGCTGCCTCGAGCCAATGTCCTTTGAGAAATCTCTTGCCATCTTAATAAGGCGTCCGCTCGCACGGCACAAACAGTGCACTAGTTTTTGGCCAGTCACGGAAAGCTACAAATGCAGCAGTCTCGGCATTCCATAGATCTGGTGTTTGTATATATCTGTCTACCCATCTGTCTATCTGTCTGTCTGTCTATTTCTCTATCTATTTATCTGTCTCTATGTATCTATGTATCTATCTATGTCTCTCTCTCTCTCTCTCTCTCTCTCTCTCTCTCTCTCTCTCTCTCTCTCTCTATCTTTCATATATATATATATATATATATATATATATATATATATATATATATATATATATATACACAGACACATTTTATGAAAAGTTGCAAGAAGGAGTAGGAAGGGTACCTAGACATGATGTTTTGATCTGCGTTGGAGACTTTAATGCAGTAATGGGCTGTTCAAATGAGGGATTTGAGGCATGTATGGGTAAGATGGGAGTTGGTAGTAGGATGAGTGAAAACGGAGTGAGGTTTGGAAGCTTCTGTCTAGCAAATGACTTAGTCATCGGGGGCACACTCTTTCAGCATTGCAATATACACAAGACAACTTGGGTGTCGCCGTGTGGAAAATATAAAAATCAGATTGATCACATCGCTATCAGTAGGAGGCATAGAAGTTCTCTGCTAGATGTTCATGTTAAACGGGGAGCGGATATTGGTAGTGACCATCAACTCAGCATTGCAAAAATAAGGTTTAAACTTAAAAATCAGAAGAAGGAAAAATCTGGTGTTGGTAGATACGATATTGTTAAGCTTAGAAGGGAAGGAGAAGAAAAGGAGGAATTCAGATTAGAATGCAGAAATAGGTTTTTGGTGTTGGAAACGTGGGAAGAGGGGGAGAGAAGTGTATATGAGATGTGGGAGGATGTGAACAAAGTTTTGCATGAGACTGCTGAATGTACGACTGGAAGGAGACATAGATTCAGGAGAAAGAAATGGATATCAGAGGAAACGTGGGATATGATAAAAAAGAGAGGTGAGGCTAAATTGAGGAGTGAGATGCAATGCGTTGATGAACGAGAGATTGAATTAGCAAGAGCTGCGTACTGGAGTTTGAATTCAGAAGTAAGGTTAGCTAGTAGAGATAAAAGAAGATGTGTGGATGAAAAGGTTGCAGAGACTGAAATCTTAATAAACAAAAATGATGGACAGAGTCAAAGAATAGCATATGAATCGATTAGAGAACTAAGTGGTAATGCAGGTAAACGCAAGGAAATACCAGTTAGAGACAGGGAAGGAAATTTATTGACCAAAGATGGAGATATTAAAAATAGATGGAAAGAGCATTTTGAGACAGTTCCTAATAGACCAATACCACCAGAAGAGGATATACCGTCTGCTCAGGAAGATTTAAATATAGAAACAGGAGAGTTGAGGCTTGCAGAAGTGGAGAAAGCAGTAAAACAGTTAAAGAATAATAAGGCACCAGGGGAGGATGGTTTATTTCCGGAAATGTTTAAAGTGGAGGGGGATAGATTAATAATGATCTTGACCAAGCTATTCAATAAGATATGGATGACGGGGTTACTACCATCAGTTTGGAAGAATGGTGTAATTGTTAAAGTTCCGAAGAAGGGAGACCTGAGTGAATGTGGTAATTGGAGGGGAATCTCTTTGTCACCGATAGCTTTGAAAGTTTTCAGTAGAGTGTTGTTAAATAGGTTGGAGCCGGTGGTTGAGGGTATTCTGAGGGATGAACAGGCTGGTTTTAGAAAGGGACGTGGTTGCAATGATCAGATCTTTATAGTTAGGCATTTGATGCAGCAAGTTAATGAAATGAGAGTACCGTTAAGTCTTTGTTTTGTTGATTCTGAAAAGGCTTTTGATAGTGTTTCGAGGGAGACTATGGGGAAGGTCATGAGTCATTATGGAATACCAGAGGAGTTTGTGAGGGTCATTATGAACATGCATGAGGACACATTTTGTAAAGTGATGGTTGATGGTTGTCTAAGTGATTCGTTTGAAGTCAAGTCCGGAGTAATTCAAGGTGGTGTTCTATCGCCTTTACTATTTATATTGGTCATTGATTACATTATGAAACGCGTTGGAACAGAAACCGGTGCAGGTATACTTTGGGGAGAGAACAGGAAACTTTTGGATTTAGATTATGCAGATGATATAGTTTTGATTTGTGATGGGCCAGAAGAGATGCAGAGAGTGTTGGACTGTTTGGTGAGTGAAGGTCGCAAGGTGGGTTTGGTTATTAATTGTGGAAAAACTGAAATAATCAATATGAATATGGAAAATGAGCAGGAATGTGTAATTGGAGGTATGGTTGTAAAGCAAGTTGATAGGTTTAATTATTTAGGTACTTATTTAGCCAAGGATGGTTCTTTGAACTTTGAATTCGAGGAAAGGTTAAAGAAGGCTAATCAGGCAATGGGAATGCTTAAAAATATTTGGAATAATAACAATTTTTCTGTGCATGCAAAAATCAAACTTTATAAGGTAATGGTTAGGAGTATCTTAATTTATGGACACGAGTCTTGGTACAGCACAGTGACTATGGAAAATAAATTCTTGGTGTTTGAAAAAATAGCACTTAGAAGAATATTAGGAGTTAAGTGGTGGGAAAGGATACCAAATAGTAGAATTAGAGAAATAACGGGAGTGCAGCCGGTCGATGAATATGTTAGGTTCTCACGATGGAAGTGGCTAGGACATGTGTATAGGAGACAGGGAATAGTACGAGGTACACCAGGGTGGGTGGCACTTGGTAGGAGAGGTAGAGGAAGGCCAAAATAAACGTGGGTGAGGACAATGAGACGGGAAGCTGGAGATGAGTGTTGGGGAGATCTTGAGGAGTTAGCACAAGATAGGATGGGGTGGTGTGAGTTCATCGAGGCACTATGCATCCCCGAGGGTGCCACAGGAAATAATTGATTGATTGATATACAGTATATATATATATATATATATATATATATATATATATATATATATATATATATTGTAATGCTAGGTGTTTTTAAGTTCGGCTTCCCGCACTTAAAGCACCTAACGTGTAGCGGGGTCCTCTTTCGAGACCGAGGCTTAGACAAATAGGAGAGAGGCAGGACACAAAATCTCAGGCAATAAACTTACACGTGTATTACTCAGTCAGACAAGGGAAACAGCAGATGTTACAGACACGATATTCTGGGTGATCATAAACACTTATAACTAGATAGGATGAACAGTATCTCGCAGGACACTGTCTGGAAATATATTGAAAACAATACTCGACGCGGAATGTTCTAAATTAGTATAGTCCAGGGTCTTTACTCGAATGAAGATGCTAGGGCTTTTTCTCACAAAAGGAGGGGGGTGCAAGCCACTGGGGTCAAATTGTGATTATGGTAATATGAGGCAGAGTCTAATGATAGCGTGTTCACTTTGTTGTTTTCTACTTGAGGGTCACTTTTGGTCAATTACCGTCACTTACTCCACAGCCCTGGTATTTATCTTCTCACTGTATAGCCTTTCACTGTGTCTATCTCTCTTTCCAACTTTTGGTCTATTACTGTAAGTTCACTATTCCGCCTCGTCACTACTGGATCACTATTATTACACAGTCACAGTCACTATGGTTCCTCTGGCACCAAGGGTGCGGCTGAGGGGCCATGCAGCTCCGGCACTGACAGGACTGGGCACCACCAGTAGTCTCCATGCTCAGGGGTCACAGGATCACTCGCAGGGGTGTCTGCTGTCTTCCGGGGCTATTGGCGGTGAAGGGGCCAGAACTCTCAGGGGTGGGGACAGGAGTACGGCCCTCAGGACTGAGGCCAAACAATTGCCTGAATCGGTCGTTCAGGCTCCTGATGGAGGGGATGGTCTTCCGCCGTCGAGGTGTAGGGAGTTCCCGCCTGGGCGATCTGGGGAGGGTCTGGGGTTCCCAAGGACTGCAGTCCCCAGGGTTGGGCAGCGCTGACAGGAGGGGGCTGCAGCACCAGTCTGCGTTAGGGTCCATCAGGTGGGTCTCCTCCAGAGCCAGTCGTAGGGAGCAGAGGCCAGGGGACACTATAGGGCCTCTCCAATACTCCTCTACGACCTCTGTGCTGGGGGTCGAGGAACAGGCGTCAAGCTTAGGCGGCGGAGTGGTTCTCGGCCACTTCTTGCCATAGGGCCCGGCTACTGGCCGTGGCTTCCTAGGGGAGTGCCTATTGACCGCCAAGGCCCGGCTACTGGCCGTGGCCTGAGAGGGTGAATGTCTGGCAGCAAACCCAGGTACACCTTCAGAGCGGCTACAGGCCGTTTGACGAAGGCGGGAGCGGCTACAGGCCATATGTCAAAGGCGGGAGCGGCTACAGGCCGACTCTTGCAGGAGGGGTGTACAGCGGATACAGGCCATGTCAAGGGGAACACCTTCGGAGCGACTACAGGACGTCTGACGAAGGCGGGAGCCACTACAGGCTGTCTCCTCATTACCCTCAGAGCGGCTACAGGCCATCTCCTTAGCAAGGGGCGAGCGGCTACAGGCCGTCTCTGGGGGAATGCCTTCAGAGCAGCTACCGGCCGCCTGATGAAGGTGGGAGCGGCTACAGGCTGACTCCTTCAGGAGGGGTTTGGAGCAGCTACAGGCCGTCTCAAGGGGAACACTTTCGGAGCAGCTACAGGTCATCTGACGAAGGCGGGAGCAGCTACAGGCCATCTCCTCATTACCCTCAGAGCGGCTACAGGCCGTCTCCTTAGCGAGGGGCGAGTGGCTACAGGCCATCTCTGGGGGAATGCCTTCAGAGCGGCTACAGGCCATCTGATGAAGGTATGAGTGGCTACAGGCTAACTCCTGCAGGCCGTCTCCTGAAGAACACCTTCAGAGCGACCACAGGTCGTCTCTTCGGAAAGGCAGGAGCGGCTACAGGCCGTCTCCTTATTACCCTCAGAACGGCTATTGGCCGCTTCCTTATTGAGGGGTAAGCGGCTACATGCCGTCTCAAAGAGGAAGACACCTTCAGAGCAGCTACAGGCCGTCTCCTGAGGAAGGTGGGAGCGGCTACAGGCTATCTCCTTTTTGGTGCTGGCAGGAGCTTGATAGGCAGCTCCACCCCTTAGCTGGTTGGTGAAGGCTCGCCTGGAAGATAGTGCAGTATTCCTGCTATGGCAGGCTCCAGGTCATAGGGGCGCGTGGCCCAGGCTGACTTCTTACAGTAAGTTTGTAAGCTTCTTGTAGTGTATTTTGTAGATCAGTATTACATATATTAGACTCGTGGACGAGCAGTTGTTATAGTTTTGTAAGTAGATAATCTTAATCCCCATTGTCATGCAATGACAGGAGAGGTAAATATGAGTATGGGACTATCTTTATTTGTCTTGGAAGTATTAACAAAGTCTCTCACACATGAGTGAGGCATAAAGTAGAGTCCCACGAGCTACCTCCCTGTCTTACTTTCTCTTGGAAGTATTAACAAAGTCTCTCACACACGAGTGAATTATAAAGTAGAGTCCCGTGAGCTACCTTCCTGTCTCTCTCTCTCTCTCTCTCTCTCTTCCACCCTCTCGCCCATGTTGCTAGCCTCCTTCTCCCGACTACCTGCGGTTCTATGGCCTGTCTCCTTCTGAGCTCTGAATCCTACCTTCTTGTGTAACAGGAGTCGTGTCACATGTGCCCTATTGTCGTGGAAACTTCTAGATTACTGTATGTCTGTGTATATGTACTGCTTCCGGTGCACGATCAACATTCCTTCACTTAAAGAGTTGCAAGCTCATATCCCGTTCCCACACCTTGTCTGGTGCTCTGTCTATCTATCTATCTATCTATCCATCATGCTTTCTGTTATGATTTGCATTTATAATATGGAGTCTTGACATCGCTCGGTCACGCAGCTGGCGGTCCTCCAACAGTTGTCATCATTGACATATGCTAATCTATTAATACATAATAGTCTTCTTCTTCACTCTTAATACATAGTATTGATATTAATATTGTATGGATATAATATTGCAATGATCCAGTAATATTACAGTTTAAACAAGTGGTATTCAAAATTGAATAAATGCAATAGTTTAAATGGTTATTGTATGACATTTTGTAAGATGTGTATGTATAACAGACATACACATATAACTGTGCAATGGTAATATTGCTAGGTCATTACATTACATGTGGAGTTATCCCTTTAGTAATGCCTAATATTTCACCTACCTTGTGTGATGATTCTGGTAATACAGAATTGTGTGTAACACTGTAATAACATTGTAGTAATACATAATTGTAACATTGTATGAATTGTTACATAATAATGTGGTATTGCACAACTGTAACATTGTATGAATTGTTACATGATATTGTGATAACATTGTGGTAATGCGTAATTGTAACATTGTATGAATTGTTACATAATATTGTGGTCATGCATAATTGTAACATCGATGATAGTGATGATGTGCCATGCCACTGGCTCGTGGAGGATACTAGTTTGCTTTTTGTTTCACTTATAGGAGTTTATGTGGTATTTTGGCATTTGTAGTAACACTTACGCTTTTTTTTTTAAATTTGTTTGTTATATGATCTTACTGTATTTCTCTTCTTTTCTTTCTTTTTTTTTTTGTATGTATTGATTTTCTATAGTTCGTTTTTCTTCGTTCCAGTACGCTTTTTCGGTGTTGTCTAAGGTTGCATAATTGCTGGCTAATTCCCTTGGGACCTTTTTTTTAAGGTTTAGTTTATATTGCACAGATATTATTGAAAATGATATTATAAAGCCCCATATTTTGTTATTTTATATTAAAGATAATTATACTGTATACACTATATACAGTATTAACAATATACACTGACTTGTTGTTCACTTGTACCTATCGTGGCCAATATATGTGTCAGCACTGTGTGGAAATCTTTGTCTTCACAATTGTGTGGAAGACGTTGTTCATTCTTGCTAACGACATTTGTGTTGGCCATTTTTTTTTTCCTGGTTTTTCTTGTAATCTAATTTGTCTGTTACCACTAGGTAGCTGAAATTAATAAATGTTTATTACAGTTCATTTAATCTCTCACTGAGCAACTGTGATAGTATATTCTCTTTATTACTTTGTAGATGTAATAATGTATAGTATGTATGAAGCACGTATTTTATGTAGGTATAAATGGTAGCACTCGTTGGTAGTATATAAATGCTATAATAAATGAATGAATATATACAGTGTAGAATATTTATTGTTAGCGCAAGTATTTAATGATTGAATTATGAAGATAACTGAATTATGTACAGGTATGTGTATGTAAGTTGTAATTATACAGAACGTTTTATATGTTTGTGCAAAATGTGTTGTTTATCACTGTGTACTGTATAAATGAAGTAACAATGTAACACACTAGTTTTTACCGTAGTGGGAATGGTGTGAGTGGTGGTGTCACACACGAGTTGATTGACGTGGTGTCGTCTCAGCAAACACGCATGGTGACGTTGACTTCCCACACTGGTAGCTGTGGTGAGTAAATGAGTAGTGATGAGTAACTTGAGTGAAGATGAGTGAGTAAGATGAGTTGTGAATATGGGCTTGGTATTTGCTTCATGGTCTTGACCTTCTCGAACTCCTGCATCAGCAGTGGAGGTTGGGTGGAGGTTGGAGAGAGAGGAGGGTGAGGTCAGGGTTTTTGTGAGTTGTGAGTCTTGTCTCACTCTTCGTTTGTTTGTTTTCTTTTTCTTTCTCGAGGTATTCTCGGTCCTTTCCTACTTGTAGGTGTGTGTAGAAGATTGTGGAGATGTCTTGTAGACTTGATATTTGTAGTTAATTGTAGAGCTTGTTGATCCTCACTCGTAACTCGTCATTGCTACTGTATGCTCGTAGACTTGTAGGCTCGTAGGCTCATAGACTCGTAGGCTTGTAGGCTTGTAGACTCGTAGACTCATTCTTCTTATTGTATACTCGCTTGTGTTTACTTGATCGTAGAATTGTACTTTCTTGATTGCGTACAATCAACTGAAGCTGATATTGGTTACAGTTTGCCTGCTTTTGTAGAAATTCACTGTAGATTCGTAAACGAGGTTCGTATGTTCGCTGCCGCCATACATACAGTAACTTTGTAAGCTTCTTGTAGTGTGTTTTGTAGATCAGTTATAGATATATTAGACTCGTGGAGGAGCGGTTGTTATACGTGAGTAGTTTTGTAAGTAGATAATCTTAATCCCCATTGTCATGCAATGACAGGAGATGTAAAGATGAGTATGGGACTATTTTTATTTGTCTTGGAAGTATTAACAAAGTCTCTCACACACGAGTGAAGCATAGAGTCCCATGAGCTACCTCCCTGTCTCACTCTCTCATGGAAGTATTAACAAAGTCTCTCACACACGAGTGTAGAATAAAGTAGAGTCCCGCGAGCTACCTTCCTGTCTCTCTCTCTCTCTCTCTCTCTCTCTCTCTTCCACCCTCTCACCCATGTTACTAGCCTCCTTCTCCCGACTACCTGTCGGTTCTATGGCCTGTCTCCTTCTGAGCTCTGAATCCTACATTCTCGTGTAACAGGGTTCGTGTCTCGTGTGCTCTATTGTCGTGGAAGCTTCTAGAATATTGTATATCTGTGTATATGCAAGCTAATATCCCATTCCCACACCTTGTCTAGTGCTCTGTCTATCTACCTATCTATCTATCTATCCATCATGGTTTCTGTTATGATTTGTATTTATAATATGGAGTCCTGACAGACTTAGGACGTTGTCGAACCGAGTCCGGGCGCACTGCTGCTGCTCCTCCGTGGGCTCCTTGTGGGGGTGTCTGGGAATTCATGGGGGCACTATGCTGTATTCCTTGTGGGGGTGGCTGGGTGTTCCAGGGGGCACATTGCTGCATTTTATATATATATATATATATATATATATATCATCATTACAATCATCATCAGCAATTACAGGTCAACTGGTGAACAAAGCCCTCGCCCAATCTTTTTAACGAATTCCTTGACTGATCTGATCTCTACTAGGTTTCGCCTGCAAACTCTATCTCATCTCTCCACATCCTCTCTGGCCTTTTTCTGCAATGCTTACAACTTCTTGGAGCCCAGAAAATCAGCTTCTTGCTGCTTCGGTTTTGTATTATTCTTCCAACATGACCTGCCCATCTGCGTTTTTTTTTTTTTTATAACTTCTATAATGTCTTTGACTGTAGTCTGCACTCTCACACAAGTTTAACTTTCCTTGCTTCCTAAAGATATTCCCAACAATGACATTTCCATTGCTCTTTGAGGACGGATTAGTTGATTTTCCATCAATTAAGTCAGTTTCCAGGTCTTACAACCGTTCATCATAGTTGAGACTATACATCCGTTATATAAATTTCGTTTCATAAATACTAGCAAAAGTACATACTGCATCTTTTTATTTAGGTTGGGAGGAAAGGGAAGCCTTCTTGCTTTACTATCCTTATCTTTCAGCATGTAGAGTTAGATCTCGTAGTCATAGTCTACTCTGAGACAAACAGCCTCAAAAGGATCATAAGGTCTATTGCTGATTGCTTTCCTTTGTACTCCTTTGACAGGTGAAGTGGGAAGTCCTTAGGGAGAGGGAGGGAATGTTGGGTATGGAAATATAGGTCATGAGGGGAAAGGGGCTGCCGATCCCTTCTGCTCTCTCTCTCTCTCTCTCTCTCTCTCTCTATCTCTCAATATATATATATATATATATATATATATATATATATATATATATATACATGATACACATTAAGTCCCACATCGGAGTTTCTTTCTCCAACATTATTCATGACCCGCGTGGTAAAGTAAATATCTCTGCCAGTACATTTGCCAGAAATTCTACAGTAAAAGAAGTCAGCCAGAAAGTCCCAGTACTAGAACTTGGCAGTCCCGAAACTGCTCCACTTAAAATTCAGACTAGATACGTAAAATCCATCCTAGACAACTAACCAATCAACAAAACTCCAGGTCGAGATGGAATTCCTCCAATTGTTACAAGAAAGTGCTCCCCAAGACTTGCTTCTGTTCTAACCAAATTATTCAGATGATGCATATGTACAGTACTTTTCCTTCCCTGATTCAATGAAAGGAGCCAATATCCACTCAATGCAGAAGAAAGGAAGGTCGTTTGACCCCTCTGATTACAGAGCAAATGTTATCCAAGCATCTCTTAGTAAAGTATTTGAAATCGTAATGAATAAGCATATAGTTAAACATCTTGAATTCAGTAACGTAATCGGTGATAGACAGTATGGTTTTCGTCACGAAAGATCCACCATAGATATTGTTATGCCAGGTGTTTTTAGGGCGGCTTTCCGTCCTAGCAACACCTAAGGTATACCTGGGTTCCCTTTCTAGACCGGAGCTAAGACACAGTGTGAAAGGAACAGGGCATAAAAACACAGGGCAACAACCTTACATGTATGTTACCAAATTCTTAATACAAGGAAGCTAGACAATCCACAAGACTCTAAACAAAGGCAAAGCTTGGACTGTCAAGTACATATTACAGGTATCACGCAGGATACCGGCAGTCTCGAGAATAAACAGACAGACACTGCACTTAAGTGGAGTTGAGATTACACTTTGTTCTAGGGCTGCATTTACTATAAAATGATTATACATATGTCCCGTGATACAACTGAGTGGAGTAGGGTGGTGGAACACCGTTTATGTCTCGTCTCACATTCAGCAGAGTTGAGGTAGTTAAACACTGTCACTGTGTTCTGTACACTGATTGTTACTTTCACTTTCAATCCACGGGCATGGGAGTCACAGTCACTGTAGGGATGTGGCACAAGGGAGCGGGCCGACCGAGGGGGGAGGGGGGCAGGCGGCTCACAGGTGTCAGCCCAGTGTCAGCTGAGTCCCCTCACGTGTCCTCTCGTCTAGGGGCCACGGGACTACTCGTAGGGGCGTCGTCCTCTGAAGTAGGCTACGGTTGGGCATGGTGAAGGGCTATCACACTGGAGAGGCTGGGTACAGGGGTTTGGTCCTCGGGACTAAGGCCAGATATCTCCTGTAGGTGCTCCAGCAGGCCCCCGGTGCGGGAAGGGCATCGCTCCTCCTCAGAACTGGAGAGGTCACGCCCTGGGGTACTAGGGGTGCCTTGGAGAGCCCACCTGCTGCAATCTCGCTCCCGCTGCTTCACCGTCAGTGTGGGGCTGCGGCGTTGCTGGTCACAGAAGTCTGACAGGTGCTGGTCTCCCTCTAGTGCCGGCTGGACGGAGTGGAGTTCCGGGGTCAGCATGGGTCTTCTATCAGGAGATTCTCCTTCTGGAGGCTGTCTCGGTCTGGGGAGTTGGAGGTGGGACTTTGCCGCCAGTGGGGCGGCTCAAGTAGGAGTCTCCCCCAGGTTGTGAAGTCACAGGGGGCGAGGGGATTTTAGGACGTCCTCCCCTAGCGCGGCTACCGGCCGTTGCCAAGGTCCCTTGGGCAATGGGAGAATGGCGGCGGTGGTCCCTTTCCCATCGGTGCAGCAATCGGCCATCACCAGGGCCCAACTTCCTGGCGAGACCACAAAAGAAGTGCAGCTACTGGCCATCACCTGTCCACATGTGCGGCTACCGGCCGTTGCCGAAGTCCTGTATGAGGAGCGAAGTGTAGGCGAGGGGCAGCTACTGGCCGTCCCCTGTCTACTGGTGTGGCTGCCGGCCATCACCGGTGTTGTGCCCCTCGAGGCAACTGCAGAAGCAGAGAGGGCGTACCTTTCCCTCCCCATGTGCAGCAACCGGCTGTCACGGGTTCTGCAGGGGGCATGGGCAGCACTGTGAGCAGCTACTGGCCATCTCTTGGAGGTGCAGCTACTGGCCGTCATAATTGCATGGCTACATGCCGTTGCTTTAGTCATGTGGCTACCATCCGTCACAATTGCATGGCTACAGGCCACTGCTGGTGCACAGCTACAGGCCATTGCTGGTGCATGGATACAGGTGGTTGCCTGCGCACGGCTACAGACTGTTGCTTCAGTTGTGCAGCTGCTGGCTGTCACTGGGATGCTGCCTGAAGCCAGTTTATTAGCTCCACCCCGATCCTGGTAAGGGCTTCGGTTGGAGGGTAATGCACCCATTCTGAGATATTCGCGCTGGGTGCACTCCATGGAATAGGGGCGTGAGGCCATATGCCCATATTGCACGGACGTTTCACACGCCCTACCTATCCCTCCATTGTCGCCTCCTGGGGGTGTTGTGGTGCCCTCTGTTGCCACGGCTGCTATTTCAGATATACTTAATCTCCTGACTCACACCATCCATCAATCAGTTGACCAACATGGAGAAACTCATGCAGTGGCACTTGATATTTCTAAAGCTTTTGACAGAGTGTGGCACCATTCCCTGTTATCCAAACTCCCTTGCTATGGACAAATGTCTCTTTTTCCTCTATATCCTCATATCTCAGCAACAGCAAGATAAGAGTAAAAGTAGATGATGTATATTCTGATATCCACTCAATCAACGCCGGCATGCCACAAGGATCAGTTCTGGCTCCAACCCTATTCCTAATTCATATTAATGATCTCTTACATGTCACCCATTATCCCATCCATTCTTATGCAGATGATTAACACTTCACAGTTTATTCACACTGAAACACCCATTCACAAAGTTTAATATATCTAACTCACAACTCAGTACAGGCATGTCCATAAATCAAGGTTCATCTAGGATCACTGAATGGGGGCAAAATAACCTTGTCTCATTTAATGCTAGTAAAACTAAATTTATACAGTTTACTAATAGACGGATTTTACCAGATTCCCATATTACTTTCAGTGCTACTAATATTCCTCTCTCCAAAAGTATTGATATTCTTGCTATTTCGCTTAACAATGACTTCAACTGGACTTTTCATTCAGATCACTTGCTAAAACTGCCTCAAAGAAACTTGGATTATTGTACAGAGTTCGTAGCTTCTTCACTGACTGGCAGTTGGCTATAGTTTATAAGAGTCATGGGCGCTTACAGCTGGAATATTGCTCGCCCTTGTGGAGTGGATGTGGGGAAATCGCACTAAAGCAACTAGACAAAGTTCAGAATAAAACCGTTAGAATTATCAATAACCCTGCTGTTACAAATAAACCAACCCCCTACAGGTAAGAAGGAATGTTGCCTCCCTTGCATTATTTTACAGATACTTTTGTGGCAAATGCTCAGATGAAGTTCCATCCATTGTGCCATCTCTTCATGCCATCCCCTGGTGTTACACAGGCACCTGGTAGTGCTTATGACTGGAATGTCTCATTGCCATATTGCAGAACTTCTGCCTATCAGAAATCTTCTATTCCCCGAACTGCATCTCTTTGGAACTCGCTTCCCCGGAGTTGCTTCCCCCTAAACTTCAATCTGCAGCTGTTAAAGTCCAACTTTTAAAGATTTTTCATGAATGGAGGACATCAGTAGTCAGGTGTATGGATTATTTTTTTTTTTATTCATTTGTTTTTCCTGCCTGTTCTGTTATCAAGAGAAAGAAAAAAAAACTTCATAGGAAGCCAGTCTCAGTATAATCCCTTGTTAGGTTTAGGGTACCGAGGCTGCGCCTACGTAGTTCATCAAAACATTGTGGCACACCGTTGAAAAACCTGCAGCAGTGACACTCAATCCTGTAAATCCATATGACATTCAAATTTAATTTTTCTTATCACCAGACGATTTTGATGAGTTAAGAGAAGACTGTTCAGACTGGAAGTGTTATATATGTCTCGTTACTTGCGGTCCACCTATATTTAGTCCTATACATTCTAAGCTGAATATTATTGGTCCAGTGGCAGGAAGCTTAAAACATAAAAGTATGTAACTGGACACTGAGCCTAAATATTAAGAGCCGTTATATTTGGAACATCACACATCAGCACCCTTTTGATGTCACTGATATTATGTCGATGTTAATATGATAAAAATATAGTGGATAATATTAAAGTAAATTATGCAAAAGGTGTCACTGAGGATGAGGTTTTATGAATTCTCCAAAACAACTTGGTAAACGACCATCACACATACTCGGGGAGCATAATGGTCATAAGCATTTCACTAAAATGGAGTACATACTGGTTTATTCTTGCAGCCGAGAGGGGATTTTTTATTTTAATTTTAGAAGAGACTTTTCGAACTTTTTTGAAATAACAGAACAGAAGAAGGAAAAACAAATAAATAAAAAAAATAATCCATACAAGAGATTACCGGCGTCCTGCATTCATAAAATATCTGTAACAGTTGGACTTGAACAGCTGTTGGTTGAAATTTGGGGGGAAACAACTCCGAGGAAGCGAGTTCCAGTGAGATGCAGTTCGAGAAATAAAAGAATTCTGATAGGCCGAAGTTCTGCAATTTGGCTGTGTGACATTCCAGTCATGAGCACTACCAGATGCCCATGTAGCACGATGGAAGGCATGGAGAGGTGGCACAATAGACGGAACTTCGTCTAAGCATTTGCCACAAAAGTATCTGTAAAATAGTGCAAGGGAGGCAACATTTCTTCTTACTTGTAGTGGAGGTAGTTTACTTGTATTAGCAGGGTTATTAATAATTCCAACAGTCTGGTTCTGACTTTTTTCTATTTGTCTTGGTGCAACCTCTTCCCCCTGGGGGTAGGGGGGTTTCAAGAATTCTCCCCCAGTATCCCTGCTTGTCGTATGAGGCAACTAAAAGGGTTGGTGGTGGGTTAGTGCCCCACCCCATAAAAAGAACTAACTGAACAAGCGAATAAAGCGTCTTGGACCAGAACGGACCATACGTTGACGACTAAGGAACAGACAAAGGACATTCTGAGGGTGGGGACAGGGAATGTGAGAGAAGTGAATGATGAAGTGAAAATGAGATTGTTCAGGTGCTTTGGGATAAAAGAGTGGATATATGTGAATTGACTGAAACTAAATGGAAGGGTGGAAGGGTGAGAGAGTGGGAATATGGTTTAGGAATATGTGCGGGAGTTAATGAGAATGAGAGGGCAAGAGAGGGAGTATGTCTGACGATAAGCAAGAAGTGGGAGGAGAATATAAGAGAGTATGGAACAGTGGCTGCAAGAATTGTATGGGTGAGGATGAAAGTAGGTATACAAGCGTGGGCGATTGTATGTGCATATTCTCCAACAGAGGACCTAGTGGCAAGAGTGAAAGATGAGTTTTGGGCAAGTGTAGAAACATGTATGGACAAGTTTGAGAGGAGTGAGTGATTGTTTTTGATTGGAGACATGAATGGCAAAGTGGGGAATGTACAAGTGGATGGAGTGGTTGGTCAGTGGTGTGTGCCAGCTGAAGTAGATGGAAATGGTAGTGCTTTGGTGAACATCTGTGCTGGTAAGGGGTTGGCAGTAATCAACACCTACTTTCGGCATAAGATGATCCACAGGTATACATGGAGAGTCATGAGGAGGATGGATGGTGAACTTGTGGAATGAAAGGCAGTGATAGACTACGTGTGATTGGATGAGGGAATGAGAAGACAAGTGTTGGATGCAAGAGTGTGGAGAGGGTGGGGGAATAGAGTCTCGGATCATCACTTGGTGATGGCCAACATAAGGCTGCGAGGAAAGTGGGTGAGGAGACGAAGGGGAAGACAGGAGGAAACAGCTCCTGTAAGAAGAGTGAAGAAGTTGCAAGATAGTGAGAAAATGGCAGAGTATAAGAGCATTGTGGAAGAAAGATTGGGAAGGTATGAGTTAGAGCAGATGGAAGGGGTGGAAGATGTATGTAAGATATTCACGGAAGAGATAGGTGCAGCGTGTGAGGTGGTTTGTGGAGTAAGGAGGAGATGCACTGGTGTGCAAGGGACAGCATGGTGGAATGATGAGGTGAAACGAGCTGTGGAACAAAAGAAGAAGGCGTATAGTGAATGGCTAGGGAGTAGAGGTAGGGGAGAAGATGAGAGAGAGAAGAGAGAGGTATATGTGACCAGGAGAAGGGAGGTGAAGAGACTGGTGAAGGAGAGTAAGAAGAAAGTGGATGAAAAGTTTGGGAGGAATCTGAGTGTGAAGTGGAGGGAGAGTAAGAAATCGTTTTCGAAGAAGGTAAAGAAAGCAAGGCAGTGTGAAAGGGGAAATTGTAAGGGAGTGAAAGATAGGAATAATAGATTGTTGGTGGAGAAGAGGGAGAAATTAAGGAGATGGAAGGAGAACTTTGAGGATTTGTTGAATGTAGAGAGTGAGAGCAGTGCGAGTATAAGTGGTTGGGGAATGGCTGGGAGAAGAAGAGGTGAGAGAAGGGAGGAAGAGATCAGTAGGGAGGAAGTAGTGGAGGCAATGAAGAAGATCAAGATGGGAAAGGTCCCAGGATTTGATGGAGTGTGTGGTGAAATGCTGAAGTATGGGGGTGGGATTGTAATGGAGTGGATATGGAAGTTGTGTAGATTGGCTTGGGAAGAGGGAAGTGTTCCAGAGGACTGGAAATCAGGTATAATTGTTCCTTTATACAACGGAAAAGGGGAGAGAGAAGTATGTGGTAAACATAGGGGTATTTGCCTTCTTAATGTGAATGGAAAAATATATGGCAGAATACCCATTGATAGGGTTAGGCATATGTCAGAGGAGCTAGTTGGAGAAGAACAAAGGGGATTTAGGAAGGGAAGAAGGTGTGTAGATCAGATATTTGTTCTGAGATGTTTAGTGGAGAAGTATTTAGAGAAGGGAAAGAAAGTGTATGCTGCCTTCATGGACTTGGAGAAGGCTTATGACAGAATAGATAGGCAAGGTATGTGGAAGGTATTAAGAATATATGGAGTGGAGGGGAAATTGTTGAATGCTGTGAAGAGTATGTACGAAGGAGCTAGGGCTACTGTGCGAGTGGATGGTGGGCTGAGTGAGTTCTTTGATCTCAGTGTGGGACTGAAACAGGGTTGTGTGATGTCTCCATGGCTGTTTAATATATACATGGATGGGGTTGTAAAGGTGCAAGGTAGGGCAGTGGATGTGGGGGTGGCTCTAATGCATGAGGGTGAGATGTGGAAGATTCCGGTGTTGCTGTTTGCTGATGATACAGTACTGTTGAGTGAAGATGAATGGGAGTTGCAAGGTTTGGTGAATGAATTTGGGACAGTGTGTAGGAAGAGGAATCTGAAATTTAATGTAAACGAGAGTAAAGTTATGGTGTTTGAGAGGAATGAAGTCACAGAATGCACAGTGAGGTTGGATGCTGAGGATATGGAGAATATGAGAGCATTCAAGTACTTGGGTAGTGTGACGAGTAAGGCTGGAAATTTTGGAGATGAAGTGTTTGAAAGGGTACAACAGGGAAGGAAGGTTGTTGATTCACTGAAAGATGTGATGAGAAATAGGGAGGTGAGTATGAAAGTTAAGAAGTCACTGCATGATAATACTGTGATCCCTACCTTGACGTACGGAAGCAAGGCATGGACCTTGCTAGAGGAGAACAAGTCAAGAGTGTGAGCGGTGGAAATGAGTTACTTGAGAGGAGCATGTGGAGTGACATGGAGGTGCAGGTTGACGAATGAAGAAGTGAAAGAACGTTGTGGGATGGATGTGGATGTGGTTGAGATTAGGAGAAATACACTCAGGTGGTTTGGACATGTGGAGAGAACGAAGAATGAAAGACTGACAAAGAGGGTGTATGTAGGTGAGGTGGAGGGAGGGAGAGGGAGGGGAAGACTGAGGATAAGGTGGAGGGATGGAGTTGAGAGGTATATGAGGGAGGGGGAAGTGAGTTGGGGGGAGGGTAGGCAAATGGTGGGTGATAGAGCGACTTGGAGGCGTTTTGTCTGTGGCCACCCTTTGCGGGATTAGGGCGTCGGGCTATAGATTGATAGATAGCAACCTCTCCACATCCATTCCACAAGGATGAGCAATCTACTAGCTGAGATTGCACGTGACCTATAAATTGTAGGTAACTGCTCTTCGTGAAGAAGTTACGGACTCTGTACAATAATCCAGGTTTCTTTGAAGCAGTTTCGGAAAGTGATCTGACATGAGAGCTCCAGCTAAGGGTATTGTTAAGTGAATCACCGAGACTTTCAATACTTTTGGAAATGGGAATATTTGTTGTACTGAAGGTAATATAAGATTCTGGCAATATCTGTCTGTTAGTAAAGTATATATATATGGTTTTACCAGCATGAGACAAGATCATTTTGACCACAATCGTTGATCTTACATAAGTTATAATTTATGGAGATGGCTGCACTAAGTTGAGAATTAAAGATATTAAACTTTGTAGGTGGGTGTTTGAGGATGAATGAACTGCGAAATGTTGAGTCATCAGCATATGAATGGATGGGATTGTAGGTGATAGATAAGAGATCATGAATATGAACTAGAAATTGGGTTGGCACCAGAACTGATTCTTGTGGCACGCCGGTGTTAGTTGAGTGGAAATAGGAATATAGCCTACATCATGTACTTTTATTCTTATTTTTCTGTCGCTGAGATATGAGTAAAGTAGAGGAACAAAACACGTTAATCCATAGCAAGGGAATCTGGATGGCAGGGAACGGTGCCACACTAGGTCGAAAGCTTTAGAAATATGAAGGGCAACTGCATGAGTTTCTCCATGTTGGTCAATTGATTGCTGGGTGGCATGAGTTAGAAGATTGAGTATATCAATGGTGGATCTTTCTTGGCGAAAACCATACTATCTAACACTAGTTAAGTTGTTGGATTCAAGGTGTTTAACCATGTGCTTATGAATTACAATTTCAAATACTTTACCAAGAGAGGATGTGATAGCTATTCGTCTGCAATCAGAGGGGTCAGAGGAACTTCCTTTCTTTGGAATTGAATGGGTATTGGTTTCTTTCCATGAATTAGGGAATGAAGAAACACGTATGCATAGTCTGAATGATTTAGCTAGAACAGAGGCAAGTTCTGCGGAGTACTTTTTCTAAACAATTGGAGGAATTCCATCTTGGCCAGGAGCTTTGTTGGTTGGTAACTTGCCTAAGATGGATTTTACGTATCGTTTTTCTTTTTATGTCTTCGACTCTGGGCATAGGCTTCACAATCCTTTCTCAAGGCCCAGTAGCCCTCCTACAATCCATACACCTTCACATGTCACCACTTCGGCGCTAACACCCACCGTCCATATTAAATACTTGTTAGGGCTGTCTCATACAGGACTGGTCTACTGGTATTAGCGGGGGTATTTTTATGACATGTCGGCGTGCCTTCTGGCAGATCGGTCGTCTGCTTTACTGAAATTCAAATCCCAGCTGAAACTGTCTATGTTCTTGTGAATTGTAGGGCAATTGCTGGAGTAGTGGGGCATCTGCTTGTTCCAGGTGTGACTCTTTTGTTATGGAATGACATAGCTGGAATCAACTTCCTGCATAACCCAGTTGTATCTGAGGTTCCTGTGTGAATGGTGCAGCTTAGTCGGAAAGTAAGCACCCTGAAGTGTTTATGGTGTGTGCAGTGACTAGATCTATGAACTGGGCAGCCGAGTGTGATTCTGATGAAACCAAGACTGTCGATATGAATGTGAAGATTGAGAAGGTTGTCTCTGTTAGGAGTAAGGAAAAGAAGACTTCTGATATTGCCCCCTAAGTTCTTGGAGATACCTTTATGGCTGATTTGTATAACCTTGCTCAGGTAGAGGTGGGTCTGAGAGACCCCCGCCCCCATCCCATTTTCTAGTTAATTAACTTCTAAATATCCAGGAGCCCTGTTCTTCTCAGTAGCTTCCTAACTTTGTGTATCCATGCAAGTGGTGAGGGAGTTACTTCAAGCTCTCTCTCCGTTTCTGCAGTATAAAGATATGTGAGTATAAGTTGGGTATGTGAGACCCACGTCTACCTGAGGTGTGTGAGATATTTTGTTCTCCCTGATTGCAGATATGAATGCAGTATCTGGCAGCCCCTCTTCACACCATGAAGCACCATCCCATACCATGCTGTGGGACCACTCAAGCAACCATTCAGATCTTATTTTATATTTTCTTATAGAAGGTCAAAATTTATTTACTGTTTTTCCCAGTTTTTTTCAGAAATTTGTAAAAATTATAAAAAGAAAAGAACAGTTCATTTGTTTTACATGTTTATGTTGCTGAAACATTAAATAGGTTACTCTACTTTCAGTATTGGAATTCGGGAAACCTAAACATTTTTTCTTGAATTTTTATTTTTTTGGGTCTGAGAGACCCACGTCTACCTGCTGTGCAACACGGACTGACATCTACCTGAGCAGGGATAATGATGACCCCTTTGGTGAGATTTCTTCAGAAAGAATAAAGCAACTACAGGAAAATGACCCTGTTGTCAGCTCATTGTGAAAGGTTGCAGTGTCAAAGTTTGAGAGCGACAAGGAGAAGTGTGAATGCTTCTGTGTGAATAATGGAGTGTTGTGGAGTAGATGGAGACCCCTTTATGATAATGTTGAGGATTGGACATGAGACTTTCACAAGATTCTTGTACCGTACCTGAACAGTGTCGTCAACAGCTTATCCAGATGGCCCATAGCATCTATCTTTCTACCTATCTGTCTAACTCTTTATTTATTTATCTTTTTTTTTTATGCGAGGAAGAAGGAACCAAAGGCCATGAGCCGGCAGTAACAGTTCCCTCCAAGAGAAAAACAAAATACAATAGAGAGCCAAATTCAAGATCCGATCATTTTGAGATGTCTGGACACACTGCGTTTGAAAGACTGGAGATAATAGGCAGCAGGAAATACAGACAGAGGGAGACAGTTCCAGAGCTGACCTGTTGCATAAATGAAAGACTGGGAGTAACGGTTAACTCTTGCATTAGAGAGTTGGACAGAAAAGGGATGAGAGTTTGCTGCCAGACGGGTGCAATGCGCCTGTCGTAGAGGTGGAGGAATGCAAGCAGATAGTTCAGAGGAGCAGTGACCATTAAAGTAGCGATAGAAAAGAGATAAAGATGCAACAGTGCGGCGAAGAGACAGAGGTTGAAGGGAGTCAGTAAGAGGAGGAGAGTTAATGAGACGAAAAGCCTTTGACTCCACCCTATTGAGAAGAGCTGTATGTGGGGAGCCTCCCCACACATGAGAGTTGTACTCAACATAGGGGCAGATAAAACCCCTGTATAGAGTCAACAATTGTGCAGGGGTAAAGAAAGAGCGGAGTCGGCTTAGCACACCCAATCTCTCGGAAGCAGATTTTACAAGAGATATAATATGATCTTTCCAAGATAAGTCCAGAGTAAATGAAACCCCAAGCATGTTCAAGGATGATGCAGGATTAAGCTGAATATTATTAAACATTAGTGGGTATACCTGTGGAAGATTTTGTCGGGTTGATAGGTGTAAGAACTGAGTCTTAGATGCATTAAAAACAACCATATTATTATTACCCCAGTCAGAGATACGAGCCCAGTCAGACATTAGGTGTGCCATAGCCTCATCCCTTGTTTGTTGAAGTAACTGTTGAGATGGGCGTTGCGGGAACCAAATGGAAAGGTGAAGCGTGGAGTCATCAGCGTATGAGTGGATAGGGTTAGATGTACAGCTTAGAAGATCATTGATGAATAAAAGGAAGAGAGTAGGTGATAGGACAAAGCCCTGAGGAACACCACTGTTGATAGATCTAGGAGAAGAACGATGGCCGCCTACAACAGCGGCTATAGAACGACCAGAAAGAAAGCTAGCGATGAAGGCACAGATAGAAGGATAGAAACCGTAGGAGGGCAGTTTGGAAATTAAAGATTTATGCCAGACTCGATTGAAAGCCTTTGAGATGTCAAGTGCAATGGCAAAGCTTTCGCCAAAGTCCCGAAAGGAGGATGACCAGGAGTCTGAAAGGTAGGTGAGAAGATCGCCAGTGGAGCGTCCCTGACGGAACCCGTACTGACGATCAGAAAGAAGGTTGTAATAGGAAAGATGCCTTAAAATTTTTTATTGAGAATTGACTCGAAAACTTTTGAAATACAGGACGTTAAAGTAATTGGACGATAGTTGGAGGGTTGGGAGTGGTCACCCTTCTTTGGGACTGGCTGAATGAGAGCAAACTTCCAGCAAGAAGGAAAGGTACAAGTTGACAGACAAAGGCGAAAGAGTTTGCCTAGGCAGGGTGTAAGTACAGAAGCACAGTTCTTGAGAACAACAGGAGGGACCCCATCAGGCCCATATGCCTTGTTAGTACTGAGGCCAGTGATGGCAGAAAATACATCAACTGAAGAAATTTTAATGTCAGCCATGAGGAAGTCAGAGGGGGGAAAAGATGGAGGAACAGCGCCGGAATCGTCTAAGGTGGAATTGGAGGAGAAAGTCTGTGGGAAGAGATCTGCTTTATCAGTAGAAGAAATAGCTACAGAACCATCAGAGTAGAAAAGAGGAGGGAAGGATGATGAGGTAAAGTTGTTAGAAAGATTTTTGGCAACGTGCCAGAAGGAGCGGGAAGAATTCGAGTTGGAGAGTTGAGAGCATTTAGTATGGATGAAATAATTTTTAGTAGAGCGAAGAACAGACTTAGCACGATTCCGGGCAGAAACGTAAAGATGATGTGTTTCAGGGGTGGGTTGGCTCCAGTACCTTTTGTAGGCCCTCTCCTTGTTGCGGACAGCATTAGAACAAGCGTGATTAAACCAAGGCTTTTTTGCTTTAGTCAAAGGATATGAGAAAGGAATGTATGCTTCCATGCCCGAGAGAATAACCTCCGTAATGCGCAAGGCACACCCAGATGGCTCCCGGCCATGGAAGCAATAATCATTCCAGGGAAAATCAAAGAAGTACTGCCTGAGGGCCTCCCAGTCCGCGGCTCCAAAATGCCACAGACGTTGTTTCCCTGGAGGGTCCACAGGCCGTACCGGAGTGATAGGACAGGTTAAGGTAATAAGGTTGTGATCGGAGGAGCCCAACGGAGAGAAAAGATTAACAGAGTAAGCAGAAGGATTAGTTGTGAGGAAGAGGTCAAGTATGTTGGGGCTCTCTCCAAGGCGGTCGGGGATACGAGTAGGGTGCTGTACAAGCTGCTCTAGGTCATTAAGGATAGAAAAGATGTAGGCTTGTTCACCAGGTGGATCCGTGAAAGGAGAGGAGAGCCAAAGGTGGTGGTGAACATTGAAATCTCCTAGAATAGAGATTTCAGAGAAAGGAGAAATGGATAGAATGTGTTCCATCGTAGAAGTAAGATAGTCGAAGAATTTTTGATAGTCAGTAGAATCAGGGGATAAGTAAACAGCACAGATATATTTAGTCAGAGAATGACAGGAAAGCCGAAGCCAGAGTGTAGAGAATTCAGAAGAATCGAATTCAGGAACACGAGAGCAGGATAAGTTGTTGCATATATATATACACAACAGCCACCTTTGGCTTTGAAATGAGTATAGAGAAAGTAGGAGGATACAGAAAAGGGTTTGCTGTCAGTTGCCTCAGACAGCTGAGTCTCCGTTAGAAAAAGAAGGTGAGGTTTAGAGGAGGAGAGGTGGTGCTCAACAGAGCGAAAGTTAGAGGAAAGGCCGCGAATGTTGCAGAAATGAAGAAGAAGAGAGTCAGACAGTTGTTTCAGGCACCTCGAGTCATCACCGGGAGAGGGGCGGATGGTGGGGGCATTTATGGTCCCCCCCCCTGGGGACTCCGAGGCTTGGTGAAGAGACGCCATTTTTAAATGAATTTTGAATAGGAAGTGTAGTGTGTACTGTGCATGTAGTTTGGTGTAGATAGTTAGAGAAATTTGTACTGGAGAGCATGCTGGCCTACTCTCTGTGTCACTGAGACACTGAAAAAGTTCAGCAAAGGGGGATGGTCAGGAACTAGTCCTGAGGGCTGATGAAACGGGAGCTCCAGCACTCCCTGTCATCAGCTTTCCATCCACCTCGGGAGTACTGCCCTGCTTGACTGGTGCTACAGTCTACTCTATCTATATCTATATCTATCTATCTATCTGTGTGTGTGTGTGTGTGTGTGTGTGTGTGTGTGTGTGTGTGTGTGTGTGTGTGTGTGTGTAATGAAGGAGATGGCTTGAGTCTCAAATCGCGTACCCTTGCCTGCCAAAAGTTGGGGATAAAACACATGAGCATTTTGGGTTGGCTGTTGTGTCGGTCTGTGGATTCTGGCTAATTTTAATTAGGTATGTTGTTGATATGGAGGGAAGCCTAGTTTGCAAGTATATCGAGACATTCTAGCTTTGACTGAGGATTGTGAGCTCTGTTGTTAGTGATGATATGTGGGTGCAGGACTCTGATCCAGCGTAGTGTTGTCGGGAGATGGAGCAGCACAGGGGTTTGGATGGGTCTAGGTGTTGAGTCTTCTTACTCGACAGGCACAAAGGAGGACTGGAAGGGCAGACAATTAGTGACTAAGGTGCTATACAAGAAATGTCATACAATCAGTATATATTTTGCTGGTGTAAACTAAGGCGAGCTGTGAGGGAACAACGGTCAGTATCATTATTTTTAAGCATTAACTGTGCCATATCTTTCACCCATCGTGATTCAAAAAGAATCTTGAAATGTAAGGGCATGTTGTGTGGGTATTTGACTATATTACTGGACTCATACCAGTGTGTTAGTTATTGCATGTGACCTAAGGAATTTTTTGCAAGTGGTAAAAGGGAAACTATGAATATTATGGTGAATGGTACAGTTTTTATACACGAATTAGGGGTATGAAACCAACAATATGGGTTTATGAATCCTAGTATAATTTTGTACATAGTAGGTGGATACGCATTAATTTTGTGAAGCATTACAGGCATCTTCCCGTGATGCTAGTGTGTGATTACTTCAAGTTTCGTTTGTGATAAATGTATCCTGCTGCAAATACTGGTCAGTTGTTTAACCTATGCAGGAGTTGGGTAATTGAGTCATCATAGGTCGGTAGATGAGGATAATTAAATGTAATTAAGGGGAGGTGAGCCCAAATGACTCTGCTGTTGTTTGATAAACTTTCCGCCTTATTACCTGTTGTTGAGAAGTGAGATTTTCTAGTCAGGTAATCTAAAAGTTTCTCACCGATTCCTGGTATTTACTGTAGTTCCGGTACGAGCCAGAGTTGCCAGTTTGCCTGCTGTTTGTGAGTGTAGTTGTTTCGTAAGTTATGGATTAATTTTGTGTTCTTTTTCTCAATAATGTTTTATATATGTAATTGTTTGTTAAATAATGTAGTTTAATTTAAGTTTGTATGCTAAATAATTTAGAGTGTTATGCAGTGTAAGAAAACCGTGGCATGTTTCGGATGTCTCCGAGTTGGTAACTGTTGTAACCGATGCTCTTTCTCTCTCTCTCTCTCTCTCTCTCTGGAATACACCAGAACTGTGGAGAAATGTAGATCACTCTAGAATATAGGAAGCTTACATAAAGATGCGGAATAGACTACAGCTCAGTCAGTCGGTTTTCAGTTCAGTTTGAGTGTAGTGCAGTGTCAGTGAAGTTTGTATGTCACTGGTACTTGTGAAAACAGTGAAGTGCTGTTGTCAAGCATTAAGTGTAATTGTAGTTAGTAAAGTTTGTATAGCTTCAGTGTATGTGAAAACAACGAAGTGAAGTTGGAAAGCATTAAGCATATTACTTGGAAAATAAAGACAGTGAACTTAAGAAGCCAGTGTTTATTTACGATGCCTGAGCTGATCTTGTGTGCTGTACACCGAAAGGCAAGCCATAGGAAGAACAACTCACTGGGCACGTCCTCCCTATACTGTACTACTGCTGTTGGAGCCTGTGGCAGTATGGGACGGGGACATAGCACTGGTGTCAGGAGTGGGATTTTTAGAAAGTGCTGCAGTGAGTCTAATCTTCGACATGGAGCAGGGGGGTGTGCAGACAAGGAGCCGAGCTGGGCAGGAGGAGGAGGTGTCCCTGGCTGCTATAATGAAGCTATTACAAGCTTCAAAGAAATAACTCAGAGAAAAATTACAGGCACAGAATGAAGGACAGAAAAAACTCAAAGAACAATTACAGGCACAGAATGAAGGACAGAAAAAACTCAAAGAACAATTACAGGCACAGAATGAAGGACAGAAAAAACTCAAAGAACAATTACAGGCACAGAATGAAGGACAGAAAAAACTCAAAGAACAATTACAGGCACTGAATGAAGAACAGAAAGAACGATATGAACAGCTTCAGGAAGCATTACAGAAGCAACAGAGGGAACTCCGACTGAGGATGCAAGGACGGCTGGATGCTTTCATGGGGGAAATGAAGGAAGAGGAGCAGCAGTTGAAGGAGAAAGTATATGCTGAGCTACAGCAGCAGAAGTGTGAGGTAAGCAATAACGTGATGAAGTTCAGACAACATCTAGACGACCAGGTGACGCATGTAGATGACCAGTTGAAGATAATTTGTGAGGGAATTGTAATGGAGTGTACACAGCATGGAGACTACCAGTTGAAAGTAATTAGTGAGAAAACTGATGTTGTAAAGAAATATTACGCTGCTGAGCCTCAGGTTAGTGTACAGGGAGCATATGAAAAGAATTGACAGTGTGTGGTGAATCTTGACAGATCCCAAGCATTCAAAGGTAACATTACAGGGTTGAAAAATCAGAATGCAGAAGTTTTAAGTCCTTGACTTAATTATGATGCTCCAGTTTTTAGGCCCCAAACCAGTGAAGTGCATGGCTGTAATGGGGGTCCAGTTACAAAGAAACCTCAGAAATTTAATGGCAGAGTATCTTGGGAAGCTTACCATGCACTGCTTGAACTTGCTGATCAGAATGGTTGGGATAATAGGCAGAGGGCAGTGCAGCGTGTTACTAGCCTTAACCCCTAAAGTGCTAACAGGATCAATTAATCCTTTTTCAGGATTATGCACGATACTGATTGCGGTCGATAAAGGGGCTTTTAGGAAAAACTGCGGACACTAGGCTTCAGCCTGATTGTGACGTCTATCGATGCAAACCAATGAGAATTAAGTCCTGAGTAGGGAGGAGGGAGGATCTGGGCCCGTGCCCATGGTGGGTGGGGGTGATTCCTCCACTGCCCTCTCACTGCCTCCCTCTACCCCAATAGCTTTGTTCCCTCTCCCCCTCCCTTGCTTCTAACCGCCTCCTGCTCTCCCCCTCCCCCTCCCCCACCATCCTCCATCATGTCACCTTGGTTCCCCCCCTTTTTCCCTCCCTGTCTCCCAGGGGAGGATTATATCCCCCCTACCCACCCTCCACTCCCCTGTAGCCCCTCTCTGCCTGTCCTCTTTGTCTTGTGGTGTCTGTCTCCCACCTTTATACTCCCGTACCACCCCTCCAGGCCTCTCCCTACCCACCCCCACCCCCCACCCCCGGTAGTATGCCATCCGCTTACAACTCCCTCTCCGCCTAGAGTATTATACGTCATTGTTATTATTCACGTTGCGTCTTTTCATTCAATTCCAGGTTATTGTGTAATTATATACACCGATGCATGAAGCACAGAATGTATGTTTTTTTTATTTCCTTTATGGATTTCCATGTTTTTTGCATTTTTTTTTTTTTTTTAGGGGAAGGGAAAGCGTGTTACTGTGACAATTAGGGTCGGAGGTGCGAAAACACAAGTCCCATACCTCCGTGTACGTACTGTAATGTTTCCTGAAAACGTTAGTAATGTTTGTTTGTTTGTTTTTATAATAATAAATTTTGTATTTGTGTGTTTGTCTTTCTCTTAGACCATTATCATTATTTTGCATGCTGTAGCTTTTTTTTCCCCCTTGAAATTCTTATAGCTACTTGATTTGACAGCTCTGAGGGGAGGAGGTGGGAGAAAAGGGGTGAGGGGAGATGGGTGAGGGGTAGTGGGTGCTGGAGTGTGTGAATAACACAAGCAAAATGATTTTGCATGCTTTTGCTCTTTTTTTTTTATTTTGACAGCTACACAGCTATGAGGGAAGGGGACAGGGGGAGGGAAGGCGGGGAGAGAAGTGTTGGGAGCGAAGGGTGTTGGGAGTGAGTGAGGAACACTGACATAATTGGTTTGCATGCTATTGTTTGAGAAAAAAAATGAGCTGGAAAATTCTGAAAGGGTGGTAGGGTGGAGGGGGGAGGAGGGGAGGGGAGGAAGAGAGAGGGGGTGATAGGAGTGGGTGAGGAAGGTCATGGGAGGGGAGGAATGAGGGAGGAATGGGGTGGGAGCACACAGAAAACTGGAGTTGCCCCACCTGGAAGGCTAACTTTTTTCAGCTTTGACGGGCTACAGCTCACGAAGCCAGTTGGTCTAAAATGCTCTGGTTTGCAGCATGAGGCGTGTAAATTCAAGCTCTAAACCTTGGGCATAACACTTGTTACTTCTGTAAGAGTCGAAAAATCAGCTCCATATACAAATTTTCATGCCGGTACAATCGATCGAATTGCGTATCCTACGGGTTAAAGGTGCTGCAGTGGAAATTCTGGGCCAGATGTCACTGAAGGAGAGGAACAGTTATCAGACCCTAGTGGAAGTGCTGGAGCGCATATACGGAACCATGTACCAGACTGAGGTTTACAGAGCAAGATTCCAAAGCTGTGTACGGGCTCGAATCATATCCCTACAGCAACTTGCCCATGACCTGGAGAGTATGGCATACAAGGCGTACCCTGAAGCTGCACCTAATCTGTTGGCTCTTCTTCTGAGGGATCAGTTCATTGATGCTCTTGACAGTGCAGGGTTGAAAGTGCAAGTGATGCAGGCACAACCAAGAAGTGTGCAAGAAGCACTAGCCAGGGCTCTAGAATCTGAGTCCTACGTCAGGTCCAGTATGTCCACTTGCCAGACGGTTCGTAGTGCAGGATTCAAGGCATGAAAGGTGCAGGCATGTGAAGTGGAAAAAAAAATGAAGGAAGTTGCTCTACTGGAAGAGGGAACAGAAGATCAGAGGAAGTTGATGGTATTGTGAGAAGCCAGGACATCAGAAAGTGGATTGCAACAAGTGGAAGAGAGAACAGGAGGAGATCAGAGGAGAGTGCTGATTCTGTGGGAAGCCAGGACACAAAAAGGTGGATTGTTACAAACGAAAGAATAAGCAAGAATGGAACAGTGCAAGGAAATCCCCGATTGCAACAAACGGGTGTTGGATATGTGGTGAGGTGAGACACTTCAGCCATGAGTGTCCAAATGAGAAGGATGAGGGTAAATTAGTGAAGGCTGGTGATGAGTGGCATCAATCAGCCAGTTTTTCCCAAGAAGTCCCACCATTGAGGATATGCCGGAGAACCTTGATGAACAGCGTGTGAGAGGACGGAAGAGCAGACAGCAAGCACAGCAGTAGGAATGGGAATTTTAGCATGAGATGCTGCTGTACTGTTGTGACGGGGCCAGTGTCAGATGAAGAAGACCTGAAGAGAATGCAGATGGAGGATTCAGATTTGCAACCAGTATTAGAGTGGCTGCAGCAGAGTACAGTATGACCATCTTGGGAAGAAGTTTCCAGGATATGCCCTGCTACCAAGAGCTACTGGAGTCCGTTGGGACCTTCTTCATTTGAACAGCAGACTACTGGAGGGTCAGTGGGAGACAAAAGATGACCTCAGAAAATACTGGCAACTGGTGGTTCCAAAGAAAATGAGGTCCGAGATCTTGGATGAGTCTCATAACCAGATCACTCGTGGGCACCTGGGAGTGAGAAAAACTCTAAGCCAGCTGCAGATGAGGTTCTACTGGACTGGCATGCGTCAGGATGTTGAAGAGTGGTTTCGGGCCTGTGATGTATGTTGTGCCAAGAAGGGACCCAAGAAACTGGTTGCATCCCTCTTCCCCTGTACCAAGTGGGTGCACCCATGGAAAGAGTCGCGGTGGACATTGCTGGACCTCTGCCACTGACTGAAA
Source organism: Coenobita brevimanus (assembly GCF_032717465.1). Classification (NCBI taxonomy): domain Eukaryota; kingdom Metazoa; phylum Arthropoda; class Malacostraca; order Decapoda; family Coenobitidae; genus Coenobita; species Coenobita brevimanus. The sequence goes on along the minus strand of NC_136988.1, from coordinate 4,453,731 downwards.
GAGGAACCAGTATATATGTGTCGCCATGGACTACTTCACAAAATAGCCAGAAGCCGATGCCATCCCCAGTCAAGAGGCTGTGACTGTTGCTCAGGTGTTGGTTGACCAGTTTTTCTGTCATTTTGGGATGCCACAAGAACTACATTCACATCAGGACAGAAATTATGAGTCTGCTGTATTCTGTGAGTGCTGCAAGTTATTGGGGATCAAGAAGACTAGGACAACCCCACTAAGGCCACAATCAGATGGGATGGCGGAGAAATTCAACTGGACCCTGGAACCTGGCCAAGTACCACGTAGAGGGAAAAAAGGAATGGGACCAAATATTACCTGTGTTGCTGATGGCATATTGGTCCGCATCTCATGAGTCTACTGGCTACACTCCTGCAAAACTGATGGTGGGCCATGAGTTATGCTTACCCATTGACTTGTTAACCCCTCCATGGTCATGGATGCAGAATTTTCTGTGCATCAGGCTGATGCGGAGGCCATTTTCTGAAGCTTCAAAAATTGATTTTTTTCTCTTGCCACACTGAAGAGAAAGTTCACACGCACCTAACAGTGCAAATCCCGGCTTCCTAGACCCATTCTGTCGTTTGTAATTGAGGGCGAAAGTTGCAGAAATATCGGCAATCGATATCCGCCTCCAAGAGGTACTGCCACAGTGCAATTTCACAGGCGTTATAATTTTTTTAACCCTCCAAAATAATGTGAATTGTGCTGAAATGCTGCACATATATGATATGATGATATCGAATGATTTCAGTACATAATATTTTAGGAATAGCTTAAAAAAATAGATATTTTTTTCACCTTTTTGATATATGTTTATGGTAGTTTTGAAATATTTTTTTACGTTATCATTATGCCCATGCTTGGAAAAGCAAGTGAAAGGGTTGAATTTTCAGTCCTAAATGAGAAAATTGCCCGTCCTTCGAGACTAGACTCTCCCACGGGAGATGAAAGTGGAGGGTCAGATCCGATTAGCAATGTGGGAGTTCAGTCGATCCTTCCAGTTCCCACACTACATGCATGGCTAAAAATAGAATCGTAATGCAGTTTCAAAACTATGAATAAGTCTAATTATTGCGAATACAGAGACAAAGCAGAAATAAATACGTTTACAGACGGGGGGAAAAGTATTTTTTCCGTAATAACACGTTCATCTTTCTCAATCATTTTACCTTCGTTATTTTCGCAATATATGTTGCTGTCTCGTAAACAGGGTGGTTACGTATGTTTTGCAAGGGAAGAAAAAGATGATATTTTCTGTCTGGGTCGAGATAATGGGTGTAACTATATGTTTTTAGGCATGGCCACAAGCCAAAAAATCGTACATCCACTCGTCGTGGCATCAGGTGGTGAACTGACAGATATGTGAGAGGGTGAACTGAAGATCAGTCTCACGTCCCGGATGTTCGTTCACTTCCCGAAAGTTTTCACAGTTTTCTCCAAGTTGCACTGCATCGAATGATCCAAACCATTACCACAAACCTGAGTAAATAGGTAAAGATACCAAGACAAAAATGTATTTTTCACTTATCATGTCTTTTTTGTTTGTGCCTGTATTAATTCATAATCGTAAACAGGTGTTTGTGTGTGTATTGCAAGTGAGAACAAAGATGATATTTACTGCCTGGGTCGAGATAATGGGTGTAGTTGTGCTTGTTTAGGCATGGCCAGAACCGAAAAAAAATCGAAAATCCACTCATCACAGCAGCAGGCTCTGAACTGCTTGATGGGGTGTATGGGAGTGTAGTGTAGGTCAGTCTGAAAACGTTCAGAACGTTTGTTCACTTCCCAAAAACTTCTGCAGTTTTTTTTATAGGCCACGTTCAAACGACACCTGTGGCCAATCATCGGCTAAATGTCATTCGACGCTAGCAGCCACAGAGGGGTTAATGGGAGGATACCACCTGGTGAAGAGCTGCCTACAGCTATGCGAAGCATCTTCAGGAAAGGCTGGCTGAGGTATATCATCAAGTGTGGAGAGCCCTTATGTTTTCAGGAGAAGTGATGAAGTGCAAGGCATGTGAGGTGAGCTTCAAGGATGGTGACCAAGTTTGGTTATACAATCCTCAGTGAAAGGAGGGACACTCACCGAAGCTGTAGATCCCATGGGACGGGACTTACACTGTGTTGGACTGCCTATCAGACGTGACGGATTTTGGATAAGCAGGAAGTCTTGCCCAAAGGTTGTACACGTGAACAGTCTGTGGCAGTACCATGGGCCAGGACAGTACAGCTGGGACATCTCCAAGGAATCGTGCTCTCCCACAGCCGGGGATTTTGAGGAGGGCCAAGGAGTTGAAGTGGAAGAAGATGTTGAGCTTTCCGAGGGAAAAAGTGAATCAGGAACAGGACCAAGACCTTCCAGGAGAAGTAGACTGTGTGTAGGAGCAAGGACGTCGTCGGAAGCGGCATAGAAGAAGACCTGATAAGTTGAAGGATTATTATGTGTATAGTCATGTGTTTCATTAGGATTAACTATGTTTGTATACAATGTGTAGTTTTGTCGAGATGACAGAGAGCTAGGGAGGGGGTAGTGCTGAAAAGCGATATTTTCTAGTTCGGTAGTCTGGAAGTTTCTCACTAATTCCCCATGTTTTCCATAGTTTCGGTACGAGTCAGAGTTGCCAGTTTGCCTGCTGCTGGTGTGTGTTGTTGTTTCGTAGTTATGCATTAATTTTGTTCTCCTTTTCTCAATAGTCTTTTATTTATGTGATTGTATGTTAAATTATGTAATTTGATTTAAGTTTGTATGCTAAATAATTTAGAGTGTTATGTAGTGAAAGAAAACTGTGGCATGTTTCGGATGTCTCCGAGTAGGTAACTGTTGTAACCGGTGCTCTCTCTCTCTCTGGAATACACCAGAACTGTGGAGAAATGTAAATAATTCTAGAATATAGGAAGCTTATATAAGGATGGGGAAGAGACTACAGGTCAGCCAGTCGGTTTTCAGTTCAGTTTGAGTGTAGTGCAGTGTCAGTGAAGTTTGTATATCATTGGTACTTGTGAAAATAGTGAAGTGTCGTTGTCAAGCATTAAGTGTAATTGTAGTTAGTGAAGTCTGTATAGCTTCAGTGCATGTGAAAACAGTGATAGATAGATAGATAGATGTATACTCTACATAGTTGTGAAGTAATAAATCCATGTTTACTATGATTACCACTTTCAGTCCGATGCCTTAATTTTTCCTGTTGCCACCAGTAAATGATGCTTAATCCACTTAAAAGAATGCCATGATAAAGAAAACGAGTTAATATTAGCTAAACTCAAAGCATACTTTTCCAAATTTCTCTTCTAAGCTGAATATAATATTCGGAATATGGCAATAAGTAAATGGAGAACACCGTCGTCAGATTGAAGGACATCCTAGTTACAACCAAGACTTCATTCAGCTACACATTGCCTCTCACATGGAACGGGTTACTATTGGCTTCCTTGTCTTGGGTGCGCCATACATAATTTTCTTATCCTTCTGAGAAAATTGTCCAAGGGTAATACAATGTTGCCTTCAAAGTTTTTTGGAGTTTTTAATATTGGTGCAGGTGTCAGCTTATGTGTGAGTGTGTGTGTGTGTGTGTGTGTGTGTGTGTGTGTGTGTGTGAGAGAGAGAGAGAGAGAGAGAGAGAGAGAGAGAGAGAGAGAGAGACAGACAGACAGACAGACAGACAGACACACAGACAGACAGACTGAGACAGACAGAGACAGACAGACACTCAAGACAGATAGACAGAAAGACAGACAAACAAACAGGCAGAGCGAACTAGACAGACAACAGAAACAGTGTGGGAGAAAGGCGGATAAGCAGGCGGAATGAGGATGAAGAGAAAGAATGGACTAAATATAAAACATTCGACAAACGTACAGTATATATCCTGACTTATGAATTACAGTTACTGACAAGGATGATGGTAAAACTTATGACAAGCTCTGTAAAATTAGTGTGTGTGTGTGTGTGTGTGTGTGTGTGTGTGTGTGTGTGTGTGTGTGTGTGTGTGTGTGTGTGTGTGTGTGTGTGTTTGGAGGAAAGAAGGGAAGAGAATGTGTTTGGCAGGGAGGCACATTTTGGGGACAAATAAAAGCAGTTTATCTGTCTGTCTGTCTGTCTGTTTCTCTCTCTCTCTCTCTCTCTCTCTCTCTCTCTCTCTCTCTCTCTCTCTCTCTCTCTCTCTCTCTCTCATTTTATGACCTACATTTTTGTGATTATCAGCAGACGATAGTTACAGCTTTCAAAATAGCTTTCGTATTTTAAAAATAAACAAAATATTCACGTTATCCTGTAACTCTTCTTGCACCTTGACACTTTGCAAATAACTTTCCTTATCATCATCATCATCATCATCATCCAGACCTCCTTTCCCATCCTAGGGCAGGGTGAGGAGTAGCAATGTCCAGACAGTCCAAATTTGCCCAGTCCAATGGACCACGCTTCCATTCACTCATCATTCAAGCTCCCGGAATCATGGCTCTATTGGATACGCCAGAAACATTCACCACGTTCTGTAGCTTCACATAATCGTATCCAATAGAGTCAATCCAGACGCTGCCATGTTAAAAAGGGGTGCCAAAATCCATGATTATGCACTTCTCCTCACAATATTCAGCCAGCCAGCTCGATCTCCTGTCAGTTCCCTAGCCTCACCGACTTCCAAACCTCTCTTCCTCACACATTCATCCACCATATCTCACCACCTTCTCCTTGGCCTACCTCGTCTCCCTCCGAATTAGCTCAGATGTACCTTTTTCACCACTCTGTTATTATCCATTCTCTCTACATAACCATACCATCTCAATACACTCTCTTCGATTCTGGTGTCCACCGACTTCCTCACTCCGCATCTTTCACGAATCACATTATTTCGTATCCTATCCACCCTCTGTACTCCACATACATGCCTCAGCAGTCCCATCTCCACTGCTCTTACTCTTGACTTTTCATTTTCATGCCACACCATAGTCTCACATCCATATGTTAAAGTTGGCTCTAACACTCCTTCATGTAAGCCTCGTGCAGCTGCAACACTCAAGCCTCTGTTTCTTATCAAGACCTTCATTGCACCAGCTACTTTTCTTCCTTGTGTTACTCTGTTCAATATATATATGGATGGGGTAATGAGAGAAGTAAAAACACGAGTAATGAAGAGATAGATGGCGTTGGTAATGAATGGTGATGGATGGAATATCTCAAATTTGTTGTATGCTGATGATGAAGTACTGCTTGCAAGTGCCGGACAAGAATTTGGTAGGCTTGTGCAGAGTTTTGCTGATGTCTGTAATCGTCGTGCCTTGAGAGTAAATGTAGAAAAGAGTACAGTAAAGTGATGGTTATTGAGAGAGAAGGTGAATCCTAGTGCGATGTAACAGTGAATGGAGAGAGACTGGAATATGTGAGTGAGTTCAGTTACCTGGGTAGTGATAGAAAAGAGAGGAAAATGTGCAAAAGAAGTTGAACATTCCTTATATCTTTAAATGACTATATTCTGCTTTCTCCAGACCCATTGTACAGTATTGTGTGTGTCATTAACAATATCCATTAGCTCTTTTGCATGGCGATTTCTGTTGTGTTTCGCTATTTTTCCGGTCAGTCTACTTAGTAATCTAATTAGAGACCCGTCTTTTTAAAGGACTTGACATATTATCCATTACCACTTTCAGTCCGGTGACATGTATTTTATATATATATATATTTTTTTTATTTTTTTGCTACTTCGAGGATATTTTATTTAACTTTATAAAAAATTCTGACCTGGAAGGACTACATACAGCCTTCCTTAGCTCATTTGGTATTAGAAATCTCTCCTGAACTCAACAGTATGCTCTGGTTGCGGGAATCATATATAACACAAATGCAAGAACGACACATTCAGGATGAGGAGGACATTCACTGTCCTGTACTAGGAGTTTTTTTTACCGCTTTGAAGCCGTGATGTACATTTTTTTGCTTGTTTGTGGTACATTCAGATTACACTAGCTAACAAAAAATACTTTAATATTATCATGACGGAAGGATGCAAGCAGTGCAGAAACAAGAGGTGAAAACAGCCCCAAAATAAGAGAGGATTGGAGTTGGGAGGAGATTCAGAGCTCTATACTCATTACTGTATTCCTCGAGGTATTATGGATCACAAAAATATTGGTGCACAGGAGGTCCGATGCCTACCGAAGACAGTCGAATAACTACTGTTGTTGGGGAAGGACCGACAGGCGTACCCACCAATGTGAACCGTTATACCCATTCTATATTTGTCTGCCATGATACATTGTGTATGAACAATGTTTATATAAACATTTGCTATATGTCTGCAAAAGGATATTGCTAGTTGGCGATATATTACACCTCCAGACATCAGGGCTACCAACGTGTGATGGGTCGGACACTAATATTTCAGTGACCTTCGTTGTGGTCCCGAGTATTTCACGCATATTGTGCACCGATAATTTTGTGACCCATAGTAGAAACGAACTATAAGTACAGTCAAATGTAGTAATGTGTATAAAGCTATGAATCTGGTTCCATCCCAAATGCTGTTTTGTTTATGTGATTTTTTTTTCACCTTGTTCAGACACTTTTCCGTTCTTATATCATGAGAATCATGTGTATTCCAAATTATGATCTCTTTTAGGGATCATCCTATCAAATACATATTGCCTATTTTATGCAACTACCGTTAACTCTATAATAACCGTTCTGCTATTATTTGTATGCGTAAAATGCTTGCGTGGAATGGAGCACGACGAATCCTTGGAGTCATAGTCATTATGTGAAGAGGTCTGAGTGCTAGAGGGTTTTCCATAGGTGTACTAGAGCATAAATTCTGCTCTAATTCTAAAAGAAAGCATCCCCAGTTGATAAGAAGCCTTTTGGTGCTTAAAACTCTCGTGTATGCCTTTTCGATATAGTTTTACCTAATGAGGACAGAAAGAACGAATAAGAAGTCAACATCAGTGTGACCCGATTTCGGGATTCCTGCGAAGGCTTTGCAAGTAACTTTCCTCTTAAATTATTATTATTTTTTTCCCGTACGGTTCGCGAGCGTTTTGGTGCGTAAGCAGGTATACCATAAGCACAGGATGATATTCTGAACCTGCGTCATCTCTGCATAGTAATCCGAACAGCTACTACTGGTTATTCAGCCTCGAGAGCGCCCTGGCTGAAAAAGAAAACTATTCATGGTCAATTCCCATTTCCCAAGACACTAACGTCTCATCGGAGCTGAATGAAGTGTGTAAATAGCAAGAAGTAAATGGAAACTGGTCACTGGTTTGAAGGGGTTACAGTTTTGTCATTATTATTACAGCCAAGGAACATAGCCACGCACGACCTCCCAGTAGGACGGGGTTGCTCGCGACTTCCTATAGCGTGAGCTCAAAAAAAAAAAAAAAAAAATCGTAAAAAAATAACAATAATCTTTGCACATGAAGTATATTCAAGTGTTTAAAATATCGGTGCAAGTGCCATGTGTGTGTGTGTGTGTGTGTGTGTGTGTGTGTGTGTGAGAGAGAGAGAGAGAGAGAGAGGGGGGGAGAAAAATGAGATAAAAAAAACATTCAGCAGACTCATATCCCTTGGTTCATGAATTATTACCATTGACAAGCATGGTGCTAAAACTCGTGACAAATGCTGTCAAATTAGTGTGTGTGTGTGTGTGTGTGTGTGTGTGTGTGTGTGTGTGTGTGTGTGTGTGTGTGTGTGTCTGTGTGTGTGTGTGTGTGTGTGTGTGTGTGTGTGTGTGTGTGTGTGTGTGTGGCAGGAGACAGTAACGAGCGTGAATTTGAAAGCAGACATAATTTGTGAACACACACACACACACACACACACACACACACACACAAACACAAGTAAACGAACAGTCTCTCTCTCTCTTTTCTCTCTCTCTCTCTCTCTCTCTCTCTCTCGCCAGGCACGAAATTGTTCTTAGAAACCGAAGCGGAAAGACAGGCAGTGAGAAGTAGGAGGAGGAACAGGAGAGAGGAAGGTCAGGGGAAGACTAGGGAGAAAGCCGGGGAGAGAGAGGGAAGGGAGGCAAGTGGAAGTTAGTGGCTTTGAGTTTCGATCATGCGAGCAATGAAGTAGAAAGGAGTGCTTAGGAATACAGGCAGACAGAGGAAGCAAGTAGTGAGACTGATGATGCAGTGAGAGACATGGCGGACGTGATTTATTGGGAGACAGAGAAAAGTAGGGAAAGGATAGCTGCGTAGGCAGTGACAGGCAGTTAGGCAATGGAAAGTTTGAAGGCAGTGAACTACAATAGGAAATGATTGGCAGGGAGACAGCGAAAGGTAGGAGGGCGGTGAGGGGCAGAGAATTAGGGAGGGTTTGGGAGGTAGCGAGGCAGTGAGAAATGGTTGGCATTAATAGGCACGGAAGATTTTAGCCACAATACTAAGTTAATGACAGGGAGACGACGAGATAGGAGGGCAGTGTTGCGCAGAAAGGCAGTGAGAGAAGGGATGCAGTGCAGTGTGAGACATTGAGAGGAAGAGACAGTGAGAGGAAGGAGAAGGCAAGGAAACCGTAAGTCACAAGGAGACAGGGATCCAATGAAATGCAAAAACGCGGTAAGAGACAGGGAGCAGCGAGAGGAACTGAAGAAGTAAGAGGCAGGGTGGAGCGAGAGGAACTGAAGTATGAGGCAGGAAGACAGTGAGATGCAGGTAAGTAATGAAAGACAGGAAGACTGTGAGAGGCAAACAACTAGCATCAGCTAAGCAAGAAAAGAGGGGAAGGCAAGCCGCGACAGGAAAGTAAGAAATAATAGTCAGGCAGGCAGTTACAAGCTAGCAGCTAGTTACAGCCATACAAGCAGACTGAAGCCGGAAGGAAGAAGCATCAACGAAGGGGGAAGGGGGTGGAGAACGCCAGATTACTACATTACACTGTTTTGGGACCGACTTTTTCGTTTGACCCATACAATTATTCAAAGTATTTTGTGTAGAATATTGCACATTATATAAGTGCTAAACGAATGAACCTTGTATGTTATTTAGCAATCTTTCATTATTATTTGGTTACATACGCAGTAAGTGAAACAATAATGTAAAGTTAGGGTTCCGCGAAGTTACCTTCACGCCATCGAGGGAGAATACGTATATGCAGATAACATTTTCAGCATAGATAGGGCAAGAGGATTATAAAATAAACAGCTATTCGATGTTATTCTCCTGACAGTGAAGCGCTGTTTTAAGCAATTTACCTCTTGAATCGGTGGCATATGTATTTTTGTTTGTTCCTGTCACCCGAAGGCGAGTATGCTCATACCTTGAAGGAACGTTTGTATTTGTAATGAATGGGTTAAGGCTTGGTTAGGCTGAAAATAACTACTTGTGGCACATCCATCTCATTCTCACTTTATAGTATTTAAAAAGTAAGATTTTGACTTGTTACTGTCAGCTGGTGCAGAACTATATGTAACCTGCTATATAATTTGATTTAGTACTTTCAATTCAATCTCATTTATCAAGGTATTAAAAGTACTTAGCAAAGGTTTAAGAAAATAAAAACCATCCACTATGATGATATTTATATGTTGATACGTCGTAATAGGACCAACCTATGTAAATCCGATTAAGAGAGCCTCTGGTAGTGGAAGGGGTTATAAGTTTGCATCTACAAACCACTCCAGTTCGAAATGTGTATCGTACGCTGAATACATTTATTATCCAAAGGAGAGACTGTAGTTAAAATCTCATGCTTGTCTAAACGTGAACCCCGTGGTATGCAGGCTGAAGTTGTTGTTCTCTTTCAGTTTACTCTCCATCTTTCAGTGGAGCGGGAGGGAGTAGCAAGACATACAACTGGGCAGCAGATTAGTTCAGTTAAATCAGTGCCACCAAATGAAAGCATTCCTCATCAGCACCAAAAACTTACTGAAGAGCTTAACCCGTTCACTAGGGTGACGTAAATTCTTATTTTGTGCTTTTTGTTTCCAGAGGTTTATTTTTGTCCTAGGGGACGTTGCTTGAATTAGTTAAGCGAAAAAGGGGTTTGTCTTGAGTTTCATACAAGCATCTGGAGATGGCAGACAATATCGGCCTTATGAAGGCAAGTGAATGATCACGTTGTTCAGCCCCAGATGTCTGGTGTTGTATCTGGCACGCCTCTTACTGTTCCCGAGGATTTTTGCAAAAAATTGCTTGTTTTCAAACCATCATGTCTCAGCAATTACACCACCTTCAATATTCAATAAAATACCAAAATACCCACAAACTCTGCATCTCTCAACTGAAAGTGGCTGAGGTATCTAGGTGAATGCGTTGCGGACCGAGGAGTTAAAGAGGTCAGTTTTGGGACAGCAGTGAGGTAGTTTCTGTCACGGGGGGATGTGAATTTAAAATTTAAAAATTACTAGATATTACTTGAAAAGGAGACAAGGAATTGACTCGTGAAAATCAAGTAGTAAGTTTTACTTTAATCTGGCTTACTTCGCCGATTCTCTAAGGACGAGAATTTATAAACTTTCTCAACAGTACACAGCAGAGACTAATTACTCACGAGTGCTGTTTGTAGTATTGTTAGCCTCTCGAGAAAGTGACTCCACCCCTGACAATCAATAACTAATGCTAATAATAGTTGACAGGTTCTTGCAGGTGCTTAACTCCTGGCTGGCAAAACTGATTTAAATTTGATACAAAAGAACTGGCTTGTAAAAATTTGGATGCAGGCGACTATCCATTCATGAAGAGGAGCCACCAGCTGGGCTTTCGCTGGCTGTGTAGCCAGTGTGTTGCACCAGCAGACGAGGTCTTGCTGGTGGAGGAAGTAGTACCAAGAAGGAGTTTCAAGATAAAGTTATTGGGCTGATCTTTCAAGCAATCAGAGACGTATCATATAGACTGGAGGCACTAGAGACCAAGGTTTCATCACCCATGGCGGTCACGCAAGATCAGGCCAAGTCATTTGCGGATGCTGTTTGCGAGTCTCTCGTGGGGGGAGGGAAGGATCTGCCTGGGGGCGTGATTGAAATCAGTGCTCATAGCCAGAAAAAAGCCATTCATAGTCAGCATGTACTGATTGTGAAACCAGAGAGTAGCGCTAGTGCCCTGACAAATCAGATGGGACCAGAAGACATCAGAGGTGTACTTAACTCGGTACCGGTTAACAGCTGCCTTAAGACCAAGGCTGGTGGGCTGGTAATGAAGTTTCCATCAGCTGAGGCCAAGGGTGAAGCAACTGGGGTGCTGATTGATCATTTTGGCTCTGAGGGCACTTTTTGCATATCAGAGCCAGAGAAAATGTTGCCTAAAATGACCGTGACAGGCCTTTCCTCTTCCTTGGATGACACTGACATCATCCCAAATATTCTGAGAAAAAACAATAAAATTAAGATGCTCGTTGATCAAGGTTGTACCCTCAACCTTCTCTTCACAAGGACAAGGAATGACACCAAAACTGCTGTCTTGAAGATGTCACCAGAGGTGAGATCCTCCATTGTAGAACAGGGCAATTACATGTATGTGGATCTTACAAGATGCCACGCTTTCGATAGATTCTGGGTTACACAGTGTCATCACTGTCAAGGCTTTGGTCATACATTTGAGAGATGTTCTAGGAAAAGTGATGAACCTAAATGTGTCTTTTGTGATGGAGCCCATAAATCTAAGGACTGTAGTAACAGAAATTCTCCCAAATGCATCAACTGTTCCTCTTTAAGACATCAAGATGCTAATTCAAAGTCACAGGTGGTTGCCCATTTTGCATCAAGTAGAGAATGTCCAATTATGATTTCTCATAGGAATAGATTGATTGAAAACACCAATTTTGACCATTCAAAAAACTGACTACGTCCCTCTTGAACCAGTTAAGGATGGGTCTTTTAAATATTCGTTCCATCCGTAATAAGATAGACTATATTAATGAAACCCTAAATCAGCACGAGCTTGACATATTGTGCTTGACTGAAACCTGGTTGTATGGGTCTGATATCGATATTATTCGTAATGCTTTGCCTAAGACATATTCTATTATTAGTATTCCCAGGCCTGCTGCTGACTATCCAGGAGGGGGCATAGCACTCATCTACTCGGCAGCACTTGCAAACGTTTCTCTCATTGACTCAGACCTGACCCCATCTTCATTTGAATTTATGGAAGTATTAATTAATTTCCATCAGAATACCAATAGAATTGCAATTGTCTATCGACCAAGTCATCCGGGCAGAGATCGAGGTTTTATGGAGGAGTTTGGGCAGTTTCCTGAAGGGTTTTCTCTTAAACCTGGAGGACTTCTTGTTTGTGGTGATTTCAATTATTGGGTTGACAGTCCAGAGTCAAAACCATTTTCTTCAGAATTCCTTGAGTTGATCACCCAGAACAATTTTTTCAATCATGTGAGTAATCCAACTCATGTCTCAGGACATGTCCTTGACTTGATCTTGTCCCCTGTTGGTTGCAGGTGCGTATCAGATGTGGAGGTTGACTCATTTGACCCCCTCATCTCTGATCATGCTCTGATCACTCTTAGTTTTGATGTCCCGAAATCCCCTTCATATAATAAGGTCATCAGGTTCAGAAATTACAACAATGTTGACCGCCAGTTGATGTGTTTTGAAATTGATCAACGTTTAAACTCCATCGATTCTTCAAGTCTTTCTTCTGGTGAATTGGCTGATATTTACAACAACGAGCTCAGGTCAATTTTTGACCATTATTGTCCTGAGGTAGTAAAAACAATCACTGTACATGATAATTCTCCGTGGTATGGTTCATCCATTAATTCTTTGCGTAGACAACGTAGAAGGGCAGAACGTGAGTGGCTCTTGCAGCGGACCGAAGTAACTCATTTGCATTATGTTTTTGTGAGAAGAGCAGTCGTTCACACTGTAAAAGCCCAAAAGGCTAGGTATTATCAAAATAAAGTTGATTCATGTGGTGGTGATTAAAAAAAAACTGTCTGCAGTTGTGAACAATTTGGTTGGTCGGAGGAATGTAATTGTTAAACCAACTTCTGTATCTGATGCTCAATTGGCTTCTGATTTTGCTTCATTTTTTACAAGTAAAATATCTCGCATAAGAAATGATTTAGACAGCAGTTCTCCTAGTGAAGCGTACTCAGTTGACTTCCAGCCACTGTGCACCGGGGATCATTTGCTTTCAACATTTCATCCGCTGGACGTAAACAAAGTCAAATGTTACATCAAAGAACTTAATAAAACATTTTGCTCACTCGATCCATGTAACATGTCAACTGCCTGATGTGTATGAGCATGCTGCAGACTTTATCTGCAACATAATAAATAGATGCTTCTCAGAAAGTAATTTTGTGCAGTCTGAGCAACGTGCTTTGCTTAGGCTCCTAAGAAACCTGGCCTTGATGTCAAGAGCATTACAAATTATCGTCTTGTCTCTAACCTGTCTTTTTTATCCAAGATTATTGAGCGGGCCATACTCGATCAACTCTTACCACTACTGGAACACAACAGAGTTGTTCCTGTTGTTCAATCAGCATACAGAAAATACCATTCAACTGAAACTGCACTAACAAGGATTCAGAGTGACTTGGTTGCAAACACTTGTAGTGGGATGTCCTCTCTCCTAGTTCATTTGGATCTGTTTGCAGCTTTTGATACAGTAGATCATAAACTATTGTTGGATGATCTGTATTTTTATGGCGTTCGTGACAGTGCCCTTTTGCTCCTTAAGTCGTATCTGTCGGACAGATCTCAGAGAGTGGTTGTTGATTATGCTAGCTCTGATTCTGCTCCTCTTCTATTTGGAGTCCATCAAGGATCAGTTTTGGGTCCAATTCTATTTACTATCTTCACAAGTAGTTTATCGTTTCTACTTGATGCTCATGATGTGTCCTATCATTTTTATGCTGATGACACCCAGCTCTATGTTAAGATGTCAGATATCAACGATACTAAGACGAACTTTGAATCTCTAATGTCTGATATTAAGATCTGGATGGCTAAGAGGAAACTTAAGCTGAATGATGGTAAAACTGAGATCATCATCATCAGAGGAAACAGAAGGAGTGATGACACTGACAATGCACTGGCTTTGAACATTGGTGTGTCACAGCTGCATCCAGTCAGTTCTGTTCGAAATCTGGGTGTTTATTTTAATTCTAAGTTAAATTACAAATAACATATTAATCAGGTTGTAAGAGGGTGTAACTTGCATATCAGAAATCTGTACTCTGTGAGAATATTCATGAATAGACGGTGCCTCTTAACATTGGTCCATGCAGTGGTCTTGTCTCGTGTTGATTATTGTAATTCACCGTGGGTTGGTCTTCCAAATAATATACTAACAAAAGTTCAGTCTGTGTTGAACAGGGCGCACGGCTTATCTATGGTCTCCCCCCGAGAACCTCAACTACCCCGTTTCTGATTGAGTTGCATTGGTTACTAGAAAAGGCTAGAATTGAATTTAAACTGTGTCTTATTACATTCAAAGTTCTTAAGTTTGGTGAACCGAAGTATCTTGCTGAATTGTTAAAACTCCCATCGACACGCCCGGGTGTGATGTTATGCAGTGAAGATGATTCCTTGCGTCTTGATGAACCAGGAGCCATTCACCAGTCATCTTTCTCTGATCGTTCTTTTGCATATAGAGCCCCTAGATTATATAACAGATTGCAATTGTCCATTAGACAACTCTCTACTGTTGAATCCTTTAAGAGACAGCTGAAAGCCTTTCTTTTTTCAAAATGCTATGACTTGGAGAGGGGTACTATGACGGATGATTATAGGGTTTAATTATTGCCACTTTTATATATATATGATGTAGCTTGTATTATATACAAGAAATGTCACAATTCTTGTAATTGTAAAAATAATGTATGTGTGTCGAGCACTAGTGAATTCCCAAAAGGAAGAACTGGCGCTTTTGAGAAACAAAAGGCCAGATTATTTTTATTATTAAGTACCAGTTATGAATAATCTAAGGAGTTTGTGCAAACTAGGAACAGCAACTAAAATAAGCTTAATGTGGAGAAATAAAACACGGGTCTAATTACATTAAGCTCAAAGAAAAGAACTGTAAATTTATTGATTACAATAAAATAAATTTACGTTATATGAATCTCAAAAATGAATTCGAAAGGGGAATTCATGGTCACTACAGGGCTCATGAATTCAAATAACAAAGAGATTACACTCACTCGCTCATTCAAAAGCTAATCAAACTTAAGCCTAGAAAAATGAACAGAAATACTGGTCAGTGGAGGGGAGCTGAACAAAAAGTCTGGGCACCTACGTGATGAATACCATTAGCTGCTATTCACTAAGCCCGCTTTGCCAATTCACCACCTAGGTGGAGATTCAGGAACTCACTGTACAATGGAGGCACTGCTCTACACTGGGCACAAATTGTCCTATCCTCAAGGTGACTCAAAACTGACTGCTTTCAAGTGGGGAACAGAGGCAAGAGCTGGCCATGTTCGCCGGAAGTAGGCGTGGCCTAACTTCAATGCTCAATGGAAAGAGGGCGAACGATATAAAAATGCAATAAATCACTCAGTGAAAGCACTAATGTTGTGAATAAGAATGGTCACTTGTGAAACAGTGACAAATGTTCTGAAAACCATCCCAATTGAAGTGAATACGAGGACGGTTGAACTGAGTGATGGCCAGCGGGAATTCCACTAGAGTTTGTGGTTTTCTCACCAAAGTACAATGTCATGAATTTGTATAAGTACACTCGCGCAAATTCATGACATTACGCCCCATCAAAATCAAATTTTTCTTCAGAAAAATTATACGATATACATTCATATAAAATCCTTACTCAGTCACACAAGATTCACACTGTGATGTGTGTACTGTCCTGCTACAGGAGAATATCACAGTCGCCTATGAGCGTAAAAAACTCATATTTACCTTAACCCGCGGCGTCCCGGGGACGTACTTCCACGTCCTCACGTTTTGTCACAGCTAATCCCGGAGACGTACTTCAATGTCCTACAATTGCAAGGTTCATAATTTCCACAATTTTCAATTTTCGCGAGTCATTTTTGGTACGTATACACGTGACACCTTCCTCAACAAGATGCCAGGCAGAGACAATGCCTTACCCAGCATGACCTCCTCCCCCCCCCCCTGCATGCCATTGTCTCAGCAATTCACCTGTTATCAGTGACCTGGCCAGTATAGCCATGTCATGCCACGGTACGAAATTCAGGGCCAGAGTGATTCCCCAATCAATGACAATGTGGAGGACAAACTTTACATAGCATTAGAGGAAGAAACAGTTAGAAATGATGATCAGGTAATGTGGCAAAAAAAGGTCAGGTATTAGTGAGTGAAACAATGCTTATAATGCCTATATTACTGCTTGAAAACCAATATACTCTTGTACTATATATAAATTTGTAACAGTAAATAAATAAATACCGTTTATGAGTGGTGTGAAATAGTTATCCTCCCATAGAACTCGTTTTCTTTGGTGCCAGCCTGATAGAAAACCCAGTAAGGTAAGGAGGCTCTCCTACCTGTAATGAGTATTTTAAACCTCAGGTGAGCGATTTCTCTATGAATTTTCGATGTTTCTCACCGAAAGCGAAAGTTTTAGCAAAAAAAAAAAAAGGGTCGAAAAATGGTCGGGATTGGGGGGTACCAGTGGTCGAAAAGTGGTCGGGACGGGGCGGGTTAATAGAAGCAAGGCTGAGGAAAAAACTCCATGACGACGGTGAAAAATCCTGTACTTAGGTCAAACTGAGCGAAAAGTTCACCACATTTACATTAACAACTAATTGTTATGTAGCGTGATGTATGTAATACACGGTGTAATTGTGACAATTGCAGCGTAACTGTACCTACGTGTAAAATGATATAATACAAATCAATAGAAAATAGAGATGACAAGGCAGAAGAGAAGAGGCAGCAGCATGTGGCAGAGATGATCAGCTGATCTGCACGACAAAATTGCTACACTCGCCAGCTGCACCTGCGAAAGCAATCAAGGTGGGGCATCAAAAGTGTCAGTGCGACAAACAATTTTTATGAAATTACAATTTCTCTCTGCTTAGTATTCAGTACTTATGTTACAAAAAGTACACTGTTATATTGTTAATGGATACATTATTAACCAAGAAACGTAGTCCTTGGATTGCTCAAATTTCTGAGGACCCATGTAGTTTACTGGTTAAACCTACATTATTAACCAGGAAATGTGCTAGTCCTTGGATTGACCAAATCTCTGAGAATGGGCAGTTTCCTCGTTAACCCATCACGTCCCGAGCTATTTCGCACCTCCGACACCCCCCAATCCCGAGGTATTTTCGAAAAAAAAAATTTTTGGCTAAAACCTCCGCTTTTGGTGAGAAACATCGAAATTTCATAGAGAAATCGCTCACCTGAGGTTTAAAATACTCGATCTAGGTAGCAGTACCTCCTTACCTGACTGGGTTTTCTAACAGGCTGGCACCAAAGAAATCGAGTTCTATGGGAGAGTACCTATTTCACACCACTCATAAACGGTAGTTATTTATTTACTTGGTACGAATTTATATATAGTACGAGAGTATATTGGTATTCAAACAGTAATATAGCCATTATAAGCATTGTTTCACTCACTAACTCATAAGCATACATGACCTTCTTTTGCCACATTACCTAATCATCATTTCTGACTGTTTCTTCCTCTAATGCTATGTAAACTTTGTCCTCCACATTGTCATCAATTGGGGAATCATTCTGGCCCTGAATGTCTTTATTGGCCAGGTCACTGGTAACAGGTGAATTGCCGAGACAATGGCGTGCGGGGTGGGGAGGGGAGGTTATGTGGTGTAAGGCACTGTCCCTGCTTGGCATCTTGTAGAGGACAGAGGAAGGTGTCCCGTGTATACGACGAAAAATCACGTGCAAAAATTAAAAATTATGCAAATTAGGGACCTTGCAATTGCACGACGTACCAGTACGTCGTCGGGACTGGCAAATGCAAAATGATGCAACGTACCCATACGTCGACTGGACGTCTTGGGTTAAACCTACATTATGAACCAGGAAACGTGCCAGTCCTTGGATTGCCCAAATCTATGACAACAGGCAATTTACTGGTTAAACCTACATTATTAATCAGGAAATATGCCAGACCTTGGATTGCCCAAATCTATGAGAACAGGCAGTTTACTGGTTAAACCTACGTTATTAACCAGGAAACGTGCCAGTCCTTGGATTGCTCAAATCTCTGAGAACGGGCAGTTTACTGGTTAAACCTAACAATACACTTATGATTTATGATAGCAAGCTGAGAATCCCTACGCAATCTCGGGCAGGTCACATTTTAACACCCAACGTGGGTGTAAACACTCATGTGGATAATGTGCATTCTCCGGGAATCCTCAAAGAGGCCCACAGTTCGAGACACTACAAGGTAATTCAAACACAGCCTCGGATTGTCCTTACGGTAGTCTCGAACTTCCCCCTTAACCTAGGGTACACATGTATAAACAGGTCCTGGACGTAATGTGTCCTGTGGGACCAATGGGCGAGACATCAGGTCTTACTGGTACACTAATGACTGGGAACCAGGCTGGTCCTTAGATCGCACAAATCTCTGAGGATGCCTGTCTTACGGAACCCAGCATACAATGGTTGCCGATGTCAGTCATCAGTTAGCAGGCGAGACATCAGATCTGCATCTACATTACCACTCCCCTCTCTCTCAACTGACTCAGAGATTATGGGTGTGAATTCAAATGATACAGGAATGACATGTCCCTGATTGGTGGAACATTGATGCACATTGAAGGAACGAACAAAGCTATCTATTTCTTGTCACATTCCTGGCCAGAAAAAGTCAGCATGGATACGGCTCTGGGTTTTCCTTTTGCCCATGTGACCTCCTGAGGCTGAACAATGACCCCATTCTACCACTGCTTGGCGAAACTTCGCAGGAACAACAAACTGCAGTCGAACCTCACCCTGGGGTGTTTGTGACTCACGGTAGAGCCGTCCTTGTTTACGAAGGAACCTGGCTTGAACTCCCCGTGAATACTTTATTGCTCTACCCTTTTGTTTCTTCTGCACAGCAGAAAGTGCCGGGTCAGACTGTTGTTCTTGGACAACATCTTGGCTACAAATCAGATCTTGCGGCGATGCAATGGTCACTGGGGTGACACAGTTTGGAGCCTTGGTCATGGCTCTTGTTACTGCAGCCAGATTCTGAGTAGCGTCATCTATGGTGCAACCATACTTGGCACCGGGTATGTTGCCTATTATTAGGTCAAAAGAAGGTTCTGACATGACAACTGCGATTGTCATACCAGTGTAAAATGGAGATGCCACCTGCATACGTGCCTCAGGGAACAATCTCACTGATCCATCAATAAGCAGCTTGGATCTGTCGACCTGTGTACTCCTCAGACCGAACTAGACTCTGCCTGACAGAGGAACCTGAGAAACCATTGTCTCTCAGGACCTTTACAGGAACGCTTCCCACAAACCCTGGCTGAACAAGAAAGGCACTGTTACCTGTGGGAGGGCCTGTGGAGGAAGCAGCCAGCCACGGATGAGGTTGCTAAATGAATGATGTGGCAAACATGGTGCCCTGAGAATTAGATACCTAAGGGGTCGTACTCACCGTCTTGGGAGATGGAGCGTTGACCACCTGTGGTGGAGAGGTCACTGTCGCTGGGGGACTAGTGAACTGTGGGGAAGTACCTATGCAGCTAGGATCGACACCACTGTACTGCTGTTGATGAATGAAGGCTGCATTCGCCTCCTGCCTCCAATACACTAAAGTTGATTGTCCTGACTGAGGGTTATGTGGCTGATACTGCTGCTGGTTAGGGTACTTGTTGTACTGCTTCCATTCAGGTTTCTGAGTATTTTGTCCCTGGTCCTTCTTCTGCAGTTTGTTTCGACCTTGGCCATTATTCTGAGAAGGGCCTTGATGCTGGGTTTCAATCTGAGATGGTTTCCCAAATTTGTCAGCTTTCCTGTTACATGTTTGTTGCTTACAAGTTTGATGCCCGTAAGCAGTGAAGAATGCATCAGCCTTTTCCACCATTTGGCTGGCATCCCTTACCTGGCAGGTCTTAAGCTGAGCCATAAGCTCAGCAGGCCACGACTTCTCTAGCTGCGTGTGCAGCATAAGATCAATTATCCCCTCTCACGTGGAAGGGGTTTCATCTTTCTCCATCCACTCATCTTAGGAAGCAGTAAGTCAACCAAGAAATTGAACAGCAGTCTCCTTTTCTTGTAGACGTGCCCTCATAAACTGACTCCTGGTGTCGTCAACTGTGAGACCATATGCTTTGATGAGTGCTGCCTTCATCATCTCATACGTGAGATTGTCTCCACGAACTCTGTGGAGAATATCGAGGGCAGGGCCCTCAAACAAGCTAAGAAATTGGAGCCGCTTAGCTGCCTCATCTAGCTGGTACAGCTGCGCCATGACTTCGAAATGAGCTATGAATGGCTCGATTTGCTCGCCTTCCTTGTATGAAGGAAGCTTGAGGCATGGGGTTGCCAGAACATGTTCAGGAAGGGCACTCGTGGAGCTTGGGTCGGCTTCACCAGATGTGCCTGAAGCCATGGAGTGTCGTTTGAGCTTCAGCATCTCAAGTTCACGTTTCCCACATGCCTCGCGGTCAGCACGTTCGTATTCTCGTTCTCTTTCTCGTTGTTCTTGTTCATATTCGCGTTGTTCTTGCTCGCGTTTACGTTCAATTCTATGCTCCTGACGAGCATCACCCTCATGCTGTTGTTCGTAATAAAACCGTGAGAGCACATATTCTTTCAGTTGTTGGGGATTGGTAAGCCCTATATCTTTGGCTTCCTATACATATATATCAGTTGTAGCCATGATGCTAACTCAATTAATGCTGAGTAGACTAAAGACTGAGTACTGACTGCTGTTTTGCTGAGAAATGGTAATAATCAATAGTAAAGAATATATGCACAGGCTGGTGGTGACCAGTTTTATCTAGTTAAACTAATAAAGAAAATAAGAAGGGAAAAAAATGCAACTGACTGGGAAAACTATTACGTAAAATCAATAGAGATGAATCAATAACTACCAGTAATATAGTGCCTGTAGACTTTAATGATAACAAATACCTAGGTGTGAGTGAGTGAGTATTATTTCGTTAAGAACTTTAGAGCTAGGAGTTAATATCGTGGAATGAGATCGCCAGATGTCACGGGGGGATGTGAATTTAAAATTTAAGAATTACTAGATATTACTTGAAAATAGAGACAAGAAATTGACTTGTGAGAATCAAGTAGTAAGTTTTACTTTATGCCAGCTTATTATGCTGATTCTCTAAGGGGGAGAATTTATATACTTTCTCAACATTACACAATAGAGACTAATTACTCATGAGTGCTGTTTGTAGTACTGTACTGTTAGCCTCTCGAGAAAGTGACTCCACCCCTGACAATCAATAACTAATGCTAATAATAATAGACAGGTTCTTGCTGGTGCTTAACTCCTGGCTGGCACAATGGATTTAAGTTTGATACAAAAGAACTGGCCAAAGTACCAGTTATGAATATTGTAAGGAGTTTGTGCAAACTAGGAGCGGTAGCTAAAATAAGCTTAATGTGGAGAAATAAAACACGGGGCTAATTACGTTAAGTTCAAAGAAAAGAACTGTAAGTTTATTGATTACAATAAAATAAATTTACGTTATATGAATCTCAAAAATGAATTCAAAAGGGGGATTTACGGTCACTAGGGGACTCATGAATTCAAATAACAAAGAGATTACACTCACTCGCTCATTCAAAAGCTAATCAAACTTAAGCTTAGAAAAACGAACAGAAATACTGGTCAGTGGAGGGGAGCTGAATGAAAAGTCTGGGCGCCTGCGTGATGAATACTAAATGCTGCTATTTGCTAAGCCCGCTTCGCTCATTCACTGTCTAGGTGGAGATTCAGAAATTCGCTGTACAATGGAGGCGCTGCTCTATGCTGGGCACAAACGGTCCTATCCTCGAGGCAACTCAGAGCTGACTGCTTTCAAAAGGGGAACAGGGGCAAGAGCTGGCCGTGTTCACTGGAAGTAGGCGTGGCCTAACTTAAACGGTCAGCGGAAAGAGGGCGAACGATATAAAAATGCAATAAATCACTCAGTGAAAGCACTAATGTCATGGATAAGAATGGTCACTTGTGAAACAGTGACAAATGTTCTGAAAATTATCCCGATCAAAGTGAATATGAGGACGGTTGAACTGAGTGAGGGCCAGTGGGAATTCCACTAGAGTTCGTGGTTTTCTCACCAAAGTACAATGTCACAAATTTGTATAAGTACAATTGCGCAAATTCGTGACAGCGTCCAGTTGAGCACAAAAGATTATGTCTAGGGTGAGCTGTCTGTGCGGAACCTGGCAGCCTGGGAAGGGCGGGACTGCCCCACTGTCACTCCCCCATGCCCCACTACATCTTCTCGTTCTTCTTCTCCAGCCCCTGCCACTTCCATGGGAATGAATAATAACCCTACATATGCAGCTTGCTAATTTCATTTGTCCAATTCTTTTCCTGGCCATTCCAGAGTGACACGGTGCCTTAGAGTGTATGGGAGGAATGATACCAAGATGTATACATTACAGGACCAAAGGACTCTACAGTTCTTGCCCTGAAAGCTCACTTTCACTACAGGAATGTCACTACAATGCATATTTTCTATATTGTAGATATCCTTATCATCAAACAATATGTATATATATAATGCATTTATCTTTTCTCAAGTTTTTCTTCGATGCAGGAATAGCACTCATCTCTAAATGCTTATTTTTGCCATAAGACCTATATTCTATACTGTAGTTCACCTTCTCTTCTAATAACTTTCGTATATTGCACTAATTTTTCTAAAATCTAACTCCAGTGAATGAATATCAGTTCGTAATCAGATACAAACATTCATCCTCTACGAGAAATTTTCCAGGTTATTATAGTTCACTTATTAATGTTTTGATTTTATTAATAAATATACACTATACACATTTCCCCACACACCAGTGCCTAGCAGATTTCAATGTTCACCACCATCCTTGGCTCTCCTCTCCATTCACTGATTCACTTGGTGAACAAGCCTTCATCTTTTCTATCCTTAATGACCTAAAGCAGCTTATACAGCACCCTACCCATATCCCTGACCGCCTTGGAGAGAGCTCCAACATACTTGACCTCTTCCTTACGACTAATCCTTCTGCTTACACTGTTAATCTTTTCTCTCTGTTGGGCTCCTCCGATTCATAACCTTATTATTTTAACCTGTCCTAGCGCTCCTGTACAGCCTGTGGACCCTGCAAAGAAACGTTGTCTGTTGCATTTTGGAGCTGCAGATTGGGAGGCCTTCAGGCAGTACTTCTTTGATTTTCCCTGGAATAATTATTGCTTCCATAGCCGGGAGCCATCTGAGTGTGCCTTGTGCATTAGGGAGGTTATTCTCTTGGACATGGAAGCATACATTCCTTTCTCATTTCCTTTGACTAATGCAAGAAAGCCTTGGTTTAATTACGCTTGTTCTAATGCTGTTCGCAACAAGGAGAGTGCCTATAAAAGGTATTGGAGCCAACCCACCCCTGAATCACATCTTTTTTATGTTTCTGCCCGGAATCATGCTAAGTCTGTTCTTCTCTCTGCCAAAAATAATTTCATCCCTACTAAATGCTCTCAATTCTCTAATTCGAATTCTTCCCTCTCCTTCAGGTACCTTTCCAAAAACCTTTCTAACAAGTTTTCCTCATTATCCTTCCCTCCTCTTTTCCATTCTGATTGCTCTGTAGCTATTTCTTCTACTGATAAAGCAGATCTGTTTGCTCAGACTTTATCCTCCAGTTCCACCTTAGACGATTCTGGTGCTGTTCCTCCCTCACATCCCCTCTCTGACTTCCTTATGGATGACTAACATTTCTCCAGTTGATGTATTTTCTGCCATTGCTGGCCTCAATACTAACAAGGCATATGGGCCTGACGGAGTCTCTCCTGTTGTCCTCAAAACCTATGCTTCTTTACTTACACCCCAGCTAGGTAAACTCTTTCGTCTTTGTCTTTCAACTTGTACCTTTCCTTCTTGCTGAAAGTTTGCTCTCATTCAGCCAGTCCCAAAGAAGGGTGACCATTCTCAACCCTCTAACTATCGTCCAATTGCTTTGACATTCTGTGTCTCAAAAGTTTTCGAGTCTATTCTTAACAGAAAAATTTTAAAGCATCTTTCCTGTTACAACCTTCTTTTTGATCGTCAATATGGGTTCCGTCAGGGACACTCCACTGGCGATCTTCTCATCTACATTTCAGACTCCTGGTCATCCTCCTTTCGGGACTTTGGCGAAAGCTTTGCCATTGCACTTGACATCTCAAAGGCTTTCAATCGAGTCTGGCATAAATCTTTAATTTCCAAACTGTCCCCTTACGGTTTCTATCCTCCTATCTGTGCCTTCATCAATGGCATTCTTTCTGGTCGTTCTATAGCCACTGTTGTAGACGGCCATCGTTCTTCTAGATCTATCAACAGTGGTGTTCCTCAGGGCTCTGTCCTATCACCAACTCTCTTCCTTTTATTCATCAATGATCTTCTAAGCTGTACATCTAACCCTATCCACTCGTATGCTGATGACTCCACCCCTCTCCTTTCCATTCGGTTCCCACAACGGCCATCGTAGCAGTCACTTCAACAAACAAGGGATGAGGCTATGGCACACCTAATGTCTGACTTGGCTCGTATCTCTGACTGTGATAAAAATAATCTTGTTTTTTCTTTTAATGCATCAAGGGCTAAGTTTTTACACCTATTAACCCGTCAAAATCTTCCACAGGAGTACCCACTAATGTTTAGTAATATTCAGCTCAATCCTCCATCATCCTTGAACATGTTTGGGGTTTCATTCACACTGGACTTGTCTTGGAAAGATCATATTGCATCTCTTGTCAAATCTGCTTCCAAGAGATTAGTTGTTCTGAGCCGACTCTGTGCCTTCTTTACTCCTGCACAGTTATTGACTTTATACACGGGTTTTATTCACCCCTGTTTAGAGTACAACTCTCGTGTGTGGGGAGGCTCCACACATAGAGCTCTTCTCAATAGGGTGGAGTCAAAGGCTTGTCGTCTCATTAACTCTCCTCCTCTTACTGACTCCCTTCAACCTCTGTCTCTTCGCCGCACTGTTGCATCTTTATCTCTTTTCTATCGCTACTTCAATGGTCACTGCTCCTCTGAACTGTCTGCATGCATTCCTCCACCTCTACGACGGGCGCGTAGCACCCGTCTAGCAATAAACTCTCATCCCTTTTCTGTCCAGATCTCCAATACAAGAGTTAACCATTCCTCCCAGTCCTTCATTTATGCAACAGGTCAGCTCTTAACTGTCTCCCTCTGTATGTATTTCCTGCTTCCTATGAACTCCAGTCTTTCAAATGCAGTGTGTCCAGGCATCTCAAAATGAATGGATCTTGAATTTGGCTCTCTTTTGTATTGTTTTTGTTTTATTCTTGGAAGGAACGATCATGCGGGCTCAGCCTTTGGTCTCTTCCTCGCACTAAAAAAAAGTATCGTACCTCGATGTGATACTGGAAATCACCTTTAGGGCGCTGTGCCACCATACACTCGGTGCACTCATAGTGTGTTTTTTGCGTAACCACAGCCATCTGCAAGTGTACATACAGACATGGCACCACTTGTAGGCTTTCTTCTCTGCAGGTGTGAGATGCAGGTTCACAAGATGGTCATTTGAAGGGTAGTCTGATTATGACACACTGTCTCAGGCACTACAGTAGCACTGTGTCTTCTCGATCCTGCTGGCTGAACATGTGCATACTCTACAAGTGCTTCGTGCCTAAGTTCCCTCTCGAACTCGTTAAGAGAAATATACGTGTGGCTGCAATTCACTTGAAAAGTATGAACGAGTTCAGCATAGAGTTATCATGGACGTGTAGAAAAACTTTCTTGTTCCATCTTTAGCACTTTTGGAGACAGTCAAAGGCACCAATTTACATGTCAGCATTATCAACGAGCTGCATGTTTATCATAATCATTGATAGCATCTGGTCTGAACATGAGCTCCTTGGTCCTGCAATCCTACTTTTCAGTGGCTTGCATCTCACCCTTGTGAACTGCATCAAGCATATTGATCTTCAACTTGTCATGTCATTGGACGGTCAACATGTTACAACATTTCTTTGTAACTAGGGTCCCTTAGAGCCTTCCAGTCTTAACTAGGGATGTCCTTATCTGAGATCAGTTATACAAAAAAGTCTAGCACATATCTAGTTTTGCAGTCACAGTCAACATAGAAATTTATTTCATAGTGGTGATGCTTGGACGACATATGCTGGATAACTGCTAGACGTCCCTGAAACAAAGGAAGCGGCTCATCGATGACAACCTTCTGCAATGGTCAAAGAAACTTTGTAAAGGACTTCTTGATCTTGGTGAGAATTGGGCGAATTCTTCACAACCTGTCATTGGAAGCCAGCCTGACGTTGTGGACAAATTATAGAAACCATAAAATGTTGAGGTATCTTTCCCTTGCCATAAATTTCCTAAAGACAAATGTGGCTGTGAGATCATCCATAATCCAATATCCTTATACCGCTTGTTTTTATGTGTAGCATTAGCATGGAAGGAGCGAGGCGCATGTGTATTTCATTGACTTTCACAGAATACCACTCATTCTGATCAGCTAGTCAGGTCAGGTGTGGGTAAGGGGATGGGTCTGTTATGATGTGGCAGGGGTAAACCAGTTCTGCTGTCGGGCCCTGCTGCGGATGTCACTGATTGCATTGCGCAGTTGACCCTTGTGCGGTGTGGTGCGGTGAGGATCTGTCCGTTCTCCCCTTTGGGGCTAAGATGCGAATGAATGTGTTTGAATGGATGAGTAAATGGAGAGTGTGTCGTCCTGTCTCGGCTACCTCCCTTTCCTTGGGGGAAGCAGCCTAGGTATATAGATAGACCACTCATTCATCCTTGACCTTATTGCAAGAAGGAGCATCGAGCTGGGATTGGCAGATTTCCTGGTGAAGGTCAGTCCTGTGTACCAGGTGTTGCATCACAGACTCTGAAAGAAATCCCATGAAAAAAAAAAATCAATGACACACAAGTTTCCTCTTGCCAAGAAATCTGCCTGACCATCTACCCATTGCACATCAAAATCAGGCATCGTAATCTCAAGCCTTCCCTCTCCCCATCTCACAAAGTTCTCCATTATCCCCACATGTGGGTGGTGGGAGGTTGGGCAACCTACTGTGTGTATATAAACCCTGCTCCCTTTGGCCTCTTGTATGGTCAAGACTCCATATATCACAGTCCCTTGCTTGGAGGGGTCGGGCGAGAGAATATTTTGAGTCGGTGAGTGATAATCACACGACATCCTGCCTGCCTGGGAAGTGTACTCCCAGTTGCACAGTCTCTTCCTTAGAGGGGTGGGGAGGGAGAATATTATAAGTCAGTTAGTGATGACTAATCATACGAAAGCCTGTCTGCCTGGGGAATGCGTTGAGGAACGATGTCTCATGTGGGTACTAGCGTGGTTAGAGATATGGGGATAAGGACACAGGTGACGGGCCAAGGTGGGATGAAATCCCCTGCAAAATACCAAGCCAGGGCAATGTGGTTTGTCGTGAGATGGCAGTAAGGTTTCGGCAGAGTGAAAGAGAATGGGCAGCCGTAATGTGGAGTTTGAGCTGCTTGTGACTTCTGGCCACTCGACACTCATCCTCAGCCGACGACTCAGAGGACTTTCCCAAGTCATCAGAAGGGTAGGAGATGTCCCTGGGCTCTGCAAGGTTATCGGGATTGCTCTCGAGTGGCGGCATGGAGCTATGGGAAGAGACAGGAAGGCAGCCAGGGCATGTTGCCCTCCACTTTGTATCTAGTATCCATAGGTATCGTCTCCCCACTCGACAGTGACAACACTGTGAACTCTAGTTTCCTCCCAGTTGCATTTTCACTCAATCCCTTCCTTGCAAGACTGGGCAGTTTGGCAGGGGTGGAGGTAGTAGGAAGAGGACAGGCAGTGGCAGCGGCTAGCTAATCAGATGATGCTGAGTCGGAACTCATCACTTCTAAGCCTTCTGTGATGCATAATTGACTGCCTTTGCCGTCTGCCTGCCTCCTCTACGCATACATGACACAGTGGTGACAAACGAAAAAGAGTCACTTCAAACTGTGGCGGGTAAAGCAAAATAGCTATGTCTGCCAGCCGAGCATTCCTGAACAATTATTTTCAACGGCCTGTGCCGTGAGTCATGCTTTGTGGATTAATGGGATGTTCTTTTTTTTTTACTTTATGCTTTCTACAACAACATATTTCCATTCAGGTTGTCTTTGCCAGAGAGATTAGTGAAGTTTTATTTTTATATAATACTTTCCCTCACAGACGTCTCTGCTAATGTAAGCAAAATTGTCTTTTGGTGGAAGCAAAATGAAGTAGCCTACTTTTCACACTGTAGAACTTAAATATCGTTTTCACTGATATCTTCATCACAAAAGACCTCCCTTAATATGAACCTAATCGTATGGAGGTGGCAAAAATATGCATATAAAATACGTCACAAATTCACGAGGTTAGGGTGATTGTGTGAGTGGTGTTGTAGCTAGTCCACCAACAGTTGACAGAAACCTGTTGCATTTTTGCCACCCATATCCTGGACAGCAGTGAGAGAATAAGCCAATACTACTTAGCATCCTATCTGTGGCACTTCCACGTGACTAGCTCCATAATCTACCATTAACCCGCCCTTATCACGGCGGATTTTCCTCCACTGCCCCCCCCCCCCCAATCCCGGCAGATTTTGGATTTGATTTGATTTCGCTCAAACCTCCGCTTTTGGTGAGAAATGATAGCAGATCACAGAGAAAGTGCTTACCTGAAACTAGAAATTGTCAAAACAGGTGAGCCACTGCACACCTGGTACCGTATTCTGTAAAGGTGCTCGGCTTCTGTCACGATTTCTGTGGTTGAGATACGTATTGGAAATCACTCAGAAGTGGTAGATATTTATTAATTTGTAACAAAATAACATGTAGTACAGGAATATATTGGATTTCACACAAAATTATAGGCGAAATAAGCATTGTTCCACTGAGTGAGCATAGCGAAATTGCCCGAATCGGTCACATATGATTCGCTATGACTTGTTTCAATATACATTTCATTTTCTCTACTTACATAATATTTTTCCACTAACATTATACCAATTTCCACTTTATGACACTGTTATCACATATTTACAGGCCTTACGATTATATTTAGTGTAATATTAGCGCATATTTACATAGTGGGTGAACTCGCTATGACTGTTGTTTCAACTTACATTCTCTTGTTTCAACTTACATAATACTTTTCCACTAACATTACACCCGTTTGCACTTTATATAATTGTTATCACATATTTACAGGCCTTGCTATGATACTGTGCATCATTTTATCACATATGTACAATTAAAGAGAAAACTATCTTCCCAGTTTCTTCCAAAGATAACTTACACCTGGCGAAATATAATGAAAACCCAGTTTCTACTAATGCCTGTTGCAAATGATTCGATTTTTCTGCTATATGTTCGTCAAACTTTGGGAAGATAGCTGTCATTGTACATAGTAAGTGAACTCGCCATGACTTGTTTCAACTTACTTTTTTTTTTTTCATCTTATATAACTAACATTACACCCGTTTCCACTTTATAATGTTATCTTATATTTACAGACCATACTATGATATTGAGCATCATATTATCGCATATGTACATAGTGAGTGAACTCGCTATGACTTGTTTCAACTTACACTCTATTTTTCTACTTATATAATACTTTTCCACTAACATTACACCCGTTTCCACTTTATATAATTGTTATCATACTTACAGGCCTTACTATTATATTGAGCATCATATTATCACATATGTACTGACCTTACTTTTACAGTGAGCGTCATATTATCGGAAGCACACACAGTATCAGTAATGTAACAAGGTGTGATATCCCTTGTCAGGGTGAAGAGGAGAGCGTAGTGGGGGAGGTTGGGGAGGTAGAGAGCGGCACCCTTCCCAACTCGTTCTCCTCTTCCCTCTCCCTTTTTCTTTCCCCTTTCCCTTCCCTTTCCTTCCTTTCCCCACATTACATGGCTGTGGGGAGGAAGCACGGGAATATTGCAGGGCGAAAGACGTGGTAGGGAGCGGCTCCCTCTCACCTGCCTGCTGCCCACGTACATGTGCTTGCACTGCCTCCCTCCCAGCACCACTTTCCCTTTCGCCGTTCACTCCCACCACACCACTTTCCCTTTCACCCCTCACTCGCACCACACCACTCGTGCCTTCCCCAGACAACACAGAAGGACCATACTTTATTTTTCTTCTCGCCGCACCTTGCCTGCATATACGTACCAAAAATCACAGACAAAATTTGAAAAATGTGCAAACGACGGACCTTGCAATTGCAAAACGTATGGATATGTCGTCAAGTGTCACTGTGACAAAATGTGGGAACGTATCCACACGTCGTTGGGACACCTCGGGTTAATGTGTTACTCTAGGTCATGTCCAAATAACAAGAAAAATAATTCTTTCAGCTTTGTAGTAGAATAAGACATTACTAATGTTCCTTTCTCTCTCCATTAGGATTTTTCATGACTAGCACCATACTCTAACGTTAATTTCTTGGTACACCTGGACACTGAAGTTGAAGAGATGGCAATTTTAAGTCAACTAAATGTTGACAGACCATACACTATTTGCAAAATTAACAAAGCAAACTATTGCAGTGGAGGTGTTTGAAAGTCAGGCCACTAGGCAGAAAGGCAGGAATGCAGACAGGCAAATAGTTATGAAGGCGGGACGAGTGGGATTCAGGTAAGGTGGTATGGCAGAAAGTTACAAATGCATGTAGGCAGGCGGTGAGGGAGACCACAAAGATTACACGCACATATGAAGGATGGCAGAGATGAAGAAGATAGGCAAGCAGGAAGAAAAGGAGGGAGGGAGGAAATACACAGGACTAGGAAAAAAATCATTTTAGGAAGCCTGTTGGTCTGGCATTAACCTCTCTGTCAGTGGTAAAAATCTGTTAAAGAGCTAACCGACGTGGGAGTGAAAACAACAGAAAAGAGGATGGCTTTCCCACGCCCGTCACACCTTTCCACAAAATATCCGGCTGGGTAAAGCTACAAACATACCATCTTCGGTTGAAAGAACAAATATGGAAAGTCTGATAGCAAGAAGAGAAAAAGCAGTACTAGCAATACTAGGCATAGTGCAGCCTCCAATCTATGTACCTGAACAGAGAGCGTCGACAGTCGCAGAATGTTCTCTTAATCTGTCGATCCTTTAACTGTTGTTTCCCTACATGCAGTACTGGAAACAGAGGAAAAATAATAACTCCCCCATTCTGTCGAGATACACATCTACCCGACTTATATGTATATTCAGCATTTGCACCAATAGCTGTAACTTGGAGGATATTCTATTACGGCTGAAGAGTCACACTATCGTGAACATGAAATAGGATACCAAAACCCACACTGTCAGTCGAAAACAGATTCCCCTCAGCCCTGTGATCTCATGGTTCAATTACAGACTTTAAAAATTTCTAGCGAACAAATTAGCACCGTTGATTGGCACATTCCTGAAATCCCATGTCCAAAACTGTGTTGATTTTATTCATGAGATTGAGTCCCTCAGTTTCTCTAGTGGTAGGTTGGTTAGTTTTGATGTAGATTTGTTTTTTACTAAAGTCCCTATTGAAGATATATTATTCTTGGAAGAAATTAATTGCCTAATTGAAATATTAATCTTGCATGTCACATGATGTTTTTCTCCAACTTATTAGGATATGTGTGCAATGCAGTGCATTTTCTTTTGGTTCTCAGTTTATCATGCAAAGGTTTGGTATAGGTATGGGCTCGCCCCTCTCTCCCATTCTTAGCAACGTGTACATAGAATATTTTGAATCCAACCTTCTTACCACCGTATCCCATAAAAAAACCATATTGATATACGGTAGGTATGTTGATGATGTATTTTCCTTTTGGCCTGATATATACACTAACTCTGACGATTTTCTCAGAATTAAATGCGTGGGTTCCCTCACCTAAGTTTCTAGCTGAATGGGAAAATAATGGTTCCCTTTCATTTCTAGATAAATTTGTGCACAGGGATGAAGAAGGGACACTCAACTTTTCGGTATACAGGAAATCAACTCAGTGCAATTTGTATATACATATACAAATACATACATATATACATGCATGTGGATGGTGAACTAATTGAATTTTTCTCTTTGGAGGTTGGGTTCAAACAGGGATGTGTCATCTCTCCATGATTGTTCAGTCTGTTCATGGATGGGATAATAAAAGAGGTACAAGGTAGGGTAGTGGATGTTGGAGTGGCCCTGGTGAGAGAGGATAGTGTTTGGAAACTCCCTGTACTGTTGTTTGCAGATGATACTGTGTTCTTGAGTGAAGACGAAGGGGAGCTGCAAGGCTTGGTGGATGAGTTTGGGAGAGTGTGCAAGAAAAGGAATCTAAAGGTGAATGTAGGGAAGAGTAAAGTGATGATCTTTGAGAGAGGTGAAGTCAGTGAATGTACAGCGAGGTTGGATGGTGAGGAATTGGAAAATGTGAGTATGTTTAAGTACTTGGGTAGTGTGATGAGTAAGGATGGAGGTTTGGAGGGTGAAGTGCTTGAAAGGGTGCAGCAGGGAAGAAAGGTTGCTGGTTCTTTGAAAGCAGTGATAAGAAACAGGGAAGTGAGCATGGAAGTGAAAAATTTACTACATGACAGTATTGTGATACCAACTCTAACGTATGGAAGTGAAGCTTGGACATTGTTGGAAGGACACAAGTCAAGAGTGAGAGCAGTGGAAATGAGTTATTTAAGAGGAGCCTGTGGAGTCACATGGAGAGACAGGCTGACGAATGAGGATATAAAGGAGCGTTGTGGTGTGGATGTGGATGTGATAGGAAGTGTTATGAGGAACACACTGAGGTGGTTTGGCCATGTGAAGAGGATGGAGGGTGAAAGACTGACAAAGAGAGTGTATGTGAGTGAGGTGGAGGGGGGAAGAGGGAGAGGGAGGCCGAGGATGAGATGGAGGGATGGGGTGGAGAGGTATATGAGAGAGGGGGGTGTGAGTTGGGAGCAGGGCAGTGAAATGGCGGGGGACTGGACGACGTGGAGGCGATTTGTTTGTGGCCACCCCAAACGGGATTGAGGCGTCTGGTAATAGATAGATAGATAGATAGATTCATATCACCACAGTTCCAAAAAATGTCAGTTTTTTTTGGATGTTCTTTAGGGCATTCAAAATTAGTAGTCCCAAACATCTGGATAAGGAAAACGCTAAGATATGGAGAATAATTTTAGATCCAAAATATCCCAATTGGTTTGTAAGACAAGTATATTTCAAAGCCAGAAAAAACTTTTTTTATAATTATACCAACATCACAATGTCAACAAAATAAGCCATATATCACAGAATCATATGTGTCAAATCATAGCGTGGTGAAGTCCGTGAGTCATGGATGTAAACATTGCATTTAGATATATTTCCCCTTTAAGATCAGTGATAGTAAAGAATAAACCCTTCAGTAATGAAACTGCAGGGGTGTAGAAAAATCCACGTAGAGACTGTGACTTGGTTTTTACTGGTGGAACTGGAAGGGATTTGGACACTCGTTTTTAGGAACACAATTAT
This sequence comes from Coenobita brevimanus, assembly GCF_032717465.1. Taxonomy (NCBI): domain Eukaryota; kingdom Metazoa; phylum Arthropoda; class Malacostraca; order Decapoda; family Coenobitidae; genus Coenobita; species Coenobita brevimanus. The sequence continues at coordinate 4,420,150 of NC_136988.1, read as the reverse complement.
ACTTGTAAGATAGGCAACATAAATAGCGCAGTGTATGTTCACTTCAGATAGCCACCATAGAATCGACTAAAATTCTAGCAAAATTTTGTACAAATGTAGTAATTATAACAAACGTAGGATAGTAGAAGGTATATGTATAGAGATATACAATAATTTTAACCATAATGAAAGAATGTATAAATTAGATCCAGTGATGAGAAGATTTGTGGCCAAGTCCTTCCCGTCCCTTGTAATCCCTCACTCAGGTCGGGGACGGTGTGGAGCTGTCAGGTGAAGTCACATCGGGTGCGGTTGAAAAAAAAACAAAACAAAAAAAAAAACAGTTGTGGTTACCCTGTATAATGCAGCTTCTCAATAATTGCATATACCAATCTTGGTCTGTAGATCCACTGAGGAGAGTGACAGCTGTCACCGAAGCTGTTTCGAAATACATCTTATTCGTCGGCCAGTGTGGATTTTTGTATCCTAGGATAATCTATTGTTCATCTACTCGAATATTGAAACAATCTTTATACCAGTGAACTTCCTCCCATTTCTGTTGTTGGATTACCATTCCGTATGTCGAACAAATGTCTAAACTGACGTCGTCGTACTTTTTTTTTTTTTTAATGCAAGGAACAAGGAACCAAAGGCCAGGAGCCCGCAAACTGTTCCTTCCAAGAAAAAAAAAATTGAACAAAAGAGAGCCAAACTCAGGATCCGTTCATTTCGAGATGCCTGGACACACTGCATTTGAAAGACTGGAGATCATACGAAGTAGGAAAAACAGACAGAGGGAAACAGTTCCAGAGTTGACCTGTTGCATAAATGAAGGACTGGGAGTAACGGTTAACTCTTGCATTAGAAATCTGGACAAAAAAAGGGTGAGAGTTTGTTGCTATATGGGTGCTACGCACCCGTCGTAGAGGTGGAGGAATGCAAGCAGACAATTTAGAGAAGCAGTGACCATTGAAGTAACGATAGAAAAGAGATAAAGATGCAGCAGTGAGGCGAAGAGACAGAGGTTGAAGGAAGCCAGTAAGAGGAGGAGAGTTAAGGAGATGAAAAGCCTTTGATTCTGCCCTATTGAGAAGAGCTGTATGTGGGGAGCCTCCTCACATATGAGAGTTGCATTCTACAAAGGGGCGAACAAAGCCTGTATATAAAGTCAACAACTGTGCAGGGGTAAAGAAGGTACGGAGTTGGCTTAGCACACCTAACATCTTGGAAGCAGATTTTACAAGAGATGTAATATGATCTTTCCAAAACAAGTCCCGAGTGAATGAAACCCGAAATACAGTATGTTCAAGGATGATGCAGGATTGAGCTAGATATTATTAAAGATTAGTGGGTACTCCTGTGGAAGGAGTGTAAGAACTGAGTCTTTGATGAATTAAAACAAGATTATTCTTAGCCCAGTCAGAGATACGAGCCAAGTCAGACATAAGGTGTGCCATAGCCTCACTTTTTTGTTGATGTAACTGTTGAGATGGATCCTGCGGGAACCGAATGGAAAGGTGAAGGGCGGAATTATCAGCATGCGAGCGGATAGGGTTAGATGTACAGCATAGAAGGTCATTAATGAATAAAGGGAGGAGAGTTGGTGATAGGGCAGAGCCCTGAGGAACACCACAATTAATTGATCTAGGAGAAAAACGATGGGCGTCTACAACCGCAGCCATAGAACGACCAGAAAGGAAGCTAGAAATGAAGACACAGATAGAAGAATACAAATCGTAAGAGAGCAGTTAGGAAATTAAAGATTTATGCCAGACTTGATCGAAAGTCTTGGAGATGTCAAGTGTAATGGCAAAGCTTTCGCCAAAGTCCCGAAAGGAGGATGACCAGGGGTCTTAAAGGTAGTTGAGAAAATTGCCAGTGCAGCGTCCCTTATGGAACCCATATTGACGATCAGAAAGAAGGTTGTGATAGGAAAGACACTTTAAAAATTTTTTGTTAAGAATACACTAGAAAACTTTTGAGAAACAGGATGTTAAAGCAAATGGACGATAATCAGAGGGTCGGGAATGGTCACCCTTCTTTGGGACTGACTGAATGAGAGCAAACTTCCAGCAGGAAGGAAAGGTACAAGTTAACAGACAAAGGCAAAAGGGTTTACCTAGGCAGGGTGTATGCACAAAAGCACCGATCTTGAGGACAACAAGAGGGACTCCATTAGGCCCATATGCCTTGTTAGTATTGCGGCCAGTGATGGCAGAAATACATCAACTGAAGAAATTTTAATGTCATCCATGAGGAAGTTAGAGGGGGGAAGTGATGAAGGAACAACACCAGAATCGTCTAAGGTGGAACTGGAGGAGAAAGTCCGAGCGAAGAGATCTGCTTTATCAGTAGAAGAAATAGCTACAGAGCCATCAGAACAGAGAAGAGCAGGGAAGGATGATGAGGTACTGTTGTTAGAAAGGTTTTTGGCGAGGTGCCAGAAGGAGTGGAAAGACTTCGAGTTGGAGAGTTGAGAGCATTTAGTACCAATGAAATTATTTTTAGCAGAGCTAAATACAGACTTAGCACAATTCTGGGCAGAAACATAAAAAAGATGTGATTCAGGTGTGAGTTGGCTCTGGTACCTTTTATTGGCCCTCTCCTTGTTGTGGACAGCATTAGAACAAGCGTGATTAATCCAAGGCTTTCTTGCATTAGTCAAAGGATATGAGAAGGGAATGTATGCTTCCATGCCCGAGAGAATAACCTCCGTAATGTGCAAGGCACACTCAGATGGCACCCAGCCATGGAATGAATAATCATTCCAGGGAAAATCTAAGAAGTACTGGCTGAGGACCTCCCAATCCACAGCTCCAAAGTGCCACAATCGACGTTTATTTGGAGGGTCCACAGGCCGTACCGGAGCGATAGGACAGGTTAAGGTAATAAGGTTGTGATCGGCGGAGCCCAGAGGAGAGGAAAGGTAACAGTGTAAGCAAGAGGATTACTTGTAAAGAAGAGGTCAAGTATGTTGGAGCTCTCTCCAAGATGGTCAGAGGTATGAGTAGGGTGCTGTACAATCTGCACTAGGGCATTAAGATTAGAAAAGATGTAGGATTGTTCACCAGGTGGACCAGTGAAAGGAGAGAAGAGCCAAAGGTGGTGGTGAACACTGAAATCACTTAGAAAAGAGATTTCAGAGAAAGGAGAAACGGATAGAATGTGTTCCATCGTAGAAGTAAGATAGGGATAAGTAAACAGCGGAGATATATTTAGAGAATGACGGGAGAGCCAAAGCCAGAGAGTAGAAAATTCAGAAGAATCACGTTCAGGAACACGAGAGCAAGATAAGTCATTGCGTACATATACACAACAGCCACCTTTGACTTGGAAATGAGTATAGAGAAAGTAGAAGGATACAGAAAAGGGTTTGGTGTCAGTTGCCTCAGATAGGTGAGTTTCTGTTATGAAGAGAAGGTGAGGTTTAGAGGAGGACAGGTGGTGCTCAACAGAGCGAAAGTTAGAGGAAAGGCCACGAATGTTGCAGAAATGAAGAAGAATTGAGTAAGACAGTGGTTCCTGGCAGCTCGTTGAGTCGTCACCAGGAAAGGGGCGGATGGTGGGTGCAATTATGTTCCCCTTTCCCCCCGGGGACCCCGAGGTTTGGCTAGTTGTCGTCATTTTTTCTGTTTTTTTTTGGGGGAAAAGGAAGTGTAGTGTGTTCTGTGCGCTGGTGATGACAGTTAGAGAAACTTGTACTGGAGAGCATGCTAGCCTACTGTCTGAGTTACTGAAACACTGAAAAAGTTCAGCAAAGGGGGATGGTCAGGAACTAGTCCCGAAAGCTGGTGAAAATTCCGAATATTTGTATTAAGCCTTCCCTTAGCAGATGTTTTCTTTTCGAGAACATATCTGATTTCTTTAGCTGTTTTCCACAGGGCAAATTCACAGAAATGGAATGATTCAAGTGATCATCGCTGCTGTCACTCGATTCTGATTTCGTTTTTTTTTTTTTTTAATAAGATCTATGAACCCGTAATTTTTATGTACATACTAAGTGTGGTCGAATTAGTGAAGTAAAAAATATGGATAACAGTTCGGATATTTTGCAGGAGAGGTTCCATGAAATAAAGCTGAACATAGTGTTAGCCTTGTAACTAGCTCAGTACAATGCTTAGAGCTTTTCTTATAAATAATGATAATAACTTTTCGATTTCCTTCGTCCTCTAGTTTCGTCAATACATTATAGAACATTTGGTATCCATATTTAATATGTTGTCACCAACTTGCCTTACAACTGACTGCATGTAATGTGCAACTCCATTGTACTCTTTTTATCTTTATTATCCTATCCATATACAGTAATACGGAATATACCCACAGTACTTCCTGCTCTGACCTCTTCAGCCTCATCTTTAAAATTTCTTTAAAGGATATTTAGTATACTCTCACAGGCTTTAAAACTTATAAGGCATATGGACCTGATGGGTTACTTCCTGTTGTTCGGAATTATTGTGCCTTTGTAAATTCTTACTCCTTTGTCTATCATCATACCTCTCCTTTTTGCCATAAGTTTGTTATCATTCAGCCTTTTCCCGAGGGAGGGTGACAGTTCCCAGCACTCAAACTATCGCCCAACTGTTTTAATATCTTGTTTTCAAAGGTCTAAATGCATCCTTGACAGGAAGATTTTCAGTCATATTTCCATTCATAATTTCTTCCCTATCTCCAATATAGATTCCTCAAAAGGCATTCAGCTAATGATCTTCTGACCTTTACTTCTGAGTCTTGCTCATCCTTTTATTGAGAATCCGGCGATTCTTGCCATTGCATTTGTCATCTCAAAGACGACCGATTCTAGCAAAAATCTTTGAATTTCCAAACTTCCCTATAATTTATTTTTAAATTCCTGTCTGTGACTTCACCTCTATGATCCGTTTTGAGCGTTATGTAGCTGTTATTATAAATGGCCACTGTTCCTCATCTAAGGCTTTCAATCGTGGTCCTCCTCAGGGTTCTGTTCTGTTCTGTCACCAACTTCCTTCCGTCTATTCATCAGTGATCTGAACTGCACATCTAGCTCTGCCCACTAATACGCTGATGACTCAGCTCTTCACATATCCACCCACTTTTCGCATCATCCATCATAGCAGTTGCCTCAGCAATCGTGGGAGGAGGCCATGGCAAACTAATTTATAACGTTACTATAATTTTTACTTGGTATAAAAAAAATGTGTTTAGTGCATGAAAACCTCAGCTCCTGTATCCTCCAATCCATCAAAACCTTCGATATAAAAATCGTTTAATGTTTAACAGTATAGAGTTCTGTCCGTTACCATCTTTCAGTATCATTGGGGTTTCTGTTTTCTCATAACCTATCATGGAATGATCATACTATATGTAATTTTTTTTCTTGTTTGGTGATATAGTAGTTACTGTCATTCCTTTGTTATGGAATTCTTGTTTTGTTGTTCTGGTAGTTTTGGTTCTTTATTGATTTCAGCTAGACCCAAACTCGATCCCAGTGCAGCGTGGATGGTTACCAATATCTAGTATAATCAAATGAAACACCGGTACTGACATAGGATAGTAAGGTATCAATTTATTGCACTTGCGAATATGTTTTTTTTTAATGCGGGGAAGAAGGAACCAAAGGCTGTGGGCCTGCAATTATTGTTCCTTTAAAGAAAAACAAAATACAAGAGAGAGCCAAATTCAAGATCCGATCATTTCGAGATGCCTGGACACACTGCATTTGAAAGACTGGAGCTCATAGGAAGCAGGAAATATATACAGAGGGAGACAGTTCCAGAGTTGACCTGTTGCATAAATGAAGGACTGGGAGTAACGGTTAACTCTTACATTAGAGATTTGGACAGAAAAGGGATGAGAGTTTGCTCCTAGACGGGAGCTACGCGCCCATCGTGGAGGTGGAGGAATGTATGCAGACAGTTCAGGGGAGCAGTGACCATTGAAGTAGCGATAGAAAAGAGATAAAGATTCAACAGTGCGGCAGAGACAGAGGTTGAAGGAAATCAGTAAGAGGAGGTGAGTTAATGAGACGACAAGCCTTTGACTCTACACTATTGAGAAGAGCTGTACGTGGGGAGCCTCCCCACACATGAGAGTTGTACTCCACACAAGGCGAATAAAACCCTTGTATAGAGTCAACAGTTGTGCAGCGGTAAAGAAGGAACGGAGTCGGCTTAGCACACCTAATCTCTTGGAAGCAGATTTTACAAGAAATGTAATATGTTCTTTACAAGATAAGTCCTGAGTAAATGAAAACCCAAGCATATTCAAGGATGATGCAGGATGAAGATGAATATTATTAAACGTTAGTGGATATACTTGTGGAAGATTCTGTCGGGTTGATAGGTGTAAAAACTGAGTCTTTGATGCATTAAAAACAACCAGATTATTTTTACCCCAGTCAGAAATACGAGCCAAGTCTGACATTGGGTGTGCCATCGCCTCATCCCTTGTTTGTTGAAGTAACTGCTGAGGTGGACGTTGTGGGAATAAAATGGAAAGGTGAAGGGTGGAGTCATCAGCATATGAGTGGATAGGGTTGATGTACAGCTTAGAAGGTCATTGATGAATAAAAGGAAGAGAGTTGGTGATAGGACAGAACCCTGAGAAACACCAATGTTGTTGGATCGAGGAGAAGAACGATGGCCGTCTATAACATCGGCTATAGAACGACCAGAAAGGAAGCTAGAGATGAAGGCACAGATAGAAGGATAGAAACCGTAAGAGGGCAGTTTGGAAATTAAAGATTTATGCCAGACTCGACCGAAAGCCTTTGAGTTGTCATGTGCAATGACAAAGCTTTCGCCAAAGTCCCGAAAAGAGGATGACCAGGAGTCTGAAAGGTAGGTGAGAAGATCGCCAGTGGAGCATCCCTGACGGAACCCACACTGACGATCAGAAAGAAGCTTGTGATAGGAAAGATGCTATAAAATTGTTCTATTAATAATTGACTCGAAATCTTTTGAGATACAGGATGTTAAAGCAATTGGACGATAGTTAGAGGGTTGGGAATGATCATCCCTCTTTGGGACTGGCTGAATGAGAGCAAACTTCCAGTTAGAAGGAAAGGTACAAGTTGATAGACAAAGGCGAAAGAGTTTGCCTAGGCAGGGTGTAAGCACAGAAGCACAGTTCTTGAGAACAACTGGAGGGACTCCATCAGGCCCATATGCCTTATTAGTACTGAGGCCTGTGATCGCAGAAAATTTCATCCATGGCAAAGTCGGAGGGAGGAAGTGATGGAGAAACAGCTCTGGAATCGTCTAAGGTGGAATTGGATGAGAAAGTCTGAGCGAAGAGGTCTGCTTTATCAGTAGAAGAAATAGCTACCGAGCCATCAGTGTAGAAAAGAGGAGGGAAGGATGATGAGGTAAAGTTGTTAGAAAGGTTTTTGGTGAGGTGCCAGAAGGATTGGGAAGAATTCGAGTTGGAGAGTTGAAAGTATTTAGTACGGATGAAATTATTTTTAGCAGAGCAAAGAACAGACTTAGCACGATTCCTGGCAGAAACGTATAAAAGATGTGATTTAGAGGTGGGTTGACTCCAGTACCTTTTATAGGTCCTCTCCTTGTTGCGGACACCATTAGAACAAGCATGATTAAACCTAGGCTTTTTTGCATTAGTCAAAGGAAATGAGAAAGGAATGTATGCTTCCATGCCTGAGAGAATAACCTCCACAATGCACAAGGCACACTCAGTTGGTTCCCAGCCAGGGAAGGAATAATAATTCCAGGGAAAATCAAAGAAGTACTGCCTGAGGGCCTCCCAAACCGTAGTTCCAAAGTGCCACAGATGACGTTTCTTTGGAGGGTCCACAGGCCATACCGGAGTGATAGGTTAAGGTGATAAGGTTGTGATCGGAGGAGCCCAATGGAGAGAAAAGATTAACAGTGTAAGCAGAAGGATTAGTTGTAAGGAAGAGGTCAAGTATGTTGGAGCTCTCTCCAAGGCGGTCAGGGATACGGGTAGGGTGCTGTACAAGCTGCTCTAGGTCATTAAGGATAGAAAAGGTTTAGGCTTGTTCACCAGGTAGATCAGTGAAAGGAGAGGAGAGCCAAAGGTGGTGGTGAACATTGAAATCTCCTAGAATGGAGATTTCAGAGACAGGAAAAATGGATAGAATGTGTTCCATCATAGAAGTAAGATAGTCAAAGAATTTTTGATAATCGGTAGAATTAGGAGATAAATTAAAATCGCAGGTATATTTAGTCAGAGAATGACAGGAAAACCAAAGCCAAAGTGTAGAGAATTCAGAAGAATCGAGTTCTGGAACACGAGAGCAAGATAAGTCGTTGCGTACACATACACAACAGCCATCTTTGGCTTTCAAGTGAGTATAGGGAAAGTGGGAGGATACAGAAGAGGGTCTGCTGTCAGTTGCCTCAGACAGCTGAGTCTCAGTTAGAAAAAGAAGGTGAGTTTTAGAAAAGGAGAGGTGATGCTCAACAGAGCGAAAGTTAGGGGAAAGGCCGCGAATGTTGCAGAAATGAAGAAAAAGAGAATCAGACAGTGGTTCCCGGCAGCTCGAGTCGTCACCAGGAGAGGGGCGGAAGGTGGGGGCATTTATGGTCCCCCCTCCTGGGGACTCCGAGGCCACATGTTGCACTGCCATGATTTTTAATTTTTAAATTTTGGAAAAGGAAGTGTAGTGTGTACTGTGCATGTAGTTTGGTGTTGATAGAGAAACATGTATTGGAGAGCATGCTGGCCTACTCTCTGTGTTACTGAGACACTGAAAAAGTTCAGCAAAGGGGGATGGTCAGGACCTAGTCCCGAGGGCTGATGAAACGGAAGCTCCAGCTCTCCCTGTCAATAGCTTTCCATCCACCTTGGGAGTACTTTCCTGCTGGACTGGAGGTGCAGTCTAGTCCTTGGAATATGAAAGATGATGGGTCTTAAATAACTTATGGTTTGACTTCTAAAGCTCAAAACTATATTTGGTATTTCAGTTCCATTTAGCTTTCCTTCGTGAACTGTTATGAAAATGTTAGGGCGTTTTTTAACTTTTTCACTATTTTGTTGATCTTTTTTAAGTGAAAAAATACTGCTTAGAAAAGTATTTCTTACAAGTCTACCTTTCTCAAAATCACATATTTGCATAATTTAGGATGTTATAAAGCATTTTGAAGTGTGTGTACATTCTCTGATATACTGTACTTCACAGGTTTAACAGTCTTCATAATAGTACCATATATGTGTACAGGCCAGCTAACACAGTTATTAACAAATCCCGACTCAAGCAATTTAGACACAATCAATACTTATAGGTGGCAGTACTAATACTCAGGTTGTCCTTCCACCGCTAAAGTTTAGACCATCAGTTAATACTGAATTCCTCGTTACATGACCCTGTGTTCAGCATGACTTCAAAAAAGTGGACTAGACAGTCAACCTATATGCATATGTGCACTCTCTTGGGAGCTGCTGGAGGGCAGAAACATGTCCTTAGGTAGAGGAAAACTGAAAATCAAGGAAACTTTTATTGAGTCTGACATGTTTTTCAATATTCTTAATTGTAGATACGAAATCGTTGCCTAGTCTTACTACAGCTCCTTTCACGGTTGGAGAATGGAAGGTCACATCAGCTCGAAGTGTCCTAAGGAGAGAAAGATTTTTTTCAGAAAGAAATTGCTTTTATCAAAGGACAAAGAGGCAAAACTGGTTCCATCGGACCTCATCAGGTGGGGCTTGCAGATCTTCCTGAACAAAAGCAAAAGTGACAGTAAGAAGAGAAGACAAGACTCTTTGAAGGTCAACAGAAAGCTGAGATCAATGAGCAACAATCCTTGATATCATCGGAGAAGCACTGGAGCTTTCTAGAAATGAAGACGATAATGTGTCTGATACTGTTCAAAATGAGCCTCTGTTTGAAACTAAAGGCACATCCACCAGTAAAACTTTTGAGTACAACACTTTAGAAACGCCTAATAATGTCCTGACTAGTATCAGGAATGACTGGCCTTCCGTCCTACAGTTGTCATTGCAACAGCCTTATTGATGGACGCAGAATTAATCACTATTGAAGGTAAGAGGCTTGTAGTTGACCACAGCAAGATAAAGAGGACACAGGAAACGTATTAAGACACTAGACCAAAAGATTGTTGATTGTTGCAAGGGAGGAAACACTGACTATATTTTATATAGCCACTAAGACACAACAAAGGTGATGCTCAAGGCAGAGGAGTCGCATGAACAGTTTCCAGGCATGGTCAAAGAGGAGAGTTACCCATGGCCATTGACCAAGAAAGAATTTATTAAATTTTGGGGCAGATCGGAATCCGGATCAGGATCCAGTATCAACGAATCCGGATCTGGATCCTATATCCACGAATCCGGATCCGGATCCTTTTTATTGGCAATGGCACTGGAGGAGGTATGCACTCTCTGAGCGCTTTCTAGTTTTGTAAATGTAATAAACATTATTCAACACTTGAAATAAAAACTTTTAGTGGTTTCCAACTTTCAAGAGCAAATCACATACTTTAGTACCCATCATTAGGAAAATCATTCTATCTATCTATCTAATGCCAGATGCCTCAATCCCGTTCTGGGTGGCCACAAAGAAATCGCCTCCACGTCGCCCTGTCCCCCGCCGTTTCACTGCCCTGCTCCCAACTCACACCTCCCTCTCTCATATACCTCTCCACACCAACCCTCCATCTCATCCTCGGCCTCCCCTCCCTCTCCTCCCCTCCACCCCACTCACATACATTCTCTTCGTCAGTCTTTCACCCTGCATCCTCTCCATATGACCAAACCACCTCAGTGTATTCCTCCTAACGCTTCTTATCACATCCACATCCACACCACAACGCTCCTTTATATCTTCATTTGTTAGCCTGTCTTTCCATGTGACTCCACAGGCTCCTCTTAAATAACTCATTTCCACTGCTCTCACTCTTGACTTGAGTCCTTCCAACAACGTCCAAGCTTCACTTCCATACGTTAGAGTTGACATCACAATACTGTCATGAAGTAACTTTTTCACTTCCATGCTCACTTCCCTGTTCCTTATGACTGCTTTCAAGGAACCAGCAACCTTTCTTCCCTGCTGCACCCTTTCAAGCACTTCACCCTCCAAACCTCCATCCTTACTCATCACACTACTCAAGTACTTAAACATACTCACATTTTCCAATTCCTCACCATCCAACCTCGCTGTACATTCACTGACTTCACCTCCCTCAAAGACCATCACTTTACTCTTCCCTACATTCACCTTTAGATTCCGTTTCTTACACACTCTCCCAAACTCATCCACCAAGCCTTGCAGCTCCCCTACGTCTTCACTCAACAACACAGTATCATCTGCAAACAACAGTACAGGGAGTTTCCAAACACAACCCTCTCTCACCAGGGCCACTCCAACATCCACTACCTCTTTTATTACTCTATCCATGTACAGATTGAACAACCATGGAGACATGACACATCCCTGTTTCAACCCAACCTTCAAAGAGAAAAATTAACTCAGTTCACCATCCACACGCATTGCAGCCTTAGCACCGTCATACATACTCTTCACGGCATTCAACAACTTCCCATCTACTCCATTTATTCTTAATACTTTCCACAATCCTTGTCTATCCACCCTGTCATATGCTTTCTCCAAATCCATGAAAGCCGCATACAACTTTTTTCCCTTCTCTAGAAAATTTTCCACTACAGATCTAAGAATGAGTATCTGATCTATACAACCTCTTCCCATCCTAAAGCCTCCCTGTTCTTCTCCAACTAATTCCTATGTTTTTTCTCTAACTCTGTCAATAAGTATCCTATCATACTCGTTTTCTATTATACTAAGAAGACAAATGCCCCTATGATTACCTCACACTTCTTTTTCCCCTTTTCCTTTGTACAATGGAATAATTTTACCTGACTTCCAATCCTCCGGGACTCTACCTTCCTCCCAGGCCAATCTGCATATCTTCCACATCCATTCTACTACTATCTCTCCCCCATGCTTCAGCATTTCATCACACTCCATCAATTCCTGGGGCTTTCCCCAATTTAACTTTCTTCATTGCTTCCACAACTTCTATCCTCCTGATTTCTTCCTGTCTTCTCACCTCCCTCCTTCTCCCTTCCATTCTTCAGCCACATATACTCGCATTACTTCCATCCTCTATGTTCAACAATTCCTTAAGGTGTTCTCTCCATCTGTTCACTTTTTCTTCCTTCTCCACTAGTAATCTACCATTTTTATCTTTCACTCCCCTGCTAATTTCACTTCCACCCTGTCTTACTCTCTTCACTTCTTTCCAGAACATTTTCTTACAGTCCCTCCACTTTACACTCAGATTCCTTCCAAATTCCACATCCACTCTCTTCCTACTCTCTCTTATTAATCTTTTCACCTATCTCTTTCTTTCTACATAAAACTCTCTCTTCCGCCTCTCAACTTCTTCCACGCCCCTATTTCTCATCCATTCATTGTATGCTTTCTTCTTTTGTGCCACAGCCTGTCTCACCTCTTCATTCCACCACGCTGTTCCTTGCACCACCCTCCGACTTCTCTTCATCCCACACGCCACATCACATGCTGTACATATTTCTTCTGTGAAAATCCTGCACACATCTTCCACGTCCCCATCTGCTCCAATTCATATTTGCCCAATCGTTCCTCCACTTCTTTCTTATACTCTGCCTTTTTCTCATCCTCTTGTAACCTTTCCACTCTCCTTGCAAATACTCCTTCTTCCCGTCCTTCCCTCCTTCTAATGCTCCATCTTATTTGGATCTTGATTCTGGCCACCACCAAGTAGTGGTCAGAAAGTCCACTCCCCCAACCTCTATAAGCTCTTGCATCCATTACACATCTTCGCATCCTTTCATCCACACACACATAATCAATCATTGTCTTCCCTTCATTCAGTTCACCATCCACCTCTCTCATCACTCGCCATGTATACCTGTGGATCATTTTATACCTGAAGAGGGTATTGGCTATCACCAACCCTCTCCCAGCACAAATGTCCACTAACGCACTGCCTTTCTCATCTGTCTCAGCAGGCACACCCCACTCACCAACTATTCCCCCTAAATCAGCATATTCAATTTTCCCAGTCCTGGTTGAGTGAGAGTGACGGCAGCTTGTGTTTGTTCCTCGGTTAATTAAAAACGGAGAGAAGTATTCTGGGATTTTTTTGGTGTGTTTATTGTAAAGTGTTTTACTTGCAGTGCAATTACCGAGAATTTCATCTAATTACCTCAAGAATTTTTATGGGTAATTTTTCCTACTTAACTCCACCGAGACGCCGTATTCAATTCTTTTTCTTATCTCGAATTAGTTTTATTGAGTTTCCAAAGCTGCCCAAAATTGTCTAAGAATAGCTAGAACAAAATATAACATTGCATTCCTAGTAAAAGGGCTATTAGGTTTGGCCCAACTGTCCGGTGATCATTTGATTCAATTTATGGAATAAACATAAACATTGTAGGGAAAAGAATAATGAAGACTGTATCTAACACCTCGCCAGTTCAATATGAGTCTCGTATAGTCTGTAGAATCGTCTGGTAACAGCTAAGATCCACTCACACCAGGGCAGTCCGCCAGGTGACAGATCAGACATGTGCGGACATAATAGGTCAGGAAAAGAGAAGCCCAGTCTGCTTTTTTACTTTTCACGAATACGCTTGACGTACGTGGAACATTTATTAGTTGATATATATGTCGAGCATATCATTGTTTGGTAGGCTACTTGGCTGTAGCAATATACAGCATGCAGTGGAGGGAAGAACATATATATATATATATATATATATATATATATATATATATATATATATATATATATATATATTTCTGAGTGATGAGTCTTTCAGGGGAGAAAGAGGAGAGAGAGAGAGAGAGAGAGAGAGAGAGAGAGAGAGAGAGAGAGAGAGAGCAACTAATGAGGAATTAGCTGGATTCTGTGGTCTTGTATGTTCATTAACCATCATGGTAGGTCACGCACAGGTGTGCCAGTGTACCATAGCTTTGTAAGCGTTCAAGTTTATTGATCATCATAACAATTGTAACAGAATTATGTTATTGTACTCTAGATGTGTACGTAGAGACCATCCTGCTTTCAGGTAAGAATGTTGACAATCAGTGAATCATGTGTTCTCGTAGTCTCTGTTTCCTTTAAAGGAAATAAAATCTTATTAATCAACCCCCTACTCGACAATCTACCAATAGTCTATTCTAAGTACGAAGTCTCAGTGAAAGTAAGATAACTAAATTTAAGAGTAATTGAACGTACAATCAGAGAAGACTTGGCTTTCACGAGGAAATACCATGATAACACTAAACATTTGCGGGCAACAAAACGCAAAAACCTTGCAAAACAGACTACGTCAGTGGAGGGAGTGGCTGTGGAGAACGGCGAGTGACGTCACTGTGCTGACTGGACTTATTATGGTAGCCTGGCTGGCCTGGTGTGAGTGGATCCTGGCAACAGCAATAATAAAATAACTACGGGTTTCAAGCCATATGAAAGTTTCAATTTGGGCTTGTATTGTTTTTCTTTTCGTAGTTTGATTTCAAGTAAACTCATTTATTCATAGGGCTTTTATAACACACTATGTCTGTTTTGCTATCCTGATATAAATTATTATTCAGCTTTGGATAGATTTCTCGAACCAGATACAGTTATTCAAAACTTTCAATACGTCCTTCACTCCAAGAGGTCTTCCTCAAAACAGAATATAATCATCTGGCGCTACAAAATAAAAAGCTTCTTATGCCCATTGCCCTCAGACTGCGATATTTTGTGGTTTCTTGCGGAATTTTGCTGCGATATTTTCCCTCAAAAATCTGTGGTTTGCTCTGGTTTATTTTTTGGCTTGTGTTACCTTGCGGATTGCCATTGCCCACAGCGAGATCGATCGCAAGCATTCGCAAGAAATCGCAGAATATTATCAAAATTCTGCCCTTCATATCCGAGGGTATCTATATACCGGGTGTATTGGGGCAGATTTCAAGTTCACTTCCAGACAGAGATGAGAGAGGACCTCCATACAAGACCTTGCAAAAGTGTCAGTGTGGACCAGAACATTGTCAGTATGGACCAGGATGACGAGGGTCTATGCCTGACTGCTGCCTGTGTGGGTGTGGTACTGAGGAGGAGGAAGAGGCGATGTCAGAAGGAACAGCAGTAGAGGAAGTGTTGGGTGAGACCCTGGCTCTTACGATGGGGCATGTATGTTCAATACGAAACGTTTATGCAGGAACTCGCCCAAGAATATCTTGACGGGTATTTGGCTTTTCAGAGGGTGTCCCAGGAACTATTCCAAGAACTACTTAATTTGGATGAACCCAAAACTGAGAGAAAAGTGTTGCACACAAACTACACACACTGCACAAGTTACATTGGCCAACTGATGCTGTATAGGGAAGCCGGACCCTATTAACATTTAGGGGTTGCAGAAGGTCCCATAAAACAAACGAAAATTTCTTTCGTTTCCTTGTGCAACTTTACGCAACCCTGCCCATAGTGCGAATTTTCTTGTGGTTTCTTGCGCCTTCCAGCGATTTCGGCTGAAATCCGCAAGAATTTTGAACATGTTCAAATCCTTGTTATGGGCTGGGGAGTTTGAAACCGCTAGAAAAAAAAAATAACATAAGGACACCGCAAGAGGGCTTTGCTCACAGTGAGGACACAACCCACCGCAAAACACCTCAAGGGCTCAGCAACAAATTGCAGTCTGTGGGCAACTGGCTTCAGAGAAAAAGGAAAACTATGTAATCGTTTATGTCATTATTCCACAAATATGTGTTGGAGCAATATTTTTATCATTCTGTCTGTCTGTCTGTCTCTCTCTCTCTCTCTCTCTCTCTCTCTCTCTCTCTCTCTCTCCTTTCCTTACCTTTACTTTTCCATTTTCTCTCAAACCAGTTGTTTTTTCTTTCTGTCTGTATTTCTCAGGTCTTTGTCAAATCACACGTTTTATTGTTTTGCATATTGCATTCTTGTTTCCCTTGCTGTCACACAACATTCTTTATCACATTTTTTTTTCATTTCTTCACAACACACTCATTTTCCTCTTTCTATCTTCCTTTGTTTTATTTGTTTTTTTTTTCCCTCAATGTACCTCCCATCTCGAACACAAAGGATTAATTTTTTCTTTCCATGTTTTACCCTGTTGTACTCGTATGTCACACTTCGTCCTTTGTGTTTGTTTTCGTCTTCTGCATTTTCTCTTTCACACATTGTTTTATCAGTCACCCTTTCACAGTTCTCCCTTTCTCGTTGTCATACACATCTCGTTCTCCTTTCCTCTTTTCGATATTCATCTCGCCATTCGTTCTTTCCTTTGCTCTGTTAGTTTCCATCATGTCACATTATTCTCCTGTTATTTAGTTTGTGCTTAGTTTTTTGCTGTCTCATATTTTCTCAGACTTTTTCCTGTTATATTCTCCATTTCTACAGGGGCGTCCGCAGGATTTTTTGTAAGGGGGGGGGGGCAAAATAAATTATACATATATCTGCGGTAATATCAAAATACACACACTCCAAATAGGCATAGGCATATACAATACATGAGTTACATGGGTTACATCAAATGCGTAAAGTGACAGAATGCATGAATCGACTCAAATCAATCATCCTTGAACAAGAGCTGAAGCACTTTAGAATTCCAAGGGGGGACTGTCCCCCCTTGTCCCCCTCCTTCCGGACGCCCATGATTCCACGAACATGCTTATTTCTTCTTACCTCTATTTTTCCAGCACACACTCCCAAACACTTCAGTTATGGTTGCCACTTGGTGCTGTTTAGAATTAGCCCTTGTTCCTTATTTGTCGTATTTTACTACTAGCATGTTGATTAGTTTCCTTTCGTTTGTGTTTTCTAGTTATTGTGTGTGAGGAGCGTCCCTGTGCAATACGACACGGGAGATGTGAGGGGTGGCTCTGTGGTGCGTCAGTGTGTGATGTGGCATAATGGGTTGTGGTCTTGTGTAGTGTACAGTATGGTGTGGCAGTATGAAGTTTCGTAGTGTACAGTGTGGCAGTGTGAAGTGTGGCAGTTTGTGAGGGGCAGTGTGTTGCGGTACTATCTGCCGTAATCGTCTGTAGTGTGCCCTGTACCAGTGTGTGAGATGTACCAAAGTAATGGAAGATAGATCTGAAGTGTGCGTGAGGTGTGGTGTGTTGTTTGGTAGCATATGGTGTGACACTGTGAGGTGTGCCTGCGTTTGATATGACAGAGTAATGTGCGTGTGTGTATGTGTGTGTGTGTGTGACAGAGAGAGAGAGAGAGAGAGAGAGAGAGAGAGATCTAAAAAATGTATGGGTAAGCCAAAATATCCAGCCTGACGGACCCAATCTAACACTGAAGCAAAGTAATGTGACATAACTCTTAATGAGATCTGTATTTTGTGTAGGCCAGTTCTATTATCACGTTATAAGAAGGCCCGCGGCTACGCGGTGGTGATATTCTGACATATACTGTAACCTCATCGCATCGGCTTCACTGACTCAGTGTCAACGTCCGTAACACTCCTCGTAAAATAGCAGTATACTTAGAGTTGGCTATTTTGGTAACTACTCCGTGCTTGAGAAATTTTTAAGCTTTGTGTGGAAGGCTTCGGCCTGCATTCATACATGCAAAACGAACACTGTTTAAACAAGAACTGTGTAAATCAAATTCATATGAGGGAAAACTATGTACATTCATTAAATAAGCGTAAATGGTAAAGTGTCATTATTCCATTTTTTTTTTTTTATTGCTGCCACTAAGCATGTCAGGAAGGTCTTTGGTAGTGAAGGGGTTAACCATTCATTCATTCATTCAGTCATCCAGTAATCATTCAATCTTTCTTGCCCCATCAAGAGCTTAGGGTCTCGGACCCAAGTTATTCCTTCCTGGCATTAAAGTTGAGAATGCCAAGCTTCGCTTTTCCCAAGTAGCACTGCAATAATTCCCAACCAGCCTTTGGATGTAATCCTTTATGGCCTCTACATTGTTGGAGCGCCTACTGGATGAACATTAAGGACTATCTCGTTATACGAATATCATCTAACGTAATAAACGTACGGCTCCCTGAGACATAGGAAACTAATATTTGGCTTGTCACCTTGTCAATTGAATTAGTATCTATTTCCCTCTTCTCCTTCCCCCTTTTCGCTCCGACTTTTCTTACCTCTCCCTATCCATCTTTGTCGTTTTCATCCTCACCCCATTAACCTCACTCTCCCTCCTTCCTTATGTAGTTACTTCTCTGCCTATGTCCTCCTTCTTTATCGCCTCATTTTCTTTTCTCTCGTCTTCTTCCTCTTCATTCCCCGTCGTTCTCTCCCTCCCATTGTTCTATTCCTGTTCCGTATCACTTCAGCAAACCTTGTAGTTTCCTCCGCCTGTTCCTTTTCTCAATGCTTCCCGTCCCTCTCTGTTAATATTCTTCTTCAAGCTAGGACTTCTTCATCTCCGAGCCCCTTTCTTCCTGTATCATTTCCTACTTTAACCATTACGGTCTCTTCCTCTCTAGTACTTCCTGCTACTTTATCGCTTCCTTTTCCTTTAGCCCTTCCTCTTCATCTAGCTTTTCCTCTTGATATCGTCTTCCTATAACTCTTCTTCCTTGTCTTCTTCCTTAACGCTTCCTTATTCTGCAGCTTTTCTCCCATTCTTCCTCTGGCTCTTTCACTTTACTTCCACTTAGTGTAGCTCTGCTCTTCCTACCCGCCCGTATTTTATGTTCCTCCAACCTCTTACTTCCTTGCTGTTACTTCTCTTATTTTCTCACTGTTATACTATTCCACTTCAACTTTTTTTTTTATTAATATAACTTTCTCTCTCTCTCTCTCTCTCTCTCTCTCTCTCTCTCTCTCTCTCTCTCTCTCTCTCTCTCTCTCTCTCTCATCGACACTCGGTTTCTTTGTGTGGTCTGGTAGGTCTAATGTATCTGCTCGTGTACAGTCGCTCAAAAAAGTATCCTCCCACGGCATGAACGCAGGACTTCACAATGTGTCGGACGATTGAAGCAGTGTCGGTATTGTTAGCAAGCCTGGCTCTCTCAAATATCACGATAGATTCGGTACCTCATATCTAGATCCGAAGTTTGAGTCGAGGATTTCAGATATCCGGTACAGAGTCTATATTGCTGTGTTCTACTCATACATGCTACGCATCGGAAATACATGAATAATCCCATTTCATAAATCCGAGATAATTCCCTTATTGTTTTTCACAAGGGCATAATGTTTCCATACGACACTTTAACCCGTACACCGCTGCGCCGTATGTAAACCGGGGCTACTAACAGATCTCACGTTCACTTAATATTTTCCTTATTTCTTCGTTCGTTGTGTCAGATTGACTCAGGGGACCATTGGGAGGATACTTTTTTGAGCGACTGTACATAACATAATGATCTGCCTTCCCGAGTTCCACCTTTGTTTTTCCCTTTCTGGTGGTGTAGTGGTCCACAGCAGTAGCCGAGATTAACCCAATCATTTGTATTTTAACCAGACAGATATCATGCACCTTAATAGAGACCTGTCCTGCTAACAGGAAATTTTGTTTTATGGTGAGTGAACTAATAAAAGGAATATCTGATATTACTCATTCCCCCACTAAAATCTTCAGATGGTAACATTACAAATGACCCGCGTGGTGAAGCGAATATCCTCGCCAGTACTGTACACTTGCCAGAAATTCTGCCGCAGAGGAAGTCAGCCAGAACGTCCCAGTACTAGAACTTGACTCTCCCGAAATTGTTCCGCTTAAAACACATACTAGGTGGGCTAAATTGGTAGAGAGGTGGCCTCCAGTCCTAATGGACCCAGGTTCAAATCCCAACTGTGACTTTAGGGTAGGTGTGGAACCCATCTATATCTCCGATAAATAAGTTCTCGGTGGTCTTTAAAGGTGCTCCCATTATTTTCACCAAATACCGTATATTTAGTTATTCAAACATGCAGGCCACCCCTGTCCACGCAGATCACCTCATATGAGGCGATAGGTCTCCTCTCCATAATTTCAAGCACGAAGAAGTGTCAGCTTGGGGAGGGGGGGGGGGCCTAGGGGAGCACAGGAGCAATACTTAGGTGAAAGACTGGGGGAAGAATACCGGTGTATTACACCAAATCACAAGATAATATTACCAATAATAAATGGCTACAACAGGGGGGAGAAAGCCAGACACTGCTTACATCAATGGCCTACATTTTCCAAGTCTCAACTCTGGGGAAACAACTCAGCTCAAACATACCATAATTCAAGATGGGGAGCAGGGGAACAATACGAGTGTCTGCGAGCAAGGGGAGAGGTACGTGACATGTTGCATTAGTGGGATTATCATTAGAAATACTTCATGGTCAAATGGGGATGATCATGGGAATCAAGACATGGAGCAATAGTTGGAAATACTATGAAACTTACAGTAATACAACTGAAAACCACACGAGACTATAAGAAGTACATCATATGAACACTAAATTCAATGCACAATTAGCGTGGGAGCGAAAAAGAAAAGAAAAAACTCAGGACTGAACAAAAAAACATGCTCAGACACGCAATGCCCTGAGTGGGCGAGGCATCATACACTCATACAGACGTGTTTCATCACTCGCAGTTATACTGTATATGAATCTATATCGAGAGAGAGAGAGAGAGAGAGAGAGTTTTCTACTCTCCATCTGTGCGCACGTGTAATATGTGTTCCTCCAATATAAATATATATATATATATAGAGAGAGAGAGAGAGAAGAGCATCATCCCCCATCTCAACTGTTGGGTTAGAAACACCATACTTCCAAGCAACAAAGACTGAGCGCAAACATACCAGCGTTATACGGCATTAATACTGATATATTATTTGCATCGGGTTGTGGCCTCTTTCTAAGAATGGATAATAAGCAGAGGTTAAGTGACTTGAATACATCCACTCTGGTTATACTAAAGGAAGAATCATAATTCATTGAAATAATTATTAAAGAAGTCAACAGGGATACTCAGTCTTAGTTATTGTTACAAACATTCACTTTTAACGTTAGTTAAAAAGACGTTATCTATATCATTAGTTTAGGTGCAAGTAAAGGATATATTTTGCAAAAAGCTCAAAATATGAACTCAGTGACTGATGTGGGGCATTTCCAACAGAATAAGAGCCTGGTGTTATCATTACTTGAATTATTATTCCCAATACAAGAATTA
The DNA here is from genome assembly GCF_032717465.1 of Coenobita brevimanus. Taxonomy (NCBI): domain Eukaryota; kingdom Metazoa; phylum Arthropoda; class Malacostraca; order Decapoda; family Coenobitidae; genus Coenobita; species Coenobita brevimanus. The sequence goes on along the minus strand of NC_136988.1, from coordinate 4,399,055 downwards.
TCATTTATTAACTCAAAAAGCCAAGGCTTAAATTTGGAGTGTTGATCGCTATCGGCAGGTATTCTGTCCAAAAACTGCTTGTTTTCAAATCACGTTTCAGTAACTTAACAATTGGGAACATTCAATGAAAGAACAAATTACTCACCAGTCCTTCGAAACTCCACTACAGATGGTTCTAGGTCTCAAGGTGGAGACGTTGTGGAGAAAGGGGGTGAAGGGGGTAACTTGAGGGGACAGTGGCGCAGCCAGGGGGGGGCCACGGGGGCCTGTCCCCCCCTCCCCCCGAAAATTTCTACGTGTGTTCGAGAATAGACTGCGAATCTTAAATGTCGAATAATTGTTTAATCCAGGGTGTAATACTCAGTATGGAGAACCGAAAAAATATGCAGTTCTGAGTAAAATGTCTTGTATACACATGTACGGTACTTTTTAAGACTTACTTTGTTTAGATGCGAGATAGAGATTCGAATATACTCACGGGGAGCCGTTGGCGAACGGGCTGGCGAGGAGAGGAAGCAAGAAACGTGTGTTGCTCTGCTAATTTTTTTATATTTTTTTTATGTATCTTATGACACATTATCTTTGAAACGGGAAACTCCACTACAAAGAGGTTTATGTAAGTAACTAGTTAGGAGTGCCCGTGGGGATGTAGGCCTACATGTGGCAGAAATGGCAAGAAAAATAAACTATCGTGGTAACGTTTACCGGCCATCAGCTGAATGTCACTTGCTCATCACCCGCCTGCACCATCAGCCATCAGTCAACTCTCATCAGATCATGTTGCAACAGTGACCAGTCCATACAACTTGCTAATAATTTTCATTACGCTACTTGCACGCTGTACTGTGACAATAAGTGGAAAGATGTATTCCGTGGGCTTCCCTGGATCACTTTATTTTGAAACGGAAGCAGCCGCAGCAATCAAGTACATTGGACTTCATGAGTTTAAGATCTAAAAGGTCAGTTTATGTTTAGCAAATGCATTACATTGTAGAGGATATTACTACTGTCAGTAATAATAACAAATGATAATGTCATGCCATGAGCTCTACATAAGTGTAGGTGCATGAGAAATGGAAGCCAATGATTGCACAAGATTTTCCTTGTGATATTTTTCAGGCTTTAGCTACATGTGCTGGGTGCCCTGTGTGGCAACATCACTGAAGTAAACTAATCATCACTGAACTACGTGAAGTATTTAACAGACGATGGATTTTCATAGACATAGCATTGAGTGTGGTGAGTTGGGACAATGCGGGACACGGGGTGAGTTGGAACAGTGGGCACTGCAATGCCAAATGCCAAGACATTTTCATTTTATGGTGCTCATTCAATAGCCCTGCCCCAACTTTACAAATGTAGTTAATACTAGTTTTCTCTAGAACCACGAATAATGCATGAAAAATGTGCAGATATGAAAGGGTAGGATTTTGACCTTTGTAGAATTTCATTTTTGAAAATACGCATAATTTGCCAATTTTCCTCTCCCACAGTCAGTTTTAGAGCTAAAGGTCTACTTTTTGGTGGGTGAAAAATTCAGTTGTTATAGTTTTTTGTGATTTATCTAGAAAATGCATTTTTTTTTTTTCAGCAAAGCTGTGTTGAGGGATTAATAAACAATAATTGTCTCAACTCGCCCACTATTTTTTCTTTTTCTACCCAGGGTGAGTTGGGGCAACAATTTTATTTGTGATTTTCGAAAGGAAAAACCTACGTTTCATGCATTAAATACTACTATATTGTATCGTTTGCTGTATTTATGGTGGTTTTCGGTGTCAACAAGTAGACATTTCTCATTTTCAGGTTGCATGCATCCCCTAAAGAGAAAAAACACTGTGATGTGGCTTATGGCAAAAAAGCATACTGTATATTGGTATAGTGTTATAAGTAGGGAAAAAGAGTTGTAGAATGAAATTTTTGGAAAGGAGAGGAACTGAGAAATACAACAGGCCAGTTTGTGATGATATACTGTATACTGATGAAGATTTTCGGCAGTATATCATTGGTGGACCTGTCTTATTAGCAGGAATTGTACCTTTTACGATGCAAGAGGTGGACAAAGCCTTTCATAATTATGAAAAATATATTTCTCAGTGAAAAATTTCAGCATAAATAGCTACAGGCAACCTAGTGGAACTCTTAACTACGGAATATGGTTAGTCATTGTGCCCCCCCCCCCAATTATATTTCTGGCTGTGCCCCTGTTTGGAGGGCTCAACAAAACTGCATCTGGATGAGCGCTCACGTCGGTGGCTAAGGCAGGCTAGCTGCACATTCACTGTGCCATATAGTATGGAGAAGGAGTGAATATCATAGCCACTTCAGTACAAAGCAGCTATGCAGTACTTAACAAGAAACATCACTTTCACATTTACTCCACTACTTGTTTTCTGTTTTGTACAGTGCTAAACCACTTGCTCTGAAAGATCATTTTCACTTTCACTCCAGCATTAGTTTACTGCACCATATGCTCTTGTAATTATATATAAGGCATTCATTTCCCTAAAATATTATACTACAGGAATGGCATGCACTCATTTTTACATGCATATATTGGTCATAACATATATTTTCAATACCGCTGGTGTCCTTATCATCTATAACTTAGGTATACTGCACTTTTTCCTATAGTCTTACTTCACTAGACGAATGTTAGTCATTAACTTGGTAAAAACACTGAAATTTTCCTTTTATTTCTAGACCACTAATGTTTTTTTTTTTTTTTTTTTTTTATGTTCAGATTCGCACTATATACACTTCCCCAACCCCATGAAGTGGATGGTGGTGGTAAGATGTTGGTGATGTCTAGGCGCTGTGATGGTGCCACCAAAGGAAGCTGGGAGCTGTTATGTGGTGTTTTTATTGCACATGACTTCTGACCACACGACTCTTGTCCTCAGAGTCTGATGCCTCAGTGGACTCTCCCGAGGCACCAGAGGGTTAGGGGAAGTCCTCAGGCTCTGCATGGTGATCAGGGTCACTCTAAAGTGAGGTATAGGAAGAGTTACAAGAGATCAGCCTAGAAATGTCATTTGACATGGTAATATCTGCCTTCAGGATCATCTTCTTACTTGACAGTGACTACACTGTCACTTGAATTTCCTCCCCAGTTGCAATTTCATTCACTCCCCTCCATACACGAATGGCTGGCTTGGCAAGGGTGGAAGAGTCAGGGACCAAGAAGGCGGTGGCAGCAGTAAATGAATTAGATGATGCTGATTCAGAACCCATCATTCCTAGCTTACCCAAGCCATGGGGTGTACTGGCAGTGCCATTCACCCACATCACTTACACCTGTGTCACGCAGTGGTGACTAAAGAAAATGGGACTGACTTCAAACCATGACAGGATAAGCAAAATTGCCATGTGTGTCACCAGACAGTTTTTTTTTTTTTTTTTTTTTTTACGCGAGGAAGAAGGAACCAAAAGCCAGGAGCCCGCAATTATTGTTCCTTCCAAGGGAAAAACAAAATATAAGAGAAAGCCAAATTCAAGATTGGATCATTTCGAGATTCCTGGACACAATGCGTTTGAAAGACTGGAGGTCGTAGGAAGCAGGAATTACACACAGAGGGAGACAGATCCGGAGTTGAACCGTTGCATAAATGAAGGCCTGGGAGTAACAGTTAACTCTAGCATTAGGGAGTTGGACAGAAATGGGATGAGTGTTTGCAGCTAGACAGGTCCTACGCGCCCGTTGTAGAGGTGGAGGAATGCATGCAGACAGTTCAGAGGAGCAGTGACCATTGAAGTAGCGATAGAAAAGAGATAAAGATGCAAACAGTGCTACGAAGAGACAGAGATTGAAGGATGTCAGTAAGAGGAGGAGAGTTAATGAGACGAAAAGCCTTTGACTTCACCCTATTGAGTAGAGCTGTATGTGGGGAGACTCCCCACACATGAGAGTTGTACTTCACACAGGGGTGGATAAAACCCCTGTACAGAGTCAACAATTGTGCAGGGGTAAAGAAGAAACGGAGTCGGCTTAGCACACCTAATCTCTTGGGAGCAGATTTTACAAGAGATGTAATATGATCTTTCCAAGACAAGTCTCGAGTAAATGAAACCCCAAGCATGTTCAAGGATGATGCAGGATTAAGCTGAGTATTATCATACATTAGTGGGTACACCTGTGGAAGATTTTATCAGGTTCATAGGTCTAAAAACAGTCCTTGATGCATTAAAAATAACCAGACTATTTTTATCCCAGTTAGAGATACGAGCCATATCAGACATTAGGTGTGCCATAGCCACATCCCTTGTTTGTTGAAGTAACTGCTGAGATGGACATTACGGGAACCGAATGGAATGGTGAAGGGTGGAGTCATCAGTGTATGAGTGGATAGGGTTAGATGTACAGCTTAGAAGGTCATTGATGAATAAAAGGAACAGAGTTGGTGATAGGACAGAGCCCTGAGGAATACCACTATTGATAGATCTAGGAGAAGAACAATGGCCGTCTACAACAGCGGCTATAGAACGACCAGAAATGAAGCTAGAGATGAAGGCACGGATAGAAGGACAGAAACCGTAAGAGGGCAGTTTGAAAATTAAAAATTTATGCTAGACTCAATCAAAAGCCTTTGAGATGTCAAATGCAATGGCAGAGCTTTCACCAAAGTCCCGAAAGGAGGATGACCAGGAGCTTGAAAGGTAGGTGAAAAGATCGCCAGTGGAGCGTCCCTGAAGGAACCCATACTGACGATCAGAAAGAAGGTTGTTTTTTTTATGTTTTATGCGAGGAAGCAGGAACCAAAGGCCACGAGCCTACAATTATTGTTCCTTCCAAGAGAAAAACAAAATACAAGAGGGAGCCAAATTCAAGATTTGATCATTTCGAGATGCCAGGACACACTGCCTTTTAAAGACTGGAGATCATAGGAAGCAGGAAATACAGACAGAGGGAGACAGTTCCATAGTTGACCTGTTGCATAAATGAATGACTGGGAACAATGGTTAACTCTGGCATTTTTCTATTAAGAATTGACTTGAAAACTTTTGAGATACAGGATGTTAAAGCAAATGGACGATAGTTAGAGGGTTGGGAATGGTCACCGTTCTTTGGGATTGGCTGAATGAGAGCAAACTTCCAGCAAGAAGAAAAGGTACAAGTTGATAGACAGAGGCATAAGAGTTTGAATAGGCAGGGTGTAAGCACAGAAGCACAGTTCTTGAGAACAACAGGAAGGACTCCATCAAGCCCATATGTCTTGTTAGTATTGAGGCCAGCAATGGCAGAAAATAAATCAGTTGAAGAAATTTTAATGTCAGCCATGAGGAAGTCAGAGGGGGAAAGTGATGGAGGAACAGCACTGGAATCGTCTAAGATGGATTTGGAGGAGAAAGTCTGAGCGAAGAGATCCGCTTTATTAGAAGAAGAAGTAGCTACAGAGCCATCAGAGTAGAAAAGAGGGGGGAAGGATGATGAGGTAACGTTGTTAGAAAGGTTTTTGACAAGGTGCCGGAAGGAGTGGGAAGAATTCAAGTTGGAGAGTTGAGAGTAGTTAGTATGGATGAAATTATTTTTAGCAGGGCGAAGAACAGACTTAGCACGATTCCGGGCATAAACATATAAATTTTGATTCAGGGGTGAGTTGGGTCCAATACCTTTTATAGGCCCTCTCCTTGTTGCGGACAGCATTAGAGCAAGCGTGATTAAACCAAGGGTTTCTTGCATTAGTCAGAGGATATGAGAAAGTAATGTATGCTTCCATGCCAGAGAGAATAACCTCTGGAATGCGCAAGGCACACCCAGATGGCTCCCGGCCATGGAAGCAATTATCATTCCACGAAAAATCAAAGAAGTACTTCCAATCTGCAGCTCCAAAGTGCCACAGACGACATTTCTTTGGAGGGTCCACAGGCTGTACCGGAGCGATAGGACAGATTAAGGTGATAAGGTTGTGATTGGAGAAGCCCAACGAAGAGAAGAGATTAACAGTGTAAGCAGAAGGATTAGTCGTAAGGAAAAGGTCAAGTATGTTGGAGCTCTCTCCAAGGCGGTCAGGGATACGGGTAGGGTGCTGTACAAGGTACTCTAAGTCATTAAGGATAGAAAAGGTATAGGCTTGTTCACCAGGTGGATCAGTGAAAGAAGAGGAGAGCCAAAGGTGGTGGTGAACATTGAAATCTCCTAGAATGGAGATTTCAGAGAAAGGAGAAATGGTTAGAATGTGTTCCATCATAGAAGTAAGATAGTCAAAGAATTTTTGATAGTCTGTACAATTAAGAGATAAGTAAACAACGCAGATATATTTATAGAATTACAGGAAAGCCGAAGCCAGAGAGTAGAGAATTCAGAAGCATCAAGTTCAGGAACACGAGAGCAAGATAAGTCGTTGCATATATACTGTATACACAACAGCCACCTTTGGCTTTGAAATGAGTATAGAGAAAATAAGAGGATACAGAAAAGAGTCTGCTGTCAGTTGCCTCAGACAGCACCGAACGTGCACATAACACTTGTTTTTCGGCCTGTGCCATCACCCAAGCTTTAGGGGTTAATTAAAGAATCTTATCAGTGGATGGGATACTTTATATATCTTGAATGTTTGTAAATATCAGGATTCCTAAGCATACTTTGAGAGAAATACTGATGGAGTCTGAATAATTCCACTGTGTAACAAACTTAAACCAGTTTTTTGTTTATGTTCATTTTTACACTATATCTGATCAATGTCAACATGTAGAGTCCAATTATGCTATTTGTTTTTATGTAAATCTAGAGTTACAGGAATTATGCAACAACATATGTATCACACAAGGACAGAAACTGCAACTTCTTACCATTTCGATAATGTTGAGAATGCTGAAGAATTTATATATTTCCGGGTGTATATTACAAATATATCTAGAACTTAAGCAAACAGTAACATCATAGGGAATGCAGGGCACACAGTATCTAGAAATACACTTTTGATCTTGACTTTCTTCTGCAGCTGTGATGACAATTGTGCAACAATCTCCAAACGTAATCGTCCATCACCGCCTCGTTCCACCTGCCCTGATATCTGCCTTCCATCAGCAGAATGTCCTGGTGAAACCATCCGCCATGCTCCTCACTGACTGCATCCAAGTTGCTTATGAAGAAATCAAGGTGGGAATGCAGATAGTGCAATTTGATTGACATTCCACATCCAAGCTGGTGGAATGTGCTGATCAGGTCATTTACTAGCTGTGCAGATTCTTGACTCCTCTGGTTGGCAAGAAAACCTTCAACAACCCCTCTGAAAGCATTCCAAATGCACTCTTCATCATCGGTCATTTTACCCTGGAGTTCACAATTTGCAAGCACTTCATCGAACTTGCAGCCCTGTGAATATGCCAGCCATCACCTTTGCCATGCTCAGCTCGAGAAACAGTGATGGGATATGCAGAAACACATCGCCATCTTTGTGAATGGCTTTCATGAATTGTTTCACAAGACCAAGTTTTATGTGTGGTGACAATAGCAATACCTTCCCTCTGGAGATCAGTGGAGCTCTCAGAACGTTGCACGAGCCTGGTGTGAGACTCTCTGAGAGGCCAGTCTTTCCTCACAAAATGTCTTGCATCGCTCCAACTGTCCCACAAGCATAAAAAACATGAGTACTTCGTATAACCGCCATGCATTCCAAGTAGGAACAAAATTATTTTGAAATCCCCACAAGCCTCCCAGTTGTGATCTGAGTACCTGATCTCTGTCAGATTAATCTTCACATTCTCTTAGCCTTCTTTCATTTCCAAAGAATGTGCAACTGGAATTGATGGGAGTTCATTGCCGTTATGCAAAAGTACAGCTTTTAGGCTCTCCACAGAACTGTCTATGAAGAGTCGCCATTCTGAGGCCTTGTAATCCATTTCATGGCTTGGAGCAAACCCTTAACATCAAAACAGTAACTTGAGGTTTCTTCACAAAATTTGAAGAAGGATGCAAACTTGCCATGGTGATTCCCATAACTCAACTTGCAGCTGGGATCTAACAAGTTCCATTCACTTACATGTGACGCCAGCAGCTCACTACTGGACTTGGTGAATCCTAAATCACGGACCAAGCCATTCAGTTCTTGCTGATTGGGAAAGTGTGGAGTATCTCAGGAACATTCTCCAATATACGATTCATCATCACTTTCCTCTCCGTCATCAATGATGTTCTCATGGTCAGAGACAACTTCCGTGTCCGCAAGAGGGACGGGAATTGTCAATTCATCATTGAGAGGCACTGGAGAGATCGAAGAAGGCAAATTTGGATATACAGTGTTCTTTCTGCCCTTAACCCCTAAAGTACTAAGCTCATCAATCGAGCTTTTTGCACAGTTTCTTAGAAAGACGAGCAACGCCAATCGTGCAACATCCACAAAAAAATAGTGGCGGCTGGCTCCACCCCAGCTGTGACGTAGATTGGTTCTAACCAATCAGAACTAAGTGTTGGAGACACCGGAGGGGGGACCCAGGCCCGTACCCAGGCAGTGGGGGATGTACCCCCCACCTCCCTCTCGCCACGTCCCTCTACCCCACAACCTTGTTACTACCCTACCTCCCAATGTTCTTACCACCACCACCACCCCTCCCACACCCTCCTCATACATCCCCCCCTCCCATGTGGATCCCCCCCATGCCCCTCCCCTGAGTCATCTGGGAGGAGGTTATTTCCCCCCTTCCCTCCCTGCATGTCCCTGTACTCCACTGGGGCCCTTCCTTTGTGTCTGGTGGTTGTCTCCTCCCATCCCTCCATCCCCATCACCCCCTCCTGGCCTTACCACCTCCCACCACTACCCCCCACCTTCATTCCCACCCCTCACCCTCATCCTACCCCCTAGGACACAGTATCTTTACCTCCCCGGCCTCGAATATTTTGCGTATTTCTTACACTTTAGGGCACGTGTTTTTGAATCATTACGTGTAATTTATTTGTCTTTGCAAGTTTCCATACAGATATGCACACCACAATTATTTTGGCTGTCTTTATTGGAAGCCCACTCGAAAAAGAAATTCTATTTTATGCTGATGCATGCAATCGTGTTGGAGCCTTCAAAAACCAAACGAAACAAAAACTAGCTAGATTTGACAGATCTGAGGGGAGGGGAGGGGGAAGGGGAGGTTAGGCAAGGGCAGGGGAGGGAAGGGGAGGAGAGAGGAGGGGAGCAAAGGGAAGGGAAGGGAGGGAACTGGAGGTATGGGGAGGGGAGAGGAGGGGAGGATAATTTTTACTATTTATCATATTTTTAATGGGGGGGTTCATGACCATTTTCTCTAGCTAGATTTGACAGCTTGGTGGGGAGGGGAGGGGGAAGGGGAAAGGGGGAGGGGAGGTTAGGCGAGGGGAGAGGAGAGGAGGGGAGGGAAGGGAAGGGGAGGGAGGGGATTGGAGGTATGGGGAGAGGAGGGGAAAATAATTTTTACTATTTATCATATTTGTTTGGGGGGTTTGTCACCACTGTCTTTTTTTCTAAGCACATTACAATGGTTTATAACATCTGTACACACACAAAAAAAATTTATTTTGGTGATTTTTTTACATATTTTTGTGAAGAAAACAGGTGCGAGCAGTGTATTTTCTTTCTTGCCATTATCATCTTTGACGAGCCATAGCTCAGTAACTATTGGGTCTAGGAGGGTGGGGTTTGCATTTTCAGGTGTGTAACTTCAAACTCTATAAATTGGGCATAAAACTTTTAACCTTTGAGAAAGTCGAAAAATAGGCCTGTTTTTGCGTTCTGGGAGGTAGTCAAGGCTGGAGAAATTTGTACCCTAGAGGTTAATGCTCTTCTCACTACCTATACCAACCAAGCAAAAATAACAATCATCATGGTGATCTGAAGGCTCTCGCCACATTCTTGGAACTGTGAAAGGCATCTTCTTTTTCACTCCTCTTAGCTAAGCTTCAAGTGCAGAGCACCAGCTACCACAGGTGTAGTGCGGAGCCCAATCCTTATCTTGATCGCCCATTGCCATGCTAAAATATGGTTTGTATGCATGAGTAAATTTGGTATCAAAGTGGATATTGTGTTTGATCATCTTAGGTCCATTATATTCTCCACATACATAACAAAATGTGTCGGCTGACTGACAGCTTGCAAGAAAGTCTACTAGTCATTCTCATCAATAGAAACGCCTTTAGGAACAACTCACAAACACGTTGACCAGCCAAACTAGCAATGTGAGACTAGTTCATCAAATGAACCTACGTGATCTGTGTTGCATGACGCAATAATAGTCATATCAGCGACATGTTCATGGATGCAGATGGTGTGTGTGTGTGTGTGTGTGTGTGTGTGTGTGATGTGGTAAGTGATACGTCAGCCATTACATTGGCGCATGGCAACAAGACTGGAAATAATCAGTTCCCAATTGTTGACATAAACCTAGAGATAGACAAACAAAACATACACCACTGGAATCAGCGTGGAAAACTGAGTCTAAAAAGACCAAAAAAATTTAATAAAAAAACTCTTTGTTAAGTACATCAACTTGATTATTTGTTTTTTGGTACACTGAAAGGCTTCTATAATGAGAAAATACTAATCCTATCTTACCACATTTCTTTAGAATATCATGTTTAGCCTTTACATGATTTTAGATCTTACATGTCGGGACCAACTGCCTAGCCCTGGGCTCCTACGTTCCTCATGGGGCAATGTAGGATTGGATGATGGATGGATGGATAGATCTGAAAATCATAACAAACACCACTTGGCCACATGTTCAGTGTTAATAAGAAATTTGTTTCTGTGAAGCTTATCTGAATGGTTGTGTCATGGTACACTGGTTTGAAACCAGTGGATTAGAAATGTCAGCATGATGGTATCATTTTATACTTTATTCTTGTGGCTCAGAAATGACGTATACAGCAAAGCAAATACGGTAGACCCTTGTTATCCACGGCGATTAGGTTCCAGAGACCCCTGCGGAAGGCAAATTCTGTGGTTACTCTGGTCATCATCACAAAATGGCATATTATTTCCATACAAGCTAAGTACATCCCTGAAAAATAGAAACATGCTTTATAATACTACAAATACATATTGACACTCACCAAAAGACTGTGTTCTCTTCATTACCTTCGTACAGTGATGACGATTGCTGTATGACAATGATGACTGCTGTGTAGATGATGATGATGCTTACTGTATGATGACGACGATGATTGTAGTGCAGTTCCTACAGCGCCAATGTGGTGAGGCGATGAGATGTGTGATGGCACTGTAGGTAAGCTGTGAGTCTAGTTTTACCCTTCTGACAGGACGCCAAATAACACCTTACGCTCTCTCTCTGGCTTAGAAGGATTTTTTTTTTATCCTTTACTTGTTTCTTGAGAGCCATTTTTCACTTACACAATTAAGTACAGTAGAGTTATAAACACGAGAAGGGCAACGGCGACGTAAGTAACGAACTGATTGGTGTTTACAGTAAGACTGGCGGAGTTGTGGGAATGCCTGTCGGTGCTTGTATGCTAACTGTAGCTACAAAATATGTGCGAGTAGCACACTAATTTCAAATTAAGTTACAGTGTATAGTACAGTATTAAAATAAATTTGATCCACGGAAACTTAAATCCGCGGATGAAAATTGCGTGGAGAAGAAGGGTCTACTGTACCACTAACTTCCTGTAATGAAGGGGCTATGTCTTGGCTGAGCAACGAATACTATTGCACCTTTGGGATTCTCCTGTAGTGAATTAGGTAAGAAGGGCTGTTATTTACCCCACAAGCTCAAAGAGCCTCCCGTGTCTGAAGAAAACTGCCAGGAGACTGGAACAGTAATATAAAAATGTCGATCACTGGCTTAAGGGAGTTAAACACTTTAGCAAATATGATGTGTTGTTCCTTGATTCTATCATGGGATTTTTTTTCATCATAGGAGAGCCTCCTCATCCTTCCCTCTCCCAGTGATGAGCAAACGAGATGCATAGAATCATTATTTATTCTCTCTCTGTTTCATTTATGCAACAATCATGGCCTTCCTTTTAATCTTCTATCTGTTGAACATCGCCCATCTTCCTCTGTATCTCACCTTCCCTTCCTCAGTGATAGCCTACTCAGCTGCCTTAGGTGATTAACAGCAAACTCTTCTCTGTGCCCTCCTACTTTCTCTAAAATAATTTCAAAGCCACAGCTGTATATGAAAGCAACAACATATCTTGCTCTTGTGTTCCTGAATTTGAATCCTCTTAATTCTCAACACTCAGGCTTCAGTTGCCATGTCATTCCCTGACTAAAAATATCTGTGCTTGTGTGCTTATCTCCAAATTCTACTAACTATGAAAATATTTTTTATTATCTAGCTGCTAAGATGAAACAGAATCTATCTAGTCTTCATTCCTCTAAAATCTCCATTCTAGGTGACAAAAGTTTTTACCACTACCTTTGGCTCTTCTCTCCATTCTTGCTAAGATGACTGACATGGCTGTCATACAACAGGTGTTCATGGTAGCTTGGATGAGACATAGCTGCTTTGCATTTTCTCTCAACATTTGAAGGCCTATCTATTCTCTGTGGTACGCTGTGCATTACATAGCCATATAGGAGACAGGTAAGATACACTGCCAGTCTTTCTTAGGAAATGGGAGGCGGTGAGAATGCTTATTTCTGATTCCCTATAGTACTGCCCGGCCCCTGCCACCTCTGCCCATGTCAAGCCTCGGAAAGAATTGAGTGATAGTGAGACTGAGAGAATTTTGCAGATGACATTATCGTCATAATCGTGTAGGGACAGGACGCCTGAGAGTGGAAGGTACTACACAGAAAGCAAAGTGATGTCCTCTGGTCACCCTTTACTATCCCTGCATCATTCCAATATCCTTCGCGGTGTGAATCCGTCACCACCCTCTCACCACCACTTACATTTCCCAAACTTGATACTTAATGGATTTGTGGCGAAGAGTATCATATACAGGGTAATTTTCTCCATCAAATGGAAAAAAAGATAAGTGGTATACATAATATTGGATAATTTAAGTGGAGAGAATATTTAATGAAAGTAAGGCTCCAGCCTTTTATGTCCGCGAATTTGGCGTGCCTGGTGCCAAGGTCAGCACAATCAGAGATAGTAAAGAATACAAGAACCTCCTAACATACAAGCCAGACTTAACAATTCTGATCGTCAGGGGGAACGACGTGTCCCGAGATACGGCCTTGAATCAGTTGGCCCTCGATATAGAAGCCTTGGCTAAGGAAACTGAGGATGAGACAGGGGGCCACTGTTTCATTGTCGGCATCGAGAAAAGGACAAAACCTCGGGGTATGACCTATGAAGAATATATCCAGGCTAGAAACGGAGTGAACCTGTGTCTGAAGAGAACTTTTCCTTCGCAAAGGCTTGGTTTATCTTCATGGGGATGAATGCGTCTGACTTGTCGTGGGATGGGGTATACCTGGATGCTCCAGGCAACAAAAGGGTGTTGGATGGTCTTCTGAAAAAAGTGTGTTGCTTTCTTAGGCAACAAGCTCCTTGTGAGGGAGTTTAGGGTTTGATCTGGACTGTATAACATACTACCCTCACAGGGTTTTTTTCAAGAATACTCCCCCAGTATCCCTGCTTGTCGTACAAGGCAACTAAAAGGGTTGGCGGAGGGTTAGTGCCCCTCCCTGGAAAACAACAAAAAAGTCGAACAAGAAGCCTTGGACAAGGACTGACCAAAAGATGATGAAGCAGGACCGGAAAAAGGACAAGGTAATTGCAACATGGAATGTAAGAGGTGCAAATGATGAGGTGAAAGAGAGAGAGATTGTCCAGGTGCTTGAGGGTGCGAAAGTTGATGTATGTGGAGTAACTGAAACTAAATGGAGAGGTGAGAGTGTGAGAAAATGGGAGTATGGATGGGGTATATGTGCAGGATTTGGTGAGAATGAGAGGGCAAAAGAAGGAGTGTGTATAGCTGTGAGTAAAAGATGGAAGAAAAACATAGAGTATGGATCAGTTGGGTCATGGATAGTGTGGGTAAGATTGAAAGTTGGAATACAAAGGTGGGCGATTGTGTGTGTGTATGCGCCAAAGCAAGATCGTGCAAGCAGAGTGAGAGAAGAGCTCTGGACAAATGTGGAAGTGTGCATGGAAAAGTTTAGAAGGAATGAGAGAGTGTTATTGATCGGTGATATGAATGGTAAAGTAGGAAATGTGAAGGTGGATGGAATAATTGGTGAGTGGGATGTGCCTGCTGAGATAGATGAGAATGGCAGTGCGTTAGTGGACATTTGTGCTGGGAGGGGGTTGGTGATGGCCAATACCCTCTTCAGGCATAAAATGATCCACAGGTATACATGGCGAGTGATGAGAAGGGTGGATGGTGAACTGAATGAAAGGAGGGCAATGATTGATTATGAGTGTGTGGATGAAAGGATGCGAAGATGTGTAATGGATACAAGAGCTTATAGAGGTTAGGGGAGTGGACTTGCTGACCACTACTTAGTGGTGGCCAGAATCAAGATCCAAATAAGATGGAGAAATAGAAGAATGGAAGGACGGGAAGAAGGAGTATTTGCAAGGAGAGTAGAAAGGTTACAAGAGGATGAGAAAAAGGCAGAATATAAGAGAGAAGTGGAGGAACAATTGGGCAAATATGAATTGGAGCAGATGGGGGACGTGGAAGGGGTGTCTAGGATAATCACTGAAGAAATATGTGCAGCATGTGATGTGGTGTGTGGAAGGAAGAGAAGACGGAGGGGAATGCAAGGAACAGCGTGGTGAACTGAAGAGGTGAGACAGGCTGTGGCACAAAAGAAGAAAGCGTACAATGAATGGATGAGAAATAGGGGCGTGGAAGAAGTTGAGAGGCAGAAGAGAGAGTTATATGTAGAAAGAAAAAAAGAGGTGAAAAGATTAGTAAGAGAGAGTAAGAAGAGAGTGGATGAGGAATTTGGAAGGAATTTGAGTGTAAAGTGGAGGGACTGCAAGAAAATGTTCTGGAAAGAGGTGAAAAGAGTAAGACAGGGTGGAAGTGAAGTTAGCAGGGGAGTGAAAGATTAAAATGGTAGATTACTAGTGGAGAAGGGAGAAAAAAAAGAGCAGATGGAGAGAACACTAAGGAAATGTTGAACATAGAGAATGGAAGTAATGCAAGTATAAGTGGCTGGGGAATGGCTGGGAGAAGGACGGAGGTGAGAAGACAGGAAGAAATCAGTAGGATAGAAGTTGTGGAATCAATGAAGAAAGTTAAATCAGGGAAAGCCCCAGGAATTGATGGAGTGAGTGGTGAAATGCTGAAGCATGTGGGAGAGATAGTAGTAGAATGGATGTGTAAGATGTGCAGAGTGGCCTGGGAGGAAGGTAGAGTCCCGGAGGATTGGAAGTCAGGTATAATTATTCCATTGTACAAAGGAAAAAGGGAAAAAGAAGTGTGTGGTAATCATAGGGACATTTGTCTTCTTAGTATAATAGGAAAAGTGTATGGTAGGATACTTACTGACAGAGTTAGAGAAAGAACAGAGAAATTAGTTGGAGAAGAAGAGTGAGGCTTTAGGAAGGGAAGAGGTTGTGTAGATCAGATATTCATTCTTAGATCTTAAGTGGAAAAGTTTCTACAGAAGGGAAAGAAGTTGTATGTGGCTTTCATGGATTTAGAGAAAGCATATGACAGGGTGGATAGACAAGGATTGTGGAAAGTGTTAAGAATATATGGAGTAGATGGGAAGTTGTTGAATTCTGTGAAGAGTATGTACGATGGTGCGAAGGCTGCAGTGCGTGTGGATGGTGAACTAAGTGACTTTTTCTCTATGAAATTTGGGTTGAAACAGGGATGTGTCATGTCGCCATGGTTGTTCAATCTGTACATGGATGGGGTAATAAAAGAGGTACAAGGTAGGGTAGTGGATGTTGGAGTGGCCCTGGTGAGAGAGGATAGTGTTTGGAAACTCCCTGTACTGTTGTTTGCAGATGATACTGTGTTGTTGAGTGAAGACGAAGGGGAGCTGCAAGGCTTGGTGGATGAGTTTGGGAGAGTGTGTAAGAAACGGAATCTAAAGGTGAATGTAGGGAAAAGTAAAGTGGTGGTCTTTGAGAGAGGTGAAGTCAGTGAATGTACAGCGAGGTTGGATGGTGAGGAATTGGAAAATGTGAGTACGTTTAAGTCCTTGGGTAGTGTGATGAGTAAGGATGGAGGTTTGAAGGGTGAAGTTCTTGAAAGGGTACAGCAGGGAAGAAAGGTTGCTGGTTCTTTGGAAGCAGTGATAAGAAACATGGAAGTGAGCATGGAAGTGAAAAAGTTACTTCATGACAGTATTGTGATACCAACTCTAACGTAGGGAAGTGAAGCTTGGACGTTGTTGGAAGGACACAAGTCAAGAGTGAGAACAGTGGAAATGAGCTATTTAAGAGGAGCCTGTTGAGTCACATGGAGAGACAGGCTAACGAATGAGGATATAAAGGAGCGTTGTGGTGTGGATGTGGATGTGATAGGAAGCGTTATGAGGAACACACTGAGGTGGTTTGGCCATGTGGAGAGGATGGAGGGTGAAAGACTGACGAAGAGAGTGTATGTGAGTCAGGTGGAGGGGGGAAGAGGGAGGAGGAGGCCGAGGATGAGATGGAGGGATGGGGTGGAGAGGTATATGAGAAAGGGGGGTGTGAGTTGGGAGCAGGGCAGTGAAATGGCAGAGGACATGGTGACGTGGAGACGATTTGTTTGTGGCCACCCCAAACGAGATTGAGGCGTTTGGCAATATATATAGAGATAGATGTGGTGTGGTGTGTGGGATGAAGAGAAAACGGAGGGGGGTGCAAGGAACATCATGGTGGAATGAAGAGGGGAGACAAGCTGTGGCAGAAAAGAAGAAAGCATACAATGAATGGATGAGAAATAAGGGAGTGGAAGAAGTAGAGAGGCGGAAGAGAGAGTTATATGTAGAAAGGAAGAGAGTAGTGAAAAGATTAGTCAGAGAGAGTAAGAAGAAAGTGGATGAGGAATTTGGAAGGAATTTGAGTGTAAAGTGGAGGGACTGTAAGAAAATGTTCTGGAATGAGGTGAAGAAAGTAAGACAGGGTGGAAGTGAAGTTAGCAAGAGAGTGAAAGATAAAAATGGTAGATTTCTAGTGGAGAAGGAAGAAAAAGTGTGCAGATGGAGAGAACACTTTAAGGAATTGTTGAACATAGAGGATGGAAGTAATGCGAGTATAAGTGGTTAGGGAATGGCTGGGAGAAGGAGGGAGGCGAGAAGACAGGAAGAAATCAGTGGGATAGTAGTTGTGAAAGCAATGAAGAAAGTTAAGCTGGGGAAAGACCCAGGAATTGATGGAGTGTGAAATGAAATGCTGAAGCATGGGGGAGAGATAGTAGTAGAATGGATGTGGAAGATGTGCAGATTGGCTTAGGAGGAAGGTAGAGTCCCAGAGGATTGGAAATCAGGTATAATTATTCCCTTGTACAAGGAAAGGGGAAAAAGAAGTGTGTGGTAATCATAGGAGCATTTGTCTTCTTAGTATAATAGGAAAAGTGTATGGTAGGATACTCATTGACAAAGTTAGAGAAAGAATAGAGGAATTAGTTGGAGAAGAACAGGGAGGCTTTAGGAAGGGGAGAGGTTGTGTAGATCAGATATTCATTCTTAGATCTTTAGTGGAAAAGTTTCTGGAGAAGGGAAAGAAGTTGTATGCAGCTTTCATGGATTTGGAGAAAGCATATGACAGGGTGGATAGACAAGGATTGTGGAAAGTGTTAAGAATATATGGAGTAGATGGGAAGTTGTTGAATGTTGTGAAGAGTATGTACGATGGTGCGATGGCTGTAGTGCCTGTGGATGGTGAACTACGTGAATTTTTCTCTTTGAAGGTTCGGTTGAAACAGGGATGTGTCATGTCTCCATGGTTGTTCAATCTGTACATGGATGGGGTAATAAAAGAGGTATAAGGTAGGTTAGTGGATGTTGGAGTGGCCCTGGTGAGAGAGGGTAGTGTTTGGAAACTCCCTGTACTGTTGTTTGCAGATGATAATGTGTTGTTGAATGAAGACGAAGGGGAGCTGCATGGCTTGGTGGATGAGTTTGGGAGAGTGTGTAAGAAACGGAATCTAAAGTTGAGTGTAGGGAAGAGTAAAGTGATGGTCTTTGAGAGAGGTGAAGTCAGTGAATGTACAGCGAGGTTTGATAGTGAGGAATTGGAAAATGTGAGTAAGTTTAAGTCCTTGGGTAGTGTGATGAGTAAGGATGGAGGTTTGGAGGGTGAAGTGCTTGAAAGGGTACAGCAGGGAAGAAAGGTTGCTGGTTCCTTGAAAGCAGTGGTAAGAAACATGGAAGTGAGCATGGAAGTGAAAAAGTTACTATATGACAGTATTGTGATACCAACTCTAACGTAGGGAAGTGAAGCTTGGACGTTGTTGGAAGGACACAAGTCAAGAGTGAGAGCAGTGGAAATGAGTTATTTAAGATGAGCCTGTGGAGTCACATGAAGATACAGGCTGACAAATGAGGATATAAAGGAGCATTGTGGTGTGGAAGTGGATGTGATAAGATGCGTTATGAGGAACACACTGAGGTGGTTTGGCCATGTGGAGAGGATTGAGGGTGAAAGACTGACGAAGAGAGTGTATGTGAGAGGGGTGGAGGGGGGGAGAGGGAGTTGGAGGCTGAGGATGAGATGAAGGGATGGGGTGGAGAGGTATATGAGAGAGGAGGGTGTGAGTTGGGAGCAGGGCAGTGAAATGGCAGGGGACATGGTGACGTGGAGGCGATTTGTTTGTGGCCACCCCAAACGAGATTGAGGCGTTTGGCAATAGAGAGAATATTGTAGAAAAAATATATATTTAAAGTACAGAAGAGAAGTAAAACTATGGTACTGTAAATACAATAATTGTTGTTTATCATATCTTGGTTATAGCAGGTTTTGTTTTCAGTGCAAGATGGGAATTTGCATTTCTGCCATTATCGCACATTTTTTCGGCTAAAAAGACATTGACATTGCACACCTGAGCTGCTGATTTCTCTCTGACTCAGATTCTTCCTGCTCCATGTAACACCTTGCCAATAACCTTTTAAACAAATTTACTTCATCATCCTTCCCTCCTCTTTTCCACTTTGATGGCTCTGTAGCTGTTTCTTCTTTCAAAAGGAAGAATTCTACACCCACACTTTCTCCTCCAGTTTCACCTTTGATGGCTCAATGCCATTTTTCCATCTCTTCTGTCCTCTGACTTCATCGTTGACATTAAAATTTTAATTGATACAGGCGCTAACCTCAATGTCCTCTGTACTAACAAGGGATATGGGCTTGGTTTCTCTCCTGATGTTCTTAAGAATTGTTCTTCTATGCTTTCGCCCTGCCAAGATAATCTCTTCTGCCTTTCTCTATCAGCTTGTACGTTTCTTACTGGAGGTTTGCTCAGTTCTTCCCATCCTGAAAAAAAGTGACTGTCTCCAACCCTCTAACTACCATCCAGTTGCTTTACCATCCTGATTTTTTTTTCTGTTAAAAAAGCATCAGTTCTTAACAAAACATATTTAAAGCACCTTTCGTATCAACCACATCTCCAATCATCAGCATGGGTTCGACCAATGATGCTCAATTGGTGATCTTCTCACCACTTTTTTCAGGCTTCAGGTCATCCTCTTTTCAGGACTTAGGCAAAAGCTTTGTCTTTGCCCTTGACATCTCAATGGCTTTAACCCATCCCGCCTGGGTGTCATGTATACATATCATCCTAGGACTGTCCAGATGACATGTATATATGATCTAGTAATTTGCACCCTTATTTGAATATTCAGCTGGTTATTTCCACCACATCCAGCCACTGGCAACCCTCCGGCACACATTCCAGTCATGCTCCCATTGCCTGCGTACATCCATCATGGATAGACCTACACAAAAATTTATCCCGTGTCCAGACCCTTGGGTGAGCACCCCTGGCCACTGACTTCAACACCAATGAAGTCTAAAGGCCCGAAAAGGAAAGGCCTTAGTGATAGTACGATAGGGAGGGATTTGGACCTGCCACTATTGCCAATAATGAGTGGGGAAAGTGACTCCTCCTCTGACGAAAGTGACCTCGCCATGCTGAGTGTGGAAATGTATGCATCAGATGAGGAGGGTGACTGTGAGTTCTCCACTATGCAGCAATCTTTTCCCTCTGCACCATCATCAGCCTTTGCTGATGATGAAAAAAGGGTCAGATGATACTGATGATCCTGCAGATGGGGATATTCACACAGTGGAGGAGATGGAAGAGGAGGTAGGGAGTGAAGAAAAGGAGGAGGTGGAGGATGGCAGGAGGAGGAAATGCCACAGGTTGAGCCATGCACCAGAGTGTGACTCACGGCCTACTGTGGAAATTTCCACACATCCCTCCTCAACACTAGCCTCTCCCACACATCCTGGATCTATACCTGCCTCACAACATGCCTCGCCATGCCAGCCTGCCTCACTATGTGCCTTGCCACACCGGCCTGCCTCACCACATGCCTCGCCACACTGGCCTGCCTCACCACATGCCTCGCCATGCTGTCCTGCCTCACCACCATGTGCCTTGTCACACCAGCCTGCCTCACCACGTGCCTCGCCGCATCAGCCCGCCTCACCACATGCCTTGCCATGCTGGCCTGCCTCACCATGTGCTTCGCCATGATGGCCTGCTTCACCACGTGCATCATCACCACAGTCAAGTACGTTGGGGTCGTAGGGTCAGGTGCATGTCGTAAATCTGTTTATGGCCGGCAGGAACATGCCCGTCCCTGATTATCATCATCACCATCAACACCACGAACTTCATCACCAGCATCATCACCATCACCACCACCATCACCTGCCTCATCTAGCGATGATTTGGCGGACTCACCACCACACTGCCATGCTAGGGGCCGTGGCAGGGCATGGGGCAGGCCACCTGCATGGCTGACAAGGCAGGAACCAAGATTGGGCAGGTTTGAAACATTTGCCTGGGAGGAAGGGACGGGGTTTTAGCCCGATGTATCTGTGTTTGATGACACAAATGCAGGTGTGCAGCCAAAATTCTCTTGCAGTCTATTATCTACTGGTGTGGATTTTTTCATTGCTTTTTTCACAACATTACTCTTGGATTGCAATGTGATAGAAGTAAATGCAATAAGGGAATTCGGCTACAATAGGGGTGAAACCTCGCACATAAGAGAGAATGTGACAATGAAAGAATAGACTGTGAGGAATGTTAGCAAGATTTATGTTTGGCTAGCACTGACCATGTTGATGCCTCACATCAAAAAGCTTAATATTTATTATTATTGGCTCATGGATGACAATGTTAGCTACCCCTGTGTTCGGTAAGTATATGCCACGGGACCGGTACCTCGACATCCTCAGGTACCCGCATTTCTCCATTAATATGGGCCCGCATCTGAATGATAGGCTATGGAAAATTCACATGATTCTAGAAATGATGAAGGAGATAATAATTTCCTTCTTATTTCAGGACATTCCAGAAGGTTGTTATCGATGAGTCGCTTGTTCTGTTCAGGGGACATCTTGCTTTCATTCAGTACATTCTCTCAAGGAGACATCATTTTGGAATTAAGTTTTTTGTTTTGTGTAATTGCAAGACTGGGTACCTGTTAGATTATATTGTGTATACAGCGAGTGATGTAGAGTTATCGAAGGATGACTCCCATGGTTTCTCTGGCTCAGCTGTGAAGAAACTCATGGACACGTTCTTCGGTGGCAGCCATATCCTGTTCACCGATAATTACTACACGGCACCGAGTCTTGCAAAGTACCTGCAAGAACACAAAATTGGATCATGTGGCACTGTCCGTGCGAAGGAGAAACATTGGCCATCCTTTCCCAAGGGCATTGTGAAGGGGAGTGCAGGACCTTGAAATCAGGTAAACTCCTTGCTATTCACTTGCATGATAAGAGAACGGTAAACGTCCTCTCCACAGTCCATGAAGGTAAGTTGGTAGACACAGCAAGGTCAATAGGAAAACGAGGCATCCAGGCTTCAAGCCTGAAGCCATTATCAACCATAACGTCAACATGCAACTCGTTGATAGATCTGATATGCAGATTAGCACCATCAACTGTCTGAGGTGATGCTGTAGGTGGTACAAGGAGGCATTCTTACATGTGCTTGACATCTGTTTACTGAATGCCTTCATTCTGTACTAGAATGTTATACAGACAAGCACATCCCTCACACAGTTTGGGAAGGATGTACATTAATTTACGGCCTTCTGGAGATATATGGCCAAGTAATGCCTTTTGTGAAACGGAGGCATAGTGTACAGCAACTGCCTGACCGTCTGCAGTGCAGGGACTACTTCACTAAGCATTACATGGAAGCGCTGCCTCCAAAACCTGCAGGCAAAGAAGCCTTCCAGCATTGCTATGTCTGCGCCAATTCATCACACTGACCACAGCAATGCTGTATGATGAGGTGGTGGTGTGCTGAATGTAGGGTGGCACTGTGCACAACCTGTTTCTTCGACTTTCACTCAAAGACCGAGTGGTAGATGTCTGGGTCATTTGCATAAGTTAGTGTTAGCTTAGTAGATACCGGAGTGTTGGTTTTTGTGTAATTAGAAAAAACAATTATACTGCTCTGTTTATATTTATGTGCCTAATGGAAGCAGAAAGTTCGTTTCATGATAAAGTCGTTGCCTTATTTTTTATTGAAAGTTCTCGTGTTTGTTATGATGAAAAAGTACAAATGATAGGATAGAAAAAAGTCATAGTGTTAAGTATTTCCGATTATGGACAATACGTGAATAGCTACTTTGTTCACAATATTTTTTTTTAGTTTTTTTGTAGTAGTAGTTGTAGTTGTAGTGGTAGTAGTTGTAGCAGTAGTCGTAGTATGCAATGATGGTCTGGTAGTAATAGTAAAAGTTGCAGTAGTGGTAATTGTAGTAATAGTTGTTGTTGTAGTAGTTGCAGTTGTAGTATTAACAGTAGTTGTAGTAGTGGCAGTTCTAGCAGTATTAGCAATGATAGTAATATTTCTTGTAGTTGTAATACCCAGACTTCTAGTTGCACAGTGGTGCCAGAATTGAGCGACAATGCAAGCCAAACATACATCTCCGTATGTGTGTGTGTGTGTGTGTGTGTGTGTGTGTTTGAGAGAGAGAGAGAGTGTCTGTCTGTCTGGAAGGTGGTGGAGTGGTGAGGCAAGCAGGTAGCCTGCCTCAAGGTTGTTGCTATGGTTACCGGCCTCCCAGTAGCAAGTATGGCAAATTATGGAAAATTTTTCACGTAAGTAGTGTTTGTGGTGGATTTTGGTCTTCTGGAAGTGTTATCGAAGTATTATTAATGTGGATGGCTAGTCTGAGCCTTAGTTGTGTCACCGAACCTTTGCCATGCATTCGGACACCGGCAAAAAAATAACAAAAATTGCCCCTTTTCCCCATTCACTCACTCTCACTACACGCAATTCAAGGACCAGCTGATGCAATCAGCTTGAAGTTGAGGGATTGGTGAGTATTATTACACTTTTTTTTTTGTTTGTTTGTTAGGTATTAACTGAGATATGAAGGTTTAAAAATAGACGATTTTCTCAGGGATGCCCGGCTGTGGGAAGGGTTTGCGGGAATATGTGCCGGACGGGATGCGTTCAAATTGAGCAGAAACTTTTTGTTTCTGAACTATTCGTCTAAGGTTAAATTCTCCTATCTTTGCTTTCATCTCTAGTTCCTTTCTGGGCTATCGATAGCTGCTGCTGTAGATAGTCATTTATGTTCCCCTAGGGCTATCAGTAAAGGAGTTCCTCAGGGTTGTCTTGTCACCAAATCTTTCCTTCCATTCATCAGTCACCCTAAGCTGTACATGTATGTCTATCCACTCTTACACTGATCACTCCACTCTTAACTTTACATCCGCATCTCGCAGCACCTATCACAGCAGTTACTTCAATAAACACATGATGAGGCTATGGCACACCTAATTTCTGATCTAGCTCATATCTCTGATTTGAGTAAAAGTAACCTTTTTGTCTTTAATGCATCCAAAAGTCGGCTTCAACATTGATAAAACCAGCATAATCTTCCACAGGAGTATTCATTTAGCAATATTCAGCTCAATCTTGCATCATCTCTCATCTCTGAATATATTTGGAGTTTTGTTCTCTCGGTGTTAATACGTCCCTTACAAAATCTGCATCTAAGAGATTAGATGTGCTAGTCCGACTCTTTGACTACTTTACAGCCACACAACATTTGTCTTTACACAGGGATTTCAATTGGCCTGTACAGAATAAAATTCATGTGTGAGGGGGATCCTCATATAAAGCTCTTCTCAACATGTTCCAATCATTATCTCTCCTTCTCTTACCAACATCTTTCTACTTCTGTCTTTTATCCACTCTGTTGCATCTTTCTTTCTTATCGTTACCTCAATGGCCACTGCTCATCCGAACTGTTTGCTTGCATCCTCCCCTCCAGTACAGAGGATGCGTAACACCAGTCTGACACAATACTCCCAGCCTATTTCTTTCTCCATGTATCCAACATGTGAACTCGAACTGTCTTCGTCTGTCTGTAGTTCCTTCTGTATATGTCCTCTGATCTTTTAAACTCTATGTGTCCAAGGGTGCCAGAACAAGGTGATCTTGAATTTGTCTCTCTTTTCTCTTCTTTTTTTCTTTTATTCAGAGGAAACAGTTTGTTAGGCTTTCAACCTTTGGTTCTTTTCGTCTTTCAGTTAAAATGACAAGCTTTGAAGAGGATGGTGAAAGTTATATCTCACCTGTCCTGCACAGTAAACTGTTGTCTCGATTAAAGGCAATGTACGTTCTCTGACTGAAGGAGTAAGGTGAGAAACACCGTTTGCAGACAAGAAAAGTGAGAAATACATCGTAGGGCGAAGCGGATAAGGGAGGCTTCTTGTATAGTTATGCAAATGAATTCACCTCTTTACCTTCATTTCTATCCCCATCTCTCTTGTTGAAAAAAATCGAAGAATAAATTCAGGCATTACCTGATAGTGGTATTGGGGATGGTGGAAATGCGATTTAATGGGAGAGAGTGAAAGATGGGAGACTAAGTATGAAAGTGAATGATGTGAGCAAGGGAGAAAAAAGGGAGGAGATAAGGGAAACGGGAAACTGTCAAAAGGAGGAGTGAGAAAATGATGGGAGAAGGAGCGAAAGGAACCAGTCACTTAGGATGAGAGAGAGAGAGAGAGAGAGAGAGAGAGAGAGAGAGAGAGAGAGAGAGAGAGAGAGAGAAATAGGAATGATTAGGGGAAAAATTGGAGTTGGAGAGAAGGGCCGATAGGAGTAGGAGAGACTGGAAGATTTGAACTGAAAAGGGGAACGAATGGGAGTAGGAAATAGCGAAGGTTGGGAGTAGGAGAGAAAGATGGAAGTAGAAGAAAGTGGATGATGGAAGTAGGAAAGAGTGGAAGGTGGGTGTAGGAGATAGGAAAGGGCTAGAGTAGAAGGAGTGGAAGATAGATGTAGAAATGTGTGGATGGGGGAGTAAGACACATGGGAGTAGGAAAGTGAAAAACACTGGAGTAGCATAGAGTTGAATATATATATATATATATATATATATATATATATATATATATATATATATATATATATATATATATATATATATATATATATATTGTTACATAGCCTATGATTTCATCATCCTTTGTATAATTCTAATGTACAGTATGCTGCATGTTTGATCACGATTCGCCACGTGGCTTCTATAGTGACCAGGCTTGCGTGTTCTATCTCACTCCCCCCTTCTCCCCCTTATAGTAGAGTAAGTCGTTCTTTCTGTTGTTCAGATCAGGACTGTCAACTCTTCCTCCCCCTGTGCCTTCATTTCCGCGTCCTTCTTGCAAGTTGAATCAAGCTCTGCCGGCCGCTATATAATGAGCTCAGTCTCTGCATTAGTTGCCACTTAGATCTACTCCTCATTTTGTTCACATCTCTGTCCTCCCCTGTATAGTGTATTATTATTTTTGTGAGTGCTCAGGAAGTCTCCAGCCATCTAGCTGCTATATAATTTGAGTATAATTGTTGTTACCATTTTTCTTATACTGTATGCTCTAAGGCTTTAATTCATAGGCCTGGTAAGGTTTTTGTGATTCATGTAAAGCTTTTAATGTCAGCCAGTATTAGTAATATTTCGTATCTGTAATAATATTATATCTTACTTTAACTGAGCATTATTCGGTTCTCTCATTTATCAGGGCTGACTTAGATAAATTTGTTCTTGCTAAATTTGTGTTAATAGAGGCTATTCCAGTTAACCATATATGTAACCTGTTTTGCCATTACATTATCCTTATGAGTCCTGAATGTTTAGTTGTTAGTTTGAGCAGTAAACTTTAACTTGTAAGTTTACCTAACTCTTTTGTTTTGAACCTGGAACTTTGTGGGACAGTAGTGATTTTAGTATTCTCACTTGAAGTGTTCATTATCTCTCTCTGTTCCGTAACATAAATTTGGCGACCTCTTATCAGGATATTCAGAATATTATCATAGGGATATTGCTTGATATTTTGTGACTGTGATTTATTCATGATGTCTACTATTACTACCCTTGATGAAGCCAAAGATTGTTTGTCAAATGTGCAAACAGTGTGTGATGAAGAAAATAGAACAAAGAATGAACTTAAGCTTGTTGCTCAACAATTGGGAATTGCTGTTCGCTCTCATCATTCTAAAGATCAAATTGTTTGACATGATTAATAAAAGCTTGTTTAATGTAACTCCTCCAGATGAGCAAACGCAGATTGAAATAGCTAAGTTACAGCTAGCCCTGCAGGAGGCTCGTGCTAAGGAGGCTGAGTTTCAGGCTTGTGCTAAGGAGGCTGAGTTTCAGGCACGTGCTAAGGAGGCTGAGTCTCAGGCTCGTATTCAGGAGGCACAGGCACAGGCACAGGCTCAGGCACAAATTGAACTTGCTAGGATTCAGGCAGACCATGAGTATCGCGTGAAACAAGGTGGAACTGGATCATCTAGCTCTGATGATTTTGATGTGACTAAAAATGTTAAACTTGTCCCTCCTTTTAATGAATCTGATTTAACAAAGTACTTTCAGTTGTTTGAGAGGGTAGCTACAAGTTTTAATTGGCCTAAAAAGTATTGGCCAGTACTCCTTCAGAGTATTCTCACCGGTAAAGCTCAAGTAACTTATGCATCTTTGCCTCAGGATCAATCTGATAATTATGATGTAGTTAAGAGCTTGATTCTTAAGGCCTATGAGCTTGTTCCTGAAGCCTATAGAGTAAAATTTAGGACAACTTATAAGCAAGATAAGCAATCCCATGTTGAGTATGCAAAAATCAAAGAAGATCTGTTAGAGCAGTGGTTAAATTCTAAGAATGTAAATTCTGATTTTGATAAATTTAAGCAGATGATTTTGCTGGAGGACTTCAAAAGGTGTATTAATAAAGATGTAAGCCTATATCTTGAAGAGAAAAGAATAGATAATTTGTCTGATGCTGCAGTTTTAGCTGATGAATATGTTCTCACTCACAAGAGATATTCTAAAGAAAAAAGGAAAGAGAATAAAGATGATGTTTCTCAGGAAGTAAATACCAGCTCCACCTCTAGATTTCAGAAAAGTAAATGTACTTATTGTAGTAAGCTTGGTCATAGTACAGAGAAATGTTTCAGGAGACAGCGTGATGTGAACAAAAAGGAGTCTTTAAATATTCAGTCAATTGGTCTAGTGTCCACCCTTGAGAGTTCCCAGAATTCTTTAACCGAATAAACTGAACCTGCTTTGAGGGATAAATTAAATTCTCATGATGAAGCTCCTCTTTTGAGCAGTAACGTGGGTGACACTCTCAGGAGTTCGTGTGCTGGTTTCCTGTCTGATGGTTTTGTCAGTCCTCTGGACAGTAATGACAGGAAATCAGTTAAAATATATCGTGATACAGGTGCTTGCCAATCCCTTATGCTGACCAGTGTTCTAGGCTCTAATGTTAATTCCTCTGATGAAACTGTAATCTTACAAGGTGTAGGGAATAATTACTTCTCTGTCCCTCTGTGCAGAGTGAATTTAGAGTCTGGTTTTGTTAATGGTTCCGTTATGGTTGGGTTGGTTGAGACACTCCCAATGTCAGGTGCAAATTTCTTACTTGGAAATGATATTGGTGGAAGTCAAGTGTGTCCAGCTCCTCAGTTGTCTAGTGAACCAGTGACTGTGACCCAGGATTGTGATGTCCCTGATGTGTTCTCTGCATGTGCTGTCACTAGGGGCAAGTCTAAAGTTGCTGGTGACTTAGAGGATAATGATGATGATGATGTTATCCTAGCTGACACTTTTCTTGCTAATTTGGACCACTCACCAGATGAGGCAGTACCCCGTAGTGTTGATAATTTCTCTCGCCAAGAGTTGGTTGAGTTGCAAGTTGCTGACCCTGAGTTGAAAGGTCTAGCTAACTCTGCTTGCAGTGAGGAAGAATCAGCTAATGCTTCTACTTGTTATTATATAAAGTCAGGAGTACTTACGAGAAAGTGAAGGCCCCCAACAGCATCAGCCAACTGTGAATGGGAGGTTGTACATCAAGTTGTCATCCCTCGTGTTTGTAGGCAGGATATCATTAGAGTGGCTCATGATTCCAGTTTGGCAGGACACCTTGGAGTGAGGAAGACTGTGGCACGCATTTTGAAACACTTCTACTGGCCAGGTATCTTCAGAGATGTTTCCTGGTATTGTAAGTCTTGTCACACCTGTCAAGTTATGGGGAAGTGTAATCAGACCGAAAAGGTTGCACCTCTAGTTCCCATTCCTCCTTTTGAGGCGCCATTCACCCGTGTGTTGGTGGATATTGTGGGCCCTCTTCCTAAGACTTCTTCAGGATTTTCTTATGTGTTGACCCTGATTGATATGGCTACTCGTTATCCTGAAGCCATTCCACTTAGAAATATCTCAGCAAAGAACGTGGTTAAGGAAATGCTAGGGTTCACCACCAAGTTTGGTCTGCCCAAGGAGGTACAATCAGACCGGGGAAGTAATTTCATGTCAAATGTTTTCAAGCAGTCTCTGAAAGAGTTGGGCATCACCCAGATCACGTCTTCAGCTTATCATCCCCAGACCCAAGAAGCGTTGGAGAGGTATAATCAAATACTCAAATCGATGCTCAAGAAATTCTGTTTGGAACATCAGAAAGACTGGGATAAAGGTCTTCCATTCGTTGTATTTGCCGCAAGAGAATCTCCAAATGAATCACAGGGCTTCTCACCCTTTGAACTACTGTTTGGCCATGAAGTAAGAGGACCCCTTAAGCTACTCAAGGAATGCTGGCTGTCGGAGGAAGATGACGTCAACCTGCTGGAGTATGTGATGAAGTTCAAAGAATGGCTGTCCACTGTTTTACAGCTGGCGAGAAAGAATTTAGGAGCTGCTCAGGAGAAGATGAAGACTTGGTATGATAAGAAGTCCAGGTTACGCCACTTTCAGCCAGAAGATCAAGTTTTGATTCTGCTACCAGTGCATGGGCAACCTCTTCAAGCCAAGTTTAGTGGTCCTTATTTCGTGGAGAAGAAACTCAGTGATGTCAACTATGTCATCGCCACACCAGATCGTAAAAAGAATAAGCAACTTTGTCACATCAACATGCTAAAGTTATATCACAGGCGGGACGAAAATAACCCAGTCTGCACTGCAGATGTTCCACCCGAGTCTGCAAGTGAAGTTCTCCCATGCAGCATGAGCCTGAGTGATAGTTTGGGAAAGAATCCTGATATCATGAATGATCTCCAGACTAAGCTTTCTCATCTAGCTCCCGAGGAAAGGCAGGAGTTTTCGGCATTACTGCAGGAGTACCCGCAAGTGTTCTGTGCCACTCCAGGAAGAACCACTGTGTTGATGCATGATGTCGATGTTGGAGACGCAAAGCCAGTTAAACTGCCTCCTTATCGTGTGAACCCAGTGAAAGTTCCTCTCATCCAGAAGGAGCTTGGCTACCTGTTGGACCACAAGATGATTGAGCCCTGTCAGAGCGAGTGGAGTTCTCCTGTCACTCTAGTCCCTAAGCCAGGTGGGTCACAGCGGCTTTGCATCGACTACAGACGTGTTAATCAGATAACCAAAACAGACGCTTACCCTCTCCCTCGCGTGGAAGATTGCATAGACAAGATCGGAAAGGCTAGGTACATAAGTAAGTTTGATTTGTTAAAAGGATACTGGCAAGTACCTATGACTGAACGTGCTAGGGAGATCTCATGTTTTGTAACACTAGGAAAGACTTTTGCATGTTCTGTAATGCCATATGGTATGAAGAATGCAGCAGCCACTTTTCAGAAGCTCATGAATGTTGTAACAGAGGGTTTGGCAGGGTGTGTTGTTTATATTGATGATGTATTAATCTTCAGTGACAACTTGAAAGATCACCTATGCCATGTCAGTAAATTTCTTGAGCGTTTGGTTCAGGCTAATCTTGTAGCTAATTTATCAAAGTGTGAGTTTGGTCAAGCTAAAGTTCAGTACCTTGGGTACGTAATTGGTGATGGACACGTTGCACCACCAGGAGATAAGGTTCAGGTTATAAGTGATCTTCCCAGACCTAAAAGTAGGAAAGAGCTACAAAGATTTTTGGGAATGGTAGGTTATTACAGGAGATTTGTTCTTAACTTTTCAATTCTTGTCTGGACTGATAACTGTGAATCCTTTTCAGTAAACTTAAAGCTATCCTATTAAGTCAGCCAGTGCTCACTACTCCAAATTTTGCTAAGCCTTTTAAGATGGCTGTTGACGCAAGTGATACAGGAGCTGGGGCTGTTTTGCTGCAAGAGGATGATCAGGGTATTGAACACCCTGTATCTTATTACAGTAAGAAGTTCATTCCACCTCAAAAGAATTACTCAACTATTGAGAAAGAGCTTTTGGCCTTGATTTTGGGTTTACAGCATTTTTCATTTTATTTGTGTTCTGGTTTTGACCCCATAGTCATTTATACCGATCATAACCTACTGAAATTCCTTAGAAAGTTTAAAGATAAAATTCAGAGATTGACAAGATGGCGTCTACTTCTTCAGGAGTATTCATTAGACATACAACATGTCAAGGGGAAAGAAAATGTTATTGCAGATTGCTTATCTAGACTTTAGACAGATTGTTTTAGAGTAATAAGAAATTTCCTTTGTAAATTTCTTTTTCTTTGTGGGAAGGTGTTACATAGCCTATGATTTCATCATCCTTTGTATAATTCTAATGTTCAGTATGCTGCAAGTTTGATCACGATTCGCCAAGTGGCCTCCATAGTGACCAGGCTTGCGTGTTCTACCTCACTCCCCCATTCTCCCCCTTATAGTAGAGTAAGTCGTTCTTTCTCTTGTTCAGAGCAGGACTGTCAACTCTTCCTCCCCTGTGCCTTCATTTCCGCGTCCTTCTTGCAAGTTGAATCAAGCTCTGCCAGCCCCTATATAATGAGCTCAGTCTCTGCATTAGTTGCCACTTAGATCTACTCCTCATTTTGTTCATATCTCTGTCCTCCCCTGTATAGTGTATTATTATTTTTGTGAGTGCTCAGGAAATCTCCAGCCATCTAGCTGCTGTATAATTTGAGTATAAGTGTTGTTACCATTTTTCTTGTACAGTATGGCCAAAGGCGTTAATTCGTAGGCCTGGTAAGGTTTTTGTGATTCATGTAAAGTTTTTAATGTCAGCCAGTATTAGTAATATTTTGTATCTGTAATAATATTATATCTTACTTTAACTGAGCATTATTCGGTTCTCTCATTTATCATGGCTGACTTAGATAAATTTGTTCTTGCTAAATTCGTGTTAATAGAGTATATTGCAGTTAACCATATATGTAACCTGTTTTGCCATTACATTATCCTTATGAGTCCTGAATGTTTAGTTATTAGTTTGAGAATTAAACTTTAACTTGTAATTTTACCTAACTCTTTTGTTTTGAACCTGGAACTTTGCGGGACAGTAGTGATTTTAGTATTCTCACTTGAAGTGTTCATTATCTCTCTCTGTTCCGTAACAATATATATACATATATATATATATATACATATATATATATCTATCTATATATATATATATATATATATATATATATATATATAATTTGTACTGCAAGATGTTTTTGTAATAAATTTTTGACAGTAGTAGGCATCATATTCAGTTCTTGAATTTCGCTCTCTGTTTTTGTTTCTTCTTGGAGGGAGAAATTTGCAAGCCCCTGGCCTTTGGTTCGTACTTCCTTGCTTTAAAAAGAAAAAAAAAAAAAAAGGGGAGCCACTTCTAGTAAACGAAAGGGTCATGGAAGGCTATAATTATCTTTTTGAATTCGAAAAACATATCATAATTTCAATGAAATAGTTTCGTGGTCGTCGTCCAGTTATACGGATACCACCACACGATGATTATCTCCAGCTCCGTCATGTGGACAGAGTGCATCCAGCTCCGTCATGTGGACAGAGTGCAGTGCGACTTTGCGCTTACTGGTACAGTTACATGGACTTGTATACTGGGTGTGTCACAAATAACCCTCTTCCTCCACTCAGCTGGCCGGTTTCTCGTGTGTTGCAGTGGTGACCCATTACATGTCTAAGCTGCAACTTTTCTTCATTTCCCATGCCCGCTGCCACACCATGCCCCACAGTGGCAGACTTTGCCGTCTGCGCATCATATTTGGTACTACATGGGGAGTTTTTACTGATGTGCATTGAACGGATTACCCGGTGCGAAGCATAACCTTAGATCAATTCGTAGTATTTTGAACCACTTTCTTCAGCTTAGGAAAGACCTTCCTCACAACAACAATCACCACATCAACAACCACAATAACAATAAAACAATCAGAATTAATCTATCTATCTTTCTGTATGTTTCATCTAAGTAAAACTGTCTCGGGATAGAAACTATAAAATTAGAAAAAAAAAAAAAATACGTCGTGCGACTGAAAAGATCGAAAGAACAACGCAGTGCACATGTTGGAATTTAAAAAATGATCATTGTTGCATGTGTATTTTTCAGTTACATGGAGAGGGGGAATGACGGCTTTTGGGAGCACACTAATAGGGAATCAGCCATTTTTCTTGCCCCTAAAAAAAAGAAAAAAAAATTGGTTCAATGGATTTACAGTGTGTACGAGCAAATACAATGTGAACGTTTGTGTAAAAAAGAAACTTTATCTTGTTCGTAGCAGTGGCTCACATAAAGGGAAGGGGACATGGGCCACAGGTTGTTCCGTTATACTGATTATATAATGGGGATTCTTACGTAACATACTCTATGTAGCTAAAATATAATTCTGTTTTGGCTTAAGAAAATTTATGTAATATTATGTTGATCATTTACGTGCGCCAACAGTGTCGGTGGGGGGACGTACTCCCCAATATAGGATTTGTGCACATCTCATTGGAACTTCACTTAAAAATATATATAATCTAGGTACCTGTATGTGCAGCATTCAGAACATCCTTTATCTTACGTCCTCTTTATTAAATACTTGCATTTTGTCTGCCGAGTCAGCTTTCCTTCCTGTCTTTTCATTTTAACATAGTGAAATTCCATAATAATGCTTAGATTCTTTTTATCCTTCGGCTTGACAAGGGCAGCCATCATCGCAGTTGCTTTTGTCTTTGTGTATTTGTCTGTCTTTATGTATATTTGCCCTTATTTACCTGTAATTGTCTATCTGTCTGTATCTAGATCTGCCTGTTCTCTTTATTTTCGAATGGTGTAGTGTTAGAAGAGGACAAATACAGCATGCAGACCACTAGTTTTACGCGTAGATGAACCCGAGGTCACAGTAACAACAACAACAACAATGACAACAAAACAACCAAAATTTTTGTATAATTATGTCTGTCTACCCTTATCTATCTATAAATCATAATCTCGACAAAGACACATACTTGTATATGCAAAAGAGCTATAGAGTTGTTGGAGAAGCAGTAACGCAGCAAATGAACAGGTAAAGAGTGGTTCTCTTATGACATTTCGAAATGAAAATATGAACAAGAAGGAGCGTCCAGAGATTGCGACACCTTCCACCTGCCAGCCAGCCTAAGAGCCAAATATTTAACTCTGCCCAGTAATCTTGATCTTTGCCTGATTACTAGCAAAATCAAAGCATTTCATTATTGCCCACTCCTTGTTCCTTCTGCCAAATTTGATTCAGTTCTGATCAAAGTTGTTTGAGTGGACTTAAATCAGTGAATTTGAATTTTGACCTTTCCCTGTGATTTTGACCTTTGACTGATTGTTCTCAACAGAATTTCTACATCCTTGGCTTGAACTGACTCCTTCCACAATCTTTAGTTTAAAGTTGATTTCTAAAAGAAGCTCAAGTTGATCTTGCTATGAGATCGTAACCTTTGACTTACTGTTTTAAATTGTCAGTATGTAGTCCCACCCCATGGGTGAATCTTAACTAATCACACACAACCACACACGTCGACCTTTCACTTTGATCTGTGACCTTGACTTTTGGCTGATTCTTCTCCAAACTGTTTCAAGTCAGGTCAAAAGTTCTTGAGTTGACCATGCCCTGTGACCTTGACCATTGACTGACTTCTCAAAATTAAATGCATTTATTTCTGCTTTACCCTGAACCCTTTAACCCTTAATGGCTGGGACAGTGCAAGAATGAAGTGAATCAGTTTTCAAAACAAACAGGTCAAGGTTACAGATCAAAGTCAAAGGGAGACGCGTGTGTGTGATTAACCAAAAAAAAAAAAAAAAAAAAAAAAAAAATTGACCGAAATTTAACCAAGTTTGGTGGAAAGGTTGAAAGTCTGCCAGGGAGTTAAGCTTTTGTTTGGGGAAACAGTAGATCAAACCTGAAAATCACGGAATGAGATCAGGATAAATAAGATTCATCCAATTTGGAGCAAACTTCTGTGAGTGGTTGAGGATAAGGATAATGTAAAAAAAGATTCCATTTTGTTACCAATCAGTCAAAAGCCAAAGTCACAGGGAAAGATAATGTCCAAGGTCAACTCACTTTTTATTTGACTTGATCCATATTTGGTGGAAGGGTTACGGGGTAGGCAAGAACGAAAGCAATCAGCTTTTGAGAACAATCAGTCAAAGGATAGGGGGACGAGGCAAGGTTTAAGTTCAACCCACGTGTCTGTGTGTGAACAAACTACCTAAAGAGCTATGATGTTATCTGGATGAAACTTGGTGGATGAGTTTGAAGAACATAAGATTTTTTTTTTTCCTAAGAATATTAGGCCACACGTCAAGGTCACATGGCAAGATCAATTGAAAGTTTTTTTTATTTTTTGGTGTGAATGAAGATCTGTGGAAACAAATTAAGACATTTGGTTTAGAGGGAAATCACTCAAGGGCTAATGTCACAAGAAAATGTCAAAAGTCGAAGTCACTGGCCAAAGCCATCTTAGACAGTTGTTATCCGATTTGAATTAAAGTTGGTAGAAAGGTAAAGGTTTAGGCAAGAATGGAGCAATTTGGTTTTGAGAGTATTCTTTCAAAAGGTCGATGTCGCAGGGCAAATTCAAATATTCGGCCCTTAGACCAATTAGTGGGTGTGGGTGTTGCACTCTCTGACTATACCCTTTTGTATTTTATTCATAGGGAAAAATGGGTTGAGTTTTAATCTTGCCCTATGACCCTATGTTTAACCTTAATTTGTTTTTATGTGTCCGACTCTGAGCATAGGCTTCACAGCCTGCTTCCAAGGCCCAGCAGTCCTCCTATATACCATACACCTCTACATGTCAACACTTCGGCATTACACCCACCGTCCATACTGAATACATGCTAGGGTTGTCTCATGCGGGACTGGTGTATTGGTATTAGCGGGGGTATTTTTATGACATGTCAGCGGGTCTTCTGGTAGATCAGTAAAGTCTGAGTTTATGAAATTCAAATCCTTAAACTGTTCCCTGCCCCAGCGGGGATTTGAACTTGGGTCTCAATGGCTGTCCCTAATCACTTTCAGCTAATCTGGCTAATTATGACAAAACTCTGAGGTATTTTGTTTGCACACACACACACACACACACACACACACACACACACACACACACACACACACACACACACACACACACACACTACACAAAACATGATACCTGCTCTCGGTTCTTATGCGTGGGTGTAGTTAGTAGGGGTAACGGTAGAAGGTCAAGGTAGAGGCAGGTGCCATGAGGTTCTTAGCTGCAGTGCTCATATGCATAACTTAGATCTTAGATTTTGGTGGTTTTTTCACCCAGTATCTAGGGATGCAAGGCCACTGCGTCATACAGGGTATCACATGATCATTTTACCAACAATCCCCTAAATGTTGGATGGACACCTAAGTCGAGTGACGCCAGCTGCCCCCCCCCCCCCAGGATTCAAACCAGGGCGCTAAGGGGCCGGGAGCTACGAAGTCAGCAACATTGACCACTCAGCCGCCGTGAAGTATTCTGTAAAACATTAACATAACGCTGTGTGTGATATACATGCACGTGTGTGTGTGTGTGTGTGTGTGTGTTTTACTTAACAGTCGTATTTGGGGGGATAATATTCGTTGAGGTATATTTTATTGATTTTCCTAATATTTTGATGGTGTTTGGCAATCACAGAACGTGATGGTTCTTATACAAGCGGCAATCCACATACTAATCACTCCATACTAATCACTCCATGTCGCTTTCTCCCTAATATATGTGCATAGCGGGACAGTTCAGCATTACCATAGTGCACTCGTACCCTGCCTCATTTTCTGCCTCCAAAACCCTTTTAATGCTTTTTCGTGTCTGCTTTTTAATTTCATTTAAGAATATAGTGGATCCATAAT
Source organism: Coenobita brevimanus (assembly GCF_032717465.1). Lineage (NCBI taxonomy): Eukaryota > Metazoa > Arthropoda > Malacostraca > Decapoda > Coenobitidae > Coenobita > Coenobita brevimanus. The sequence goes on along the minus strand of NC_136988.1, from coordinate 4,362,461 downwards.
ATTACGCGACCTTAAATTTAAGTGTGTGCCCACTAACAGGTGGAGGAAATGCAAGACTCAGTGTCATTACTAAATGTCTAGATCTTGTAAATGCATTTATAAGGTAAAAGACCTAAAAAGATAAAAAATACAACGTAGGAAAATAAAACAAATACAATAGTTTTTCTCCTTTGAGTTGGCCTTAAAATAGTTTCGAATTCTTGATGTAGTGATGTTCAATGTGTGCCAGGTAAGAGATCACTGAGATGAGAAAATTCCATATAAATTATGATAAAGTATATATTTAGGAAATGAATTAACGGTAAATTAATTAAACCAGATGATGACCCAAAAACAGACTATAATCATACTATTATTTTCAGATTTTCTGTTCAGTATTATTTCCTAGTCTGACCTAATTTGGGAGTATTCTAATATAATAATTTATCACAATGAAGGTAATAAACGTAATTAAGAAAATATTAGGTAGATTTAGTCATAAGATTCGAGCTATTGGAGGAATCGGAAGATAGCCTTTCAGGACAACTCAAGCTTGGCAAACCTGTATTATTATTTAACTAATCAACCACAGGATAAGAATAAAATATTATGTTAATAATATACAGTTATAAAGTAATACTAAATAAGGCATGAAACATTGAAATCGTTGTTAGTTTGCAAGACAAATTATTAGTTTAGATATAAAGGCAAAAGATAAAATAGATACTCGAAGCTAAAACTGAAAAGTTGCGAGAGCAGCCACGAATAGTATGACTAAGAAAGCAGTATTGCGCATTTCTACCAACTCTGAATAAATTTTTAGTTATGGGCAAAAACAGCAATAGGAGGTAAGCCTCTTGAAGAAAGGAAACAAACAAACAAAACACTATTTCTACCTTTCTTGGGAAAAGATAATTTAAAAGATGGTGTAAATGAAAGACCTTTTAAAGCTAGAAAAGAATAACAATAGATAAAGAAATTAAAGAATAAAATAAAAAAAAATAATAACGCAAAGTTGCGTCTCCATTTAAAATAGCAGAAACCATGACGTGTTGTTACAATATGCTAAAATGTAGTGCTGAATACCCGTGACTGATGTGTTGAAATCAAACACTGTGTCTGCAGAGTCTTTTGGATCAGAGCGGCTGTTCTGTTCAGCTACCTTGGTTGACAGGGTAAGATTTGTGTAGCCCTCAAACCATACAGTGCATTCTTTACCATAGTTATTGATAATGTGATACACATAGCTATCACACACATCACCATTCATTCAGTCCACAGGCCATGTCACATTTTGCAGCAAATGCCCTCCATCCACCACATAGTATGGATTCTTAAGAGCTTCAGTGGATACTGGGACTACCTGAGCTTTCAGTTCCTTGGCAAGACCACTTTTGTTGTTGTTGTGTATTATACCCTTGTCACAAAGCGCTGTTAGCTGTTTGTTAAACTCATGTTTGTGGTGATTCTCCATATCTGGTCGGTTCTTTATCACACATGTGACCCGCATGAAGAATAGTGTGGGGTCGACCTTAACGTCTTTGCCTTGGACAGTGACGGTACAGGTTGCAGCACTAGCAGATATAACCTTGTCACTTCTTTTGAGCTTAACATCAGCTTAGTTCTGGCCAGTGATACGTGCAGCTGCCTCCTCACCTGATTTGACTGCACAATCTGCATTAGCACAAACAGATGCCACAACTCAAGCATCAATGCAGACCACTCTCTCGCGGTATTCACCTGTGTATGCAAATGGGGAATGGTGTGATGGGTAATTCCGAAAGGTGAGAAAGTGCCTGCTATCACACGCAATTGTGGATTCCCGGAGGTCTGTGTGTTGTTCAACTCTCTGAGAATATAGACCACAGAAAGCCTGTAGTGATTCACAAACAGGAACTGTTTGTGGCAGGACATTTTATGTATGATGGCATGATGTAATGTTCATTGCACCATTTATGAGCTGGAACCGGCAACACTTTAGATAGTAGCTTTTCATCAAGTCCATCCCTCAGATCAGCACTCATGTTCAATATGCTAGGTAGGCCTCTTTCTGTGAGAGTACTTGGGTCAGAGGTGATTGGCTTATCACAAAAATCACAAATAGCACACTGTCCTTGCGCTGCCATCTCGTTCCATTCACAGTCTTCTGTCCATCTATGTACTTCTGCCTCTACACTTTAATCTGTATCCAACCTGAAAAATAAAAATGTCTGATGAATTATACTCTAGTTTATAAATTCATAGCAAAATTATCAATTCAACTTTCCGATTTTTTGCATTTGGTGCACGTTCTCTGTATATATCAGTGGCAAAGAATTCTTACAGTAATAGCAGAAATGGATTTCTCACTCCTTAAAACTCTTAAAAGGTGGTATTACATGGCCAAGTGTAAATTTAGTCACAAAGCTATATTATGCACCCCCACACCGATGGTGGCCATCTTGATTTTTTCGTTCCACACTATTAGCTTACATGGAATGTTTAGAATGTTTGTTGATTTTGACTCGGGAGGCTTCTATGTAGCTTTCCTGAAAAAAGTCGGCTTTCTCGAATATTTTTCCAGCTGTATCCTTGATGCTCCTGGGCTAACGTGAAACCCCAGGAAGTGCCCCGGCACATTTACATCGTAATATATGTAATGGACATGCGTTAATTAACAATATTTTGGGTAATCGGAGGCTGATTGCTCCCAGATTTTTTAGGCATTCTTTAAGTTAGCGCATTTTAGGGACGTTGATTTAAAAAATTATTGCGCTGTAATGCACCGTTTCGGCTAATTTCAGGGTATAAACAGAATAGGAATTATAGATCATACGATTAGATTGGCTGTTTGTGAAACGCAGCGACTGAATTCCGTAGAGTTTTGATTTTTTTTTTTTCAAATTTGGTTTGTACATAATTTGTACCTTATCGAACAACACATCTTGGAGGGCGATTAGTATTCATCCCCCACAGGCTTTTGTTTCATTCTCCTATGCTTGTCTTATATTTCCATTTGTCTGTTTTAAAGGATTGTCTCGACATCAGTCATTTTCCACTATTCTCATACCTTGCATCTACTCTCCCACCCCACATCCATGCTGGTGTTTTGATAAAGATAACTGGCCCACTTTCTCCTCTCTTACTGCATCTTTATCTTCTAACCAGCTAGTGGTGTCCAGAATACACTTGCTTCTTTTCTTGCTACTGCGTTGCAGGCAGCCTATTTGCTGATCCCTCGATCTGCTCGCTCAATTACTTCCGCGTTCCTTAGTAGACAAGTGAATGTTGCAAGCCACTGCGTGTTAAGTGTGCTGAGTTTAAAAACTATTGCCATATACACCTTATCAGTGACCATGTTAATGATTTCTATAGGGCAACTGCCGTTTCTCGTCATGTGGTTAAGGAAACCAAGAAAACGAATTGGAACTCTATCTTCAAATATCTCTTGTTCCCCTATTTAAGCAGTCTGGTATCATATTCACAAGACTGCAGGCAAGCCTGCTCCCTCTCTTGCTCCAGTCCTCCATCTATAAGGTAATTCGGATGCTTATTTTAAGTCGTGGATGCAATGGATGCTAATTTTAGTGAGGTTAATAATGGCCTCACCTACCTACAGAATTCCATACTCTTCTCACTGATACAGAAAGTATTCTAATTTGCCCTCAACCGTCTTCTGTGGAGTCATACAATGCACCATTTTCTCTTTCTGAGCTCTGCAATGTTCTGCGTCATTGTAAGGATAAAAGTGATGCATCGATGGCATTCATTACTAAATGCTGAAACATCTCTCCGTGGCAGCCCACCGCTTCCTGTTGTTACTTTATGGTAAAGTTTGGTCTGCAGATACTTTCCCTTCTGCCTGAAGCATAGAATTAATCCTTTCCTTAAGTTGTTCAGAGATGATCATCTGCCACAAGATTTTCGTCTAATTTCCCTGACAAGCTGCCTTTGTAAGGTCCTTGGACGCATGGTCAGTGTTAGGCTTATGTGGACTTTATAATCCCGTCAACATCTCTCACTAATGTTTTTATCAAAAACGCTTTAGTCAGTAGAAAATTTTATGTCTCTGCTTGTAGTTAATTATCTACTTCCTTTCCACAGTTTGAGGGGGTTTCATAAATGTGTGTTCTTAGTACCACGCATTTTCATATTACTATTATTGGCATTGTCTCTTCACTTCCATCATGTGTATGTTCATCTTTGTATGTTGACGACTCTGCAGTCTTTGTCACTGGTAACAATACGATTACGTTGTATTATCTTACGCAATCAGCAATTACCAGTCTCACGTTGGATAACGACTCAAGGCTCCCGGTTCTCCTCCTCCAAGTCATGTGCTATCACATTTACTTGCTGTCGCTCTATCCCTCATTCACCTTTTGTCCTTCACAAAACAGCACCCCCTTATGGATCGTAAGTTACATTCCTTGGCCTCGTGTCTGATTGCCAGTTGACAAGGAAAGCACATCTCTTTATTTAGGGTTGTTTGCCTATAATGCATCCGACCACTCCAGACCCTCTCCTATATATGTTGCAGTGCAGATCGTAGGAACTTCCTATATCTTCATAAAGTTCCTGTTTTATCAACATTTGATTATGCGTGTCGGGTTTACTCCTCTGCATCCACGAATCTTTTGCGTCGACGGGTTCTTTCTATTGCTTGGTCTCCAATTAGCTCATGGCGCTTTTAAATCTTCTTCTGCTAAATGCAGGGATCCCTTCTTTACATTGTCGACGAGCTCTTTTATCACTCCATTATTGTGTCCGACTTCATCAGTTTCTTAATCAATCAGTCCTCCATTTGTCTTACTCTGTTGCGGATAACTCCTCTCGCCCCTATTCCAGTTCCCCGTGTTCTCCTCGTGTTCAGCCTCTTCTTGCTTCGTTTCTGCTTAAAGTAAAAAAATGTTCCATAGTTCTGATCAGCTACCTTTGCTTCAGGGTATTCGTCTCGTCTGTCTATATAATCTTCCATTCTGCGTTGTTAGAATTCTTCTACTTCTACTACGTTCCGTTTGTCCTTTTATACTCGCTTGAGCATTCTTCCCTGCTATTCATGTTTATATTGATGATTCTAAGACATGTAGCGGTACGGGATTTGTAGCCTCCTCTTCCGATCGCCATTATGCATACAGCCTACCTCTGGTCGCATCCGTTTTAACAGCTGAACCATATATATATATATATATATATATATATATATATATATATATATATATATATATATATATATATATATATATATATATATAAGAGATTTCAAGCATAAATTGACATATAAATTACTTACAGTATATATATATATACATATATATATATATATATATATATATATATATATATATATATATATATATATATATATATATATATATATATAGTGTAAGTAATTTATATGTCAATTTATGCTTCAAATCTCACATTCGGACTTGTATTAAAATGCAAACTGACACTGAGTAATTAATATGAATCAGAACAAACCGAAAACAATTAAATCGGTGTACATTCCCATATTAAGGAGCATGCCTTCATAACTTTGTGACGATTCGAATAGCGTGAAACATTATTCCTTTCATTGGTACCAGTACACAGCTAGAAACATCTGCCCTGAAAAATCAGCTTTTGCCTTGAAAGGCAAATTTTCCTAGTCTTGGGGAATGGGGGCTCCCTCCTCCCCCGAAATCCAAAGCCTCGAACGCCTATACTTTACTGAAGAGTATTTACTTAACCCAGTCATCAGGAACGAATGAATTCACGCCCATGACTGGCCGACACAACGGGGTAAAAGTAGGGTGGTAGGGTTGATGGGAGAGCGTTGGGACAGCAGTGTGACTACTGTATGAACCATGGGTCACACGCTCACTGCACCCATAGGATCAACTGAATCAGCCAATCAGCAGCAGCGTTCAGACTGTTTCCGGACTCCTCATGACTGGCTCAAGTGAATGAGGCACAGGCATAGTCTTTTTTTTTTTTTTTCTTTTTTCGAACTTGGTTGACTTTTACGCGACATTTATTTCATTATTTCTATCCTAGGTTTTAAAGATGTATATCTATATCTTATTTACATAGTGTCGTGTGTGTGTGTGTGTGTGTGTGTGTGTGTGTGTGTGTGTGTGTGTGTGTGTGTGTGTGTGTGTGTGTGTTTTCTACCTTTTCTTCTCATTATCCTTTTCTCATCTCCCTTTTCGGTTCCTTTGATTATCATATATCTTTGCTTTGAAGTAGTGCCGTATGGTCTTTAATACTTGTAGCTAGGAGTCTGTTATTCAGTTCTGTTCTTTTGACTCATCTGGATAAAATAGTCTGGCATTAGGCGAAATAGAATATTAAAGCTGTGTCGATCATGAAAGGGTTAGTATGTAGGAAGAATGTTCTCTTTCCGTTTCGAAATTGCTTTGAGATTGAAAAAGAATTCCCCCCGCCCCTCTCTCTCTCTCTCTCTCTCTCTATCAAACACTATCTCCAAACCCCTCTTACTCCCTGCCAAGAAGACAAAGGGAACAGAGAACAGAGAGACAACAATGGAAGTCACAGAATGAACACACACAAAGGGCTGATAAGGGTGGCAAAAATCAAAGAGGCAACGAATATCCTACACGACATCACAATGTTGCCAGGAACTCACGCATTCCCATTATCGGACAGAGGACGTGACACAAATACAGACTCAAGAGACGATGAAGAAAGACTCAAAGAAACAGTAAAAAAAAAATTAGTTGGTGAATGTAACAAGAAGTAAAGAACGACGATTTCCAGTAAGATATCGTACCTCTGTGACCCAGAGAGAGAGAGAGAGAGGGAGAGGAGAGGGGTTCTTTGTTGGCTTCCTCTGTGTCGCTTTATTTCGTGCGTGAACGTTGAAGCCCTTATTTGATGACGTCAACGAAATATTTTAGGGCCAGTAGAGTCTCAGAAACAAACATCAAGACATCACATTTTGACACATAGGAGAGAAAGCTTTGAATTTATGTAAATGAATCCATTTAGTTACCGTGTATTCTGTTCATTATGTCGTTCTCTCTCTCTCTTATTCTTTCAAGGGAAATCATTTCGAATTGATTAGGCTGGACACAACCATTTAATAACCACTCCCTACAGAAGTCTCACCTAAAGTTCATGAAATAATATTCCATCGACAAGACTGGGTAATAAATGATGTGCTCTGGCGGATAGGGATGAAGTAAAAACTTTAGGCCCTGTTAAAAGTTTATAGCCACTCATAGTTACCAGACACACCAAAGCATCTGTGAAAATACCGCTTGATTATAATTATATGGAAGGAAAGTGTGCCGCTAATTATTTTGGTAGTTGTATATTTGTGGACGTAAATACTGATCCACTTAACGATTACCAAAAATGTATAGAATAATAATATTCTTTTCAAAACTCAGGGATGAGACCTACAGAGTTCAACAAACTTTCCTAGTATTATGCAAGAGTTTCATAGTTGTTCTATTAAAAATATTATTGAGATGTTTCGTAACTATGCAAGGTATTTGAAACGGTTATCTGAATAAGACAGGATTCCGTACGTGAACTATGAATCTTGTTATACGTCTCGGCTCTGATACCTGGATCAATGATTTTGGAGGGCAGACTTATTCTGTAACAGCAGACTTTTATGACTCACTCTTAGTTACACGGAACAGTATTACGTTAGCTGGAATATAACTAGAGGAGTCCTATCCATATGATTATTCGTGGTCCCAGTATTAACAGTGTTAGTTTCTTATTACTAGTTATGTGCTAGATAAATTTGTATGGTGTCAGCGGCAATAGAATACTAGTGTTGGCCAGGAAATAGAAGAGTTAAACTTGCTAAGCATACCGTGCAATAACACTGTTGCATAACCCTTAGAGTTTATCTGCATCCAAGCTTTTAATACGCATGGTAATCTATTTCAGTGATCAGAAATACATTCTCGCTGTAATTTGTGGGTGATTTACATGAGATCTTGACTGAGAGGCAAATTTAGTGTTTGTGGAGTGAATGAATTTCCTGATTTGTGTAGTTTGTTGCAGGTATTGCAGATAGATATGTTACCACCGATTCCTGTCTGTGTAGGACTATACTCTGTCCACTTTAATCTGGTCTAAAATTACCATCTCTTCATCTAGAATTCGAACTGTTACAAGAGATTAGCACTAATATAGATCCTGGAGAAGGACGCCTCACGTCGTGTCGCCTATATAACCGGACGGCTCTGCTACCCGGCTATACAGACCTCCAACAACTTTCTCCCTCTCACCTAGTACCAGAATGGTGAACAACAGGTTAGTTTCAGTGTTCATTTCCACACTGCCAGCCACATATTCTAGCGTTAATCTCTTGCTGCAGCTCGGCAGTCGGATAAAAAAAACAAGTTTTTAGCCACCGTGCCACTTGACGAAAGGTGGCTTTTTGTACAGCAGGTCAAAGGCGCTATTGATGGAACTTCGGAATCCTATACTCAATTTTAAAAGTGCCTTTTATGAGCTTTTCCGCGGAAAGGCATCGTTCCCTCCGAAGTCGCCTTCTGATATCGAGGCCAGTCACAGCAGCTTTATGCAAATACGTTTAGGAAGTGTTCTCTCTCTCTCTATATGTCCGACTCTGGGTAAAGGCTTCAAGGCCTATTTCTCGGGGGCAGTGACCTATCCCAAGGCCCAGTAGTCCTCCTGTACCTCCACATGTTACCACTTCGGCGCTAACACCCACGGCCAAATGGAATACATGCTATGGCTGTCTCACACAGGACTGATGTATTGGTATTAGTGGGGGTACTTTACGACATGTCGGCGGGTCTTCTGCTAGATCAGTAAAGCCTGCTTTTATGAAATTCAATTCCAAAAACTCTTCCCTGCCCCAGTGGAGATTTGAACCTAGGTCCGATAAGACTGCACTCCACCTTTCTACGGACTGAGCCACCGCCTTCCCCACAATATATATATATATATATATATATATATATATATATATATATATATATATATATATATATATATATATATATATATAAAGTATTTCATGGCCACTGTTCCACTTTTCTAGGGAAAAAAAAAAGTAAATATTTTATTTCGTAGACCTACTGGTGTACCAGCAGCTGCCGTCCTCGGGAGAGGAATCATGTTAAGATGTGAGAAACTCCAGTATTACTGCATTTCAGTTTCAGGCCAACTTTTCCTTGATTTTGTTTGTCTTGTAGCTTACAGGCGCATCTATAACACCGATCTGTTTCATAACATGCACAACATTTTCCTAATGCGGTATCTTTTCTGTCATATGTGATTTAGAATAATTAGGTTAAGTTAGTTTAGGGGCTCTGTTAACCTGGAGGAAATTTGGGAGGTAAATTTGTAATTTTGGATAATAAATCCTTACTTAACCAATCATGAACTTGACTACCAGTATCCTGAACTGACCTATCTTATCATCACTTTGGCCATCCAAATCTAACCTATCGTATTAACCCGTCACGTCCCGAGCCTTTCCGCACCTATGACATCCCCCAGTCCCGAGCCTTTTTGGAAAAAATTTTTTTCTTATGAAACTTCCGCTTAGGTCGAGAAACTATGGAAAATCTTGAAGAAAGTTGTCTCTGCAGTCTATAAGTGGTCTATACAGGTGCGGTTTCCCCCCGCAGGTATCGTATTCTGTAATGGGCTGGATATGCGTAAACGTTTTCTATGGTAAGGAGTAATGGGACAAACAACACACAACACCTCTACATTTATTGAATTTGTACTAATAAACAATAACAGTAACAATATAATGGATTTCAGACACATATATAGGAAAAATAAGCATTGTACCATCGCGCGAGCATAGCGAGTTAGGTCCGAGTCGTATCATGCTATCTGCTAATTTTCTGTTATGAGTCTACCGATCATTTTTTCTACTTGTATACTTCTGTTTCAATGACAATTTACCAATTACAACTGTTTGTAAGTGTTTTCAGATGTTTTCATTCATTTTGATGACATGCAGCATAAGTTTAGCGCACATCAGCTTAGTAAGCGCACTCGCTATGTCTCGTATTTCAACATACCAAATTGTTTTATCACTTTCTAATTATTTTCCCATTTACATAGAACCTTTCCCCCACCACTGTGAAGGTTTTCAATTATTTTCATTCATTACGAGGGCATTTAGCGATATGCTAGCGCATATTCATGTAGCAACCACGATCTCAAACACTCGTGTTTCATCATCTACTTTATTTATTCACTCCAATTATATTTTCCCACTTACATTACACACGTTTACACCCTCCAATGCACTGTACATACTTACTGCCATTATTTATTCAAGTGAGCGTGAGAATATCGCCTGAAAATACCCTCGCAAGGAATGTTACGTCATACATAATACTCACACACTTATATACTAATTCACGCACACACTTATATACTAATTATTCACTTTATCACTTGCTGACTTTTATTTTGACTAATACGTGCCTTATTCATTCGACTAGGCGTCAGGAAATCTTATCTTTATAGACACGCTATGAATATTTGACTTAGGAAATACATCATCATATACAATAATTTGAACTTATATTATACCAGTAAGAATGTCACATAATAGAAAATATATAATAAGGGGCCGTATTTATTGCACTGAGCGACAGAATATCGCATCAAACAACCCTCTCTATGTAAGTTTCAACTTAGGGCAGATTTATATACTTACACCCAATGTTTGCACTTATGTTCTACCCGTAGGCACTTTATACTAATATTTGGCGATCCACATGACTGATTTTTTCACAGAGCGTCTGTCTGTCGCATTTACATCATAATTTCTGCGTCCTTTCGCAATCACATCATGCTAAAATTGCAGCAACGTGTGGTATTCACTAAAACATGGGTGAATACACAGACCCACGTCACACTGCACGCACTCATAGCGGGTGTCCTTCCTCTGTGTCGTGAGTCGCACCTGGGAATTACTGCACACGTGACACCTGCGCTGGGGCCTAGGTCTGTTGGGCTGGGGCGGGATAGGAGTGGGGAAATGGCGGGCGGATATTCTCTGGGGAGTGTGGGTAATTGGGGCAGTGCGGGGGCGCTGTTGGGGCCTTTCAACCGCATATTTTGCAAAGATTTCTCGTGTGAGCTCCCTCACAAACCCTTCAAAGGTTTCCTGAACTCCTGTGGTCATGGCGTGAAGGTGGTGGCAATTCAGAGCAGTGATATCTAGCAAGTGAAAGAACAGTTTCTTATACCACTTCATCGTGGTCCTGGCACACTCTACCGTCGATATCATGGAGTCTGACTGGTCCACGAGGCGCATGTTTATATTATAGTCCATGACACATTCAGGTTTCCAAACACGACGCCTGCTCTCGCTATGGTAATCAACAGAATCAGTACGGTGCATCAAGGGGCGGTGAACCGTGGACAAGAGGCTTACTTCTCTGTTGTGGTTCCACATTGTTGCAAGGATGTTGTTTGCTTTGAAGAAGACAACCTCACTCCTTGCAAGTTTCCGCCCTACCTTGACCATGTGACGCCGGTTCACCTTTACAGTTCCACATACTCCCGTTTCATGTCTGTGAAGATAACGAGCGAGAAGAGGGCTAGTGTACCAGTTGTCGAGGTAGAGAACGTGACCACGATGAAGGTAGTCTTGTATCATCGTCTTTACCACTGCTCCAGAAAGTCCTATACTTCGATCTTCTATTATGTCTGTCTGTGCACCGGTGTACAAGACTATGTCTTGCACGTATCCAGTCCTACAGTCACACATAACAAAGATCTTGAACCCAAAACGGTGCCTTTTGCTGGGTATATACTGTCTGAATGAAATATTGCCCTCCACAACACGAGACTCTCGTCTATGACGAGATCTCTATAGGGATAGAATGAGGATCGAAAGGTTTGCCTGAGGTGATCAAAGACCAGCCTAATTCGCCTCATTTTGTCCGTGTTGTTTGTATTTGCAGGGTCATTAGCATCATAAAAATGGAGGCGACTTAGAATTTGTTGAAACCGATTACGGCTCATCACTTGACCAAATATGGGGGTAAACATAACAGGGTCCCTAGTCCAGTAAGCAGGAATTCTATTTTTTCTTATTATACCCATCAAAAGGACAAGGGCAAAAAATAAGAACATTTCTGGAATGGAGACAGGGTAATCATATATCATTGAATGCCTACTCCTTCTTCCCAATCTTTCACTTTCTAGCCGCTGGCCGCTTGCAAACAGGTTTGTTTGAAGCACGATCTGATCAACGAAGGCCTCACTGAAAAACAGGTGGAAAAATCCAACCTGCTTGAATTACAGTGAATACCTGGTGAAATGCAGCCAGATCGCCCCTGCTCAGTGAAGGGGTGAATGAGGGGAGAAAATCACTCCCATCCTCCCAATCCCACGACACAAATCCCTCGTCCCCATCACCGCCTTCGTCTGGGTGGGGAGGAGATCCTGGTTGGGGAGGTTGGGGAGAAGGAGTACGGAGGGCTTCCCCACTGTCACTCCTCTTCCCTCTGCCTTTACCCTTTCCCTTTCCCTTACCCTTACGGCCTTGAGGAACATTAGGGGGCTGTGGGGATGAAATAGTTTGATATTGGGGAGCAGAAGACGTGCTGGGGAGTGGTTCCTCCCCACCTTCCCCCTCCATTACCACACCACGTGCTCTCTCACGCAACCTTGCTCGACCACGTGTTAGGGGATATTGGGGAGCATAAGACGTGCTTTGGAGTGGTTCCGACCCACCTTCCCCCTCCCTCACAACCCCACGTGATAAGGAACGCACCCGCACTGGCCCACGTGATCCACTCTGCCGCCTCACACTGCGTAGGGAGAGCAATGACTCACCCACCTCACTCTCACTTTCCCTAATCCCAGGAATGTCCATTTCACTCCCCACTCCCTCCACTTCACTTCCTACCGCCCCAAACAGAATGCTTGGCCCATACCTGCTTAGACGACGTGGTGTGCGCTCTGGGCCACGATGCGTAATCACCTCCCGCCCATACCACGTGGCAGCACGTCCCACGTCTCCGTCCTCGTCCTCGTCCTCGTCCTCGACCTCGACCCGAATTCGGCTTCCAAGGCACGCTGGGGATAGGGATATGACATACCACGTGCCTTTCTTTGCCTCCTGCTCCCTCTCTAGCAGCACGGTAAGTCACGTACTGCCGTTTCCTTGGTGACGGAACTTCCTCGTCACTGCTGGTGGTTTCTTCCTCATCTGGCTGCACATAATCTTTGTCCATCTCCTCGTCATCCAGTGGGGAATCACTGTCGCCGGTAAAGGTGTCCAGGGCGACTTGAATTTCGCTCTCTGAGAGACCTCTCTTAGCCATGTCTGAGCAGGACCGTGGCTACCAGGTGAGTGGACGAGCGGCGGGCTAGCGCGGGTCGCGCGGGGTCGCCGAGTGTCCCCGCCTGGTGGCAGGTAGGGGAAGGTCAGGCGAGGGTACGTACCGCAAATCAAGCGCGAAATTTGAAAATTGTCGAAATTATGCACATTGCAATTGCACGACGTACTGGTACGTCGCCGGGACTGGCAAATGCAAATCGTGGTGACGTACCCATACGTCGTCGGGACGGGGCGGGTTAAAAGCGTAATTGTGAGGAAATCCGTTATGGATGGATTTTCCGCTGTGCGTATTAAAGTAGGTGGGCTTTACACCTGCGGGTCAGGTGTCACGCCCTTAACACAATGAGGATTTGCCACGAAGTTGAAAGGATTATTTATTAAGGGAGGAAAATGACAAAAAAATCACCTATGCTAACCAAACCAAAGTTCGACAGCCATAATCTTCACTCCTGATCACATACTTTACAATACTCACTTAGCAACCACAGCAACAAGAAACAGTAGGTTATATCCTATGATGGTACAGGAAATATGAGAAAATGGTCATTTTGTGAACTCACTAGTCTGTGAAATTTATTTTATTTACATCGGGATTATTTTGTTTAAATTTAGGTTAAATTCAGGTCAGATTTGGTTAATTATGGCTAAGTTTGGTTAGATTAGATTTATTTAGATTATCCATTGTCTAAATTACCATAACCTACTCATAACCGTCATCAAACAAACCTATACAAACTGGACATAACATTAACATTACCTAATCTAACTCTGCCTAAATAGATAATAATGTACCGTATATTAACCTCACTTAACCTACTGCAGCCCTTCATTTATACTACTATCACCGTGTAATCTACCGCAATCTTCGTTTATACTACAATAACCGAGTAACCTAATGCACACCTTCAGTTATACAACTATAACCGAGATCAACCCGAATTAAATAAAATCCATTTCACAAATTGACTAGGGATTTCATAAAATTACTTATTTCAGATTTCCTGTAATGTAAAATTATATCTGTGAATGGACAACCTACCTTACTTCTGATCAGTAAGAATAAGGATTAAAACTGAACGTATCTAATTACTATTAAATTATGTACTGTATGTACCTCAAGCTGAAGGCTGTGGGTTAGCCTTACACTGAAGTTACTGATCCAACACAGATCATAATCATTTGTTGACACATCGCTGAATATAATACTTATATGAACTGGACAAACAACTGTACCATTAGTAACACATTGGTGCAGCATGAATTGCCGTAGTATGGCTACATGTATTCAAGAAGCAGCATTCAACAATGAGTGCATCTGCCGCTGAGTTGACTATCTCTAGCTATCACACATATTTCCCCATTTGTTTCATCATTACTAGTATATGGTATCTTGCTACTCGATAACTACTTTTGACGCAAACTATTTCGCTCCAAACAACGTACTGAGGCAGTAACTTAATTCATATAAGCAGGAGCGAGTAGCACCACACGTATCATATACGAGTTGTTGTTGTACATCAGTGGCGCCTTTCCACCGCTCTAGAGCAGCTCCAACCCGCCTTTGCCCAAAGGCGCTAACAGGGACTGTTTTTAAAGATGACTACCCTGTGGGACTTTTGAGCATGGGCCTTTGAGGAAAAGGCAACATGCAAAGGCGCCTTTGCCACAAAGGGCGCCTTCAAATGCTTTTAGTATCTGCGTCTAGTATCAGAATAACACAGTAAAATGACTGTACATTATTTTATGTGTGTGTGTGTGTGTGTGTGTGTGTGTGTGTGTGTGTGTGTTTTCTGTGTGACTAGCACCTTATATTAGTGTTAAATTCTTGCTATAGCACAGTTTGCAGAATAACGCAGTATTACGACTCTACATCCGTTCCACGATACGTCTTCGTTGCTAGCACTATAGTTTTGTGTCAGTCTCTTTCTACAGCTCAAAGACATACAACGACTTTGTAACAACTCCACATTCTTTGCACAGCATTTCTTCGTGACCAGCACCATATTCTAAGTACAAATTTCTACTAACAGCTTACCATTTAACTTGGAGGGATAGCAAGTTTAAGCCATGTTCAAATAGACTGAGATTAGTTCTTGTTCTTTGAGGCTATACCCTTTTGTGCTTGGAAAGTTAACCCATTCATCCCGATGGTGTAGTTTAACTTTTTTTTTTTTTACTACCATCAGGCGATTTTAGCTTAGAGAAGACATTCTAAACGAGAAGGGATACATATAGCTCTAACGCCCGTAGTCTTAAACTGTGGGCAGGCATTCACCTTGCCCTCTCTGTATCTTTGGTAATCTTTAAGCACGAAAGGATGAGCGTTCCCCGGCGAACAGTATTACCACAGCGGAGTACTGGAAACCGCGGGGAGTCTCATAGAACCCCTTCGCACGCCCCTTCATCATATTATGGCAGCCTTGCGTTAAAAAAAAAATAATAATAATAATAATATGTAGAATTTGAAGGACCCTATGGTGTGTGATGGGAATTTTATTTTAATGGTGAAAACATTGTGTAAAGAAAAAACTGAACGTTTACTATTCTTATCATTTTAAAAGACTTCCCCGCTTCTCCTGAGATGGTTATTTTACGACGAGACGAAAACAAAGATGAGATACTGTATCCACTCCCATTTTATTTTTCACTATTTCTACTAAGCTGTGTATCCGATATGGTGCATGAGACTTTTATAATTAGCTATTTCTACTAAGCTGTGTATCAGATATGGTGCATGATACTTTTACAGTTAGTTTGATTAGTTCATGAAATGATTCCTACAGTAAAGAATGACCGAGTACTACCCAAATAAACGAACCGTGCACAGCCAGTTACTTCGAATTACGAACTTTCATGTCTGCGTTCGGTAAATTCTTACAAGTCCTCAGTATTTTGTTTTGGCTTGCCAATATATTTTCTGGTGCATTTTGATGTGATCTGAACGAATTTGACCTTTATTTTCAGTGCTAGTGATTGGTTTTCAAATTAACCCCTTCCCCATGTGTCTTTGGGGACTGGTGGGATTTCAGTGTTGTGGGTGGGAAAATGACAAAATCAAGCATCTGGGGCAAAAATGTAATCAAAATCGACAGGACCAGCCAATATGTATCCGTAGGGTTATTACTGACCGCATGAACCCCTTTGAGGCTATGTCTGACACCGAATTTTTCCTAAGGTACAGGTTCTCCAAAGGTGTACGCATACTCATATACAGAGTATTCAAGAACAAATGCCAGTCTAAAAGAAAAAAAAAAAAAAAAAGAGGTAAGAATTGCAAACATTGAGAGATTATATTGTATGTCAAACTTATAAACTGTCGTACGCAGTATTTTATTTTAACTGTTTGCCGTGCCTACCCACACGAAGGGGTACGCTCTCACGCTTTCAGGATTACCACTTACATTGAAGGTGTAAGCTTCCACGTCGAGCGGGGTGCGGGAAGGATAACCCCTGCCCTCAGTTTCAAGACTACAGGCATAAGTCTATTCTCTACTAAGCTACTTTTATGGGAAAAGAAACTCATCTGGAAGAAGCAAGAAAAGATAGACTACATAACGGATTTTAACAATTTATTCTTGCTGTATCTAAATTATTTTATCAGCATAGGGCAATGGAAAGGTATCGATGTATATATTACCTAACCCCGCCTGTTCGTAAAATCACACCTAAGCTGAATATCGTCAAGAGATGCCAACAGATTTACTTGGGCCTCTTATCGAAATGCAAATTAAATTCCTGGCAAGTGAATACAGTTCCACGAAATTTTAAAACATGCATTTTTTTTTTTTCCTTTATTTTAGTTCGGATTCCTGTCTCTGGGGTGATGATATTGTTTCAACCTGCTTAACCTCTTTCAGGGTTTCTCATTACGAAATTAATATTACTTATGAATTTGCAGTTGATGAATATAGTATATTTACCTGTTCCCGCCCCGGAGAGGCTCGGGGACGGATATTGTTTTCGCTCGGTTTGTCTGTCTGTTTGTTTGTTTGTCAGTCTGTTTGTCTGCCTGTCAACAACTTTACGCGAAAACTACTGGTGCAATTTTGACTAAAATTACAGCGATGATGGGCTATGACGTTCTGATCACCTGATTAAATTTTGGGTCAAAGTGGGCCAAGGCCCAGGCTTTAGGGAAAAAAAAAAAAACTAAAAAAAAAAAAAAAATGTTTCGTCATAACGCCTTTCAAATCGTCCTATCAACATGAAACCAAAACTTAAAGGTGCATCTTTCAAATCTGGATCCTTTAACATGCCTCATTACATCAGGGGGGTCACCCCTCAGTTATCAGTAGGAGGTACATATTAGGCGGGTCAGGTTTAAAATTTCAAATGGGCATGAAATCGTCAATTTTCACCCGATTTACTCCAGATTTGATAAGTGACATCTCTGACTAGTTATCATGTTGTGTTTATACGTCAGCACTAAAATGACTGCCGGGGAAGGGTTTGCTGTGCTTGGCACTGCTTTTTGTTTGTTTTGTTTCTGAAGGTGAACATTAATCGATTCCGTAAATGAGTTTCTGCTTCAGTAATAGTTTGTTGAAACCCTCGCCAACCAACATGCAACCCTGCAGACCATATGTGACCTTTTTGATTCAGACTTGCAGCCTGGCTGCTTTTTTTTTTTTTTTTTTTTTATGTACTACAATAGCTCGTTGGTAACATACATGATTTGACTGCCATATTAAATCTCTCATGCTCTTACGTATCACTTTCATGTGAATAAATTGCCTAGCAGTAGTGGAACAATACACCAGAGCTTTTTACACGATGAGGGAGTTATTGTTTGTAACCTTTTTGTAAATATTATATAGTATGTAAATATAGTATGTAAGTAGTTGTAAGTAGTTGTAAGAAGGATCCAAGTAGGGCATCAACGCCCAGTATTATGTCTAAGCACACTTATGTTATGACTGGATTTGAATGAGTCATAACTTCTGTTGTCGCACCGCCAGTCTAGCCTGAGAGAGCCGGCGATCAGTAGCTGTCTGTACGGGTCTGGGGATGGACACGGAGTTTGTCCGATATTGCTGTATATTGATTCAAGACGGTGTTTAATATATTGTCAGAAAACTACTACAAGACTTTGCCTTCACTTGCAAGTGGCGTAAAGGGGGGTATTGACAGCTTTAACTTTTGGTGGAAAGCGAGTGGGATGATAGTGAATTATGTCTTGTGTGGGCCGGCTTAGCTTTGTCTGTCTTCACACGCTACTGTCGCGGCTGTTCTTCCCACGACGACACAGTCTATCTCCGCCATAGCCTCCAGCCCTGTTTGCAGTCTTGGTGTGGAATCGGTCTGGCAGTTTTTATGTAATTTTGGGAATTTCCTCCACATTAACACCCCACCTATCACCACGCCACCACTACAGCCACGTAAGGCTCCTGCTCTTATCAATCTGCCTGTGTTCCTGTCCAGCCTGCTGTAAGGGTTAGTTTCAGCCCCCACAAAATCCACCCCAGACCCCACTCCAGGAAGCAGCCCCCAACTCCGCCCGACGCCGTTACGTCATCGTTTTCCCCACCCACCACACACATCGACATCACCCGGGGAGCGTGGCCAGTCACACCGAGCTACGTCACAGTCTCCTGCTCCTATCAGTTTCTCGTTCCGCCCAGTGGAGAGCCGCCACCCAGTGACGTCACGGACACTTCCACCCAATCACGAGGAGGAGCCTCACTTTTTTCCAGCCTTGGAACTGACCACATCTCACTAGAAATATTTCCTACCTGCATTTTCATGCAATTCCTCATTCCATCACATTGATTAATCCCTTTCTACAGAGAAGTCAAGCTGTCTCTATAGATTGTGATATTTTCACCATTTACTCTCATCCATTCATTGCATTTTCGTCCCTCATTTTTCAGTCAGAATTTTTCGTTCACTCACTCCTACTTCATCCCATTTTATCCCACTTATACTCAGCTGTAAATAATGCATTCATTTTCACTCATATTCATTGTATATAGATCATTTCTTCACAGATTGCAAATATTTTTATTTATTTATTCTCATTTATTCATCCATTTGTTCATTTAGTTTCATTTGCTTACTTCCTACTCTGTTAATGTCCTTTTTTAAAAGGGTAGATCTCTCACCTATTGAACCTGACGGTAACACAGATAACGCTGTATGTAGTGATAATGTAAATCTTCGCAGTGCCAGATCTTATACCAAACCAACCGTAAGTTCCCTACCTGTTTCTACTACACCTGTTACTTCTACCCTAAATCCAGATATATTAACTCCAGATACTCTATCATCTTCTCCAACTGATTCTCCTGAAACCACTCAGTCTTCTCCACAGTCTCCCTACTACTACACATACACACACCACTACCGCCACGACACTTCCTTCCCACACACTGTCTCAGTTCACTATCGTGCCTACTTCCTCACCTTTGCGGTCTCACCCTCTTCCTACGATGGCGACTCAGAACCCTCCACCTCCCCAATCCATATATTTGGATGATGTGAATAGACCCAGATTTACAGGAGAGGATAATACTGTTTCTATTTACGATTTCTTCAGAGAGGTCGAAAACGACATTCATAATCCCCAGATCGTAACTGAACCCTTGAAAGTTTCATATCTTCTCAGTCGACTCCATCATGGCAGATCATTAATAGGAGCCGCTATTCGTGCGGGGCACTTCGAGGATTGTCAAACGTTTGACGCATTTCGCTTATTCAATACTGTTGCCACTATTCCAATTCTGCATCCCTTATAGGATTAACTAATCTCCTCAAGCAAATGCAGGAAGACATGAAGGTACCTCAATCGGTAGAGACGTGGCCTGCCATTCTAATGGACCCAGGCTTTACTGATCTACCAGAAGACCCGCCGACATGTCGTAAAAATACCCCCGCTAATACCAACACACCAGTACTGTATGAGACAGCCCTAGCATGTATTCAATATGGACGGTGGGTGTTAGCGCCGAAGTGGTGACATGTGGAGGTGTATGGTATGTAGAAGGACTGTTGGGCCTTGATAGCAGGCTGTGAAGCCTATGCCCAGAGTCGAACACATAAAAAAAAAACACACACACAAAAGTAATTGAGGCAGCCGCTACTTTGAGGGCGACGAGTTCAGAGTTGCGCCAATTATTCAATGGTACTCAATGGGTAACACAACACAACGGGGAGATCATGATTACATTAAATAATTTTGCTAACTTGTTCGTTTACTTTAGATTTCTCAACTGGCTTTCAGACTCCCAAAAACAAATAGCACTACAAGTTGGCTTTAACCCAGGACACAAATTAATGGATGTTAGTAAGACAATCGTTGAAAGGTCAGGAACAGACTTCACTCACCAGATCGATTCTTACAGTTCACCCTCTCCCTTTGCAGGTGGTACTGTGAGAGTACTGCACACTAGCATTACTTCATCTGATTCCTCTTGTTCGCGGCCAACAACAAGAACCAAACCTAGTAATCGGTCTCACTCACACTATCGTTCACTCTCTAGCGGTCGTGACAATTCAACTCTGTGACGAAGCAAACAATCCTCAGTTGTGTGCTGGCACTGCGGTAATGTAGGTCATCGAGAGTCTAGCTGTCCATGCAAAGAAAGACGTTTTCGCTCACGGGAACGCCTGCGCGCACCTTCGCGGTCCCGACGTCTAACTTGCAAATACCGTAAGAGAAGCACAACTCACTCCACGGACGAGTGTCGTTACCTTAAGAGCCGTCAGTCGGGGGAAGACGAGCGCTCGGATTGGAGAAATGTAACCTAACAGTAGAAGATCCACCGGTGCCTGAAAATAAGGCAACAGAAAGTCAACTCCCCATTCGTCAGGTAGGACCTATAACATCTTCAGGCTTAGTCATTCTAGGATGGAGCGAAGGGGTACAAAGCTCATTCTTTATGGACAGCGGATCTATGGTAAATCTAATCTCAGATACCTCTTTATACAACATCAGGAAAATAACTAAAAGAGTTGGGCTCCTCAAACCACCTTACATTCGCCTATGCGGTATGGATGGCTTAGAATTTCAGGTCAAAGTAAAGATCACACTAGAAGTACAACTTGATAAAGCCTTAAGACCTTTTGACTTAGAGTTTCATGTCACTGATGATCTTAAGTATCCAGCGGACACTCTCATTGGCTCTTCGACAATGCCCCAAGAAGCCATTGCTCTCCTCCCTGCGTCTCGTTGTGTAATGTCAATGGTTTCCCAATATCTAGTATGGAATATCCACGTCTGGTTCTTTCCCATACCAACTCGGTTATTAAGTCTCACATGATTCCAACAGTTGTCAAGAGCAACCAAATACACACGCCATTACCTGAACAGCCAGGTACACTACCATCTAGTACTACATCCTCTGAGCATTCAATTATAGATCGTATCAACCTCTCTGACAGTGGCACACTCACCGACTCACACACGTCTCATTTAACTACCTCAGATAGTGTGGCTGATGTTTTACAACACGCAGAGATAAGATGTGCAGTAACAAATCAGTGCACAAATTTGTTGCCACACAAGTTTACCAAAGTCTCTGTTCGTGTTGTGGGTGTGAAAGCAGGAGTGGATGTACTAACCTTACCTGAGACGTGTTGTATGAATGGCTTAGCTTATGAGTTGGCACTGTGTACGGTGCTGGAGGATGGTTTATGCTACTTGTATATTACAAACACAACAAACGCCGCTTACACCTTATGAACGGGAACATAGTTTGGCGATTTCTTGGTATACCCAGCGGCCGTACGTGTGTGCCAGGATTTCCCATACCCTGTTGCTGATGTGTGCACAGTTACTCAGTCCACCAATATTCCATCTAATCTTGAATCTCATGTGAAACAAAGTGATTTCCCAGAACACCAACATCAATTAATTAATCTCTTGCGAGACTATCGCAGAGTAGTAGCCCTACCCGGTGAGAATATGGGCAAGACAAATTTGGTAAAGTATAATATTACATTACAGCCTGGAGCTCAGCCAGTATATATACCTGCCTACCGTTTACCACATAGCCAACGTCAACAAGCCGATCGTCTTATTCAGGACGATAATGAGGTCATTGAACACTCTGATAGCCCGTGGAACAGCCCACTATTTCTGGTTCCAAAGAAAGGTGGTGAGTTACGACCAGTCATAGATTACAGACGCATGAATGCACTGACTGTCCCGGACAGATTTCCAATTCCTGTACTCACTAGTTTGCTGGAATCCTTAGGCGAAAACAATTGTGTTTTTTCCTCCCTAGATCTTTTAAGTGGTTACTGGCAAGTCGAGATGGAAGAATCATCTCATTCTATCACTGCCTTCAGTACTCCATCCGGACATTGCCAATTCCATAGACTTCCATTCGGTTTGAGAAATGCACCTTCAGCGTTCATGCAACTAACTCATACAGTTTTCGCCGGCACGATAGGTCACTCAGTTTTTGCTTATCTAGATGATGTCATAATCGCTAGTCACTCGGTGGAGGAACACTTAGAAAAATTGGCCGAAGTGTTCACTAGACTCAAACAAGCTGGACTTAAGATCAAACTATCAAAGTGTGACTTTTTACGTAAGAAACTCCAAATCCTAGGACATGTTGTTGATGCTCACGGAATTCACACATCAGATGACAAGGTTAGAGCCGTGACGAATTTCCCAACTCCAACCAACACCGACGCTGTATGCAGTTTCCTCGGTCTCAGTGGGTATTATAGAAGGTTCATTAAAGGGTACGCCCAGATAGCTGCGGCGTTAACAAAATTGCTAAAGAAGGATGCGTCTTTTGTGTGGGCTGATGAACAGGCAATCGCATTCACAACACTGAAAACTGCTCTAGCACAATCACCAGTTTTGGCATTCCCTGATTACTCCAAACCATTTCTTGTCTGTACTGATGCTTCCGGAGTAGGCCTAGGTGCCGTTTTCATGAAATATGACTCCGAAGGAAAGAAATGTGTCATTGCCTATGCTAGCCGTGTGCTAAACCCCGCAGAAAAGAATTACAGTGTAAATCACTGGGAAGCCCTTGCCGTGGTCTGGCCCCTAAAACATTTCCGCGACATCATCTACGGATATCATGTTCACATCCAAACAGACCATCTTCCCTTATGTGACTTGTTTTGGGGACATAACCTTACCGGTCGACTTGCACGTTGGGCAGTCACTGTGACTGACTATAATCCGACATTTGAATACATTCCTGGAAAATCCAATGTCGTAGCTGATGCCCTCTCGCGGCATGTTGCCACAGTCTCAACCGGTTGCGACATAAACTTGGCGTTCAATTATGACACTACATAGGCTCCAGAGCGAGGACCCCGTATGGACACAGGTCATATATTTCCTAGAGTCAGGCGATGATTCTTCTCTGCCAAAGTTACCAGTCCCTGTATCTGATTTCTTCCTCAACAATGAACTGCTTCATAAAAACTCAGTACTGAAAGGTAACAACGTACCTCATCACGAAATTAAGCAACTAGTCATTCCAACAGACTTAATTCCTGCTGCCCTCCATTTAATCCACGACACCCCTCATGCATCACACCCTGGCAGACAGAAGCTTACAGCAAGCACGTCTGTCATATTATTGGCCCACTATGCGAAAGGATATAGCAGCGCACTGCGATGCATGTTTATCATGTGCCCGTCACAAGGGGACAACCTGTCAACTGCTCCTATATTGCAGTACCCAGTACCATCAAAACCTTGGCAAACTGTCTCTCTTGATCTTCTGAACCTGCCTGGTACAGAATCTGGCTTCGTTTATCTGTTAGTGGTAGTCGATCATTTCTCTAGATTTGTTATCTTAGTTCCATTGGATGAAAAGTCTGCTAATGCAGTAGCATATGCCTTTATTAATTCAGTTATTTGCCCTTTCACAACACCAGAAGTAATTTTAACTGATAATGGGTCAGAGTTCAATAATTCAGTTCTGGAAGAAATTTGTCTTCGATACGGAATTAAGAAATGCAATATAATGGCCCATCATCCAGCCTCGAATGGCCTAGTAGAGCGCCAGAATAGAAAGATATTGGAGAGTCTGCGTCACATAGTGGGAGATCAGACTTCCACCTGGGATGAGTGGATTCCGCAGGTAGCTGCTTCAATTAATTCATCCATCAATAAGTCAATTGGGGAAACACCATTCTTCATCATATATGGCTTTGACAAAAGACTAACTTATTCACTGTCGCAATCCAAACCTGATCCGATCTACGACTACGATAACTATGTGTGAGTAAACCTATCCAACTTCCAGAAAATCCATAAATATGTTCAGGATAATCTGGCCCTTACAAATGAGGAGATGGTACGTAACCAACATGCCGCTGCCACAGATGTTACCATCCAAGTAGGTGACTTAGTTTTTGCCCTAGATCATGACAGAGAATCAATATTAAACAGTAAATTCTCGGGTCCCTTCCGTGTCATATCTCGTAAAGGTAATATATTCGAATTAAGAGATCCGCACAAGGCAGAGACGACATAGGTGCATGCAGATCATCTCAAACGTGCATCAAAACGCATAGTCTTGGAGGAACCACTAAGAGAGACCACATCTCCACAACAAACTCCTTCTCAGCCTTCTTCTCTTCTCTAAGTCTTCCTTCTGACACTACTATTCAGCCTTCCCCTACTGTTAATGACTACCATGCCAAATTGCGTTCTGCCACTAAGTCTCTTTCATAACGTTATCATCTCACACTGTCGTTACCATCTGTATCAACATCACCTCTAAGATCACCTCATTTTATAGGAAAGATGCTGTGGGTCTATGTGCTGACAGTGCTGACTCTGGTTGGGTCTGGATCGGGTGAGGACGATGGTGCCGTATGACCCAGGGCCTTGGTTGGCGCAGGAGGCGAGGTAATGGTGGTCAAAGACATCGTCTCATTGCGCTACGACCTAGAGCCGCTGGCTGTCGTGGCCATCACCCTGCTTGACCTTGCATGTCAGCTAGACGACCTGCAGGGACTCTTGTCAGAAATTAAAAATCGACATCCCAGTGACAAATTTTTGTACCCACTCTACCTACCCATCTGCTGGAAATTAGATTATATTCGTTATCAGTTCAACCGTCTTCAAGATTCCTTCCCTCACCAAACGCCTGTGGGTCGCTCACGAGTGAAACATGGACTTTTTGACCTTGGAGGAGAAATCCTCAGTGGATTATTTGGTGTAGCAACTAACCGTGATCTTTCTGGTTTCAAAAGGGACTTAATCCAATTAGCCAATGCCCTCGACTCACAAGACAAAGTGTTAAACGTGTTCAACATTTTATGCTGCAACAGATATCACCATTTACATGATGTTACTAGTTCTTAAGCGTGAAGTATCAAAGACTAATATTATTTCAGAGTTGATGTATGTTAAATTACATGTTGATAATTTGCAGGTTTCTCTGGACTCTCTTGTTTCCCAAGTTTCTAGCGTAATTCGTATTTAAGTCAGTGCTGTTGATAGTCGTGTGACCCTAGATTTAGTATCTCTTTCTGACCTTCGTTCTACTTTGGAATGGGCTCATTCAACATTCGGCTTGTCTCCTATGATTCCATTTTCCTCTTTAGAACACTACTACCCAATACTAGAAGCCACATTCCTTACTAAAGATACACCGGTAATTGCTCATATTCCTCTTCGTTCTTCCATCATACTCGATCTCTTTCACATCATTCCTTTTCCCTTCTGGTACAATAACTCCCTGGTACAAGCTTCTGTCTCTTCAGAATACTTTCTTCTCTCCCATGATCATCTCTATATTGCCTTTCTCTCCTCAAGTGACCTCGGTAGATGTGCCCTTCTCACACCCAACTCTCGAGTTTGTGCTGCGTACCTCTTAACAATTTTCCCTGGCAGCTTTGCTCCTTGTGAATCTGCCTTAGTCCGTAACTTCTCAGTACAACCTGTCTGTACCTTTGTTCCTGCCCCCAAAGGCCAGGTACACCATGCTCGTCTAAATCACATCCGCTATTTCTTCTTTAGTATCTCATCTCCTGTCAGTCTTATTTGTCCAGGGACCCCTGTACGTTCACTATCCGCAATTGGTTTATATAAGGCCCCTGATTACTGTACAGTAAAGTCTGAGTCTATAATAGCCCATGCCACACATTATCACTTCGCACTCCGCTCCCAGAAGTATGACATCTTCAAACCTATTAATACTACCTTTCATCTACCAACAGACAATCTTTCTATCACATCAGAAAACCTACGTATGTTGAACTATCTAAATAAGTCTGATTTTATTATGAACCAGTTCTCTTCATCTTTTAACCGATCCTGGTCACATCCGGTCTTTGTATTTCCTCCGGTTGTCTTATGTTTTCTTGGTTTTATTGCAATTGTTTGTATCCTGTATTGTTGTCTCAAGCGAATGGACAAAAGGTTGCATGAGATCCGTGTAGCAACAAGGTTAGTGCGACAACCAAAAGACCTGGAAAATGGTAGTTCTGAGAAAACTCATTTTGTGATTACATATGTACATAACTGTAAATTGACCAAACTATATGTTTATGCTATTTTCCAACATGGCCATGTACTATAAATATATTAATCCTTTCTTACATCCAGCTTTGTGAATTATGTAGTAATATCTCATTTATTATTGTACTCCCATGTAGTCCCGGTTGACTGTATATTCAGGCCACTTACATTCTTGCCATATTATGATTTACTGTCTCATCACTGTGTCAGGAGACACACTTTTAATGAGGGGGAGAATTGTTTGTAACCTTTTTGTAAATATTATATAGTATGTAAATATAGTATGTAAGTAGTTGTAAGTGGGATCCAAGTAGGGCATCAACCCAGTGTTATGTCTAAGCACACCTATGTTATGAATGGATTTGAATGAGTCACGGCTTCCTTAGTCGCAACGCCAGTCTAGCCTGAGAGAGCCGGCGATCAGTAGCTGTCTGTACAGGTCTGGGGATGGACACGGAGTTTGTTCGGTATCGCTGTATATTGATTCAAGACGGTGTTTAATATATTGTCAGAAAACTACTACAAGACTTTGCCTTCACCTGCAAGTGGCGTAAAGGGGGGCATTGACAGCTTTAACATTATTGACGATAGCAATAACACTCAAGTTCCTATCATTCACTCTCAGCTGCATAATATGTAATAGCACAATGCCTCACAGGTCTATTAAGTAGCAAAGCACTTACCTAAATGAGAGTATAACTGAACAGCTACCACCACAACAACAGTAGCTACCACCACCACCACCTCAGTTACCACCACCATCATTGTCATCACAGGTACCACCATCATCACTACACCAACCACCACAGCAAGCACCACAACAACCATCACTGCTACCATCAACACCATCACAGCTGCCTCCACCACCATCATCATCACAGCTACCACTAGCACCATCATCATCACAGCTACCACCACCACCACCATCACAGCCACCACCACCACGACTACCACTTTCACAGCCACCAGCAACCTTCACAACTACCAACACCACCACCACTACCACAGCTACCACTACCACCACCACCATCACCATCACAGCTACCACCACCACCATCACAACTTTATATTTTTGAGGTACAAGGTTAATGTAACAGGAATCTGAATGTATATAATCTTTACACAATATTGAGATATATAGATATTCCTAGATCTGAATATATATACCTTTATAATATTACCTAGCAATAATGTTATTACTGTCCTAACTCTGAATATACGGTCAGTTCCTACAAATTTTCAATTCTTTGTAGACACTGTTCAATGTAATATAAGCACTAAATGTAATATTCTGGGTTTTACAGAAATTAGGTTAAGTTCTCACCTTACTTCTCTTTACCGGTTGCCAGGCTACATAATGTTCACCAGTTGTAGGAACACAGTTGGTGGTGGTGTAACCTTGTACATTTCTGATTGTTATCATTCCGTAGTACTGAACGAATTTTCAAAAGTAGAATTAATAGAATGTACTGGTGTTCAAACTACCATTATGAATAAGAAATTATTACCACTATGTATTTGTAGATCTCCAAGTGATAATATAGATAAGTTTGTAAATGTTCTGATGGAAATGTTCTCTTTAGCTTATGATAAAAAAAAACATGGAATTTTTGTCTTTGGAGATTTTAATTTAGATTTGTTAAAATGCAATGACACTAGTGTTCATGAGTTTTGTAATTTAATTTATTCATTTTCATTATTTCCACTAACCACAAAATCTACTAGAGTTGCAGACACACCTGCCACACTTATTGACCCCATATGGACGACAGAGGCAGAGGCAAATGTCAGGAACTATATAGTAAACTCAGATATTTCAGACCATTATCCAATACTATCACAGTTCAAATATGAATCCTCCAGCACACGTCAACAAGAAAATAATAACTGATTCTGCTCTCAGTAACTTTAGACATTACTTAGAAAAGGTTTACTAGAATAATGCATTACAGTACAGTGTACTTATCCTAACGAATCTTTTATTTTATTTTTCCATGATTTCAAAAAATTTATGCAGAAACACTTTCCAATATGAAAAATTTATGTAATTAATATGTGTGAAATAAGTCCATATATTACTCCTGCTTTACAAAGGTGTATTAATGAAAGAAATAAGTTAGCAAGACTGGCAAGTAAATGGCCTCTAACATAAAAGGAAACTTACAGGCAATATAGGAATAATTTAACAAAAATCTTAAGGACAAACAAAAATGAATATTACAAAAATAACTTTAAAAATAATCAGGGAAACCCCAAATCTCAATAGAAATCTATGAACTCACTTCTGGGCAGGGCTAATAATGTACACACACTCAAAAAGGTATCGTTACACCTTCTGCACGATGCAAACTGACACCACGAATGAAACGTTTGATAACAGCCTTCCTCCAACCCTACCGAGACAGCTGGATTGTTCAGTATGAAACTCATTGGACCCCCCTGTACCGATACTTCTTTGATTGTGTGTACATCATACAGTATCATTAGAACCATCGTGTGCTGACTTCTCAACTACCTTTAACCCCTGAACCGCGGGCTTGTTTTGCTTTGACTTGCGGCTCCCGCGGGCATATTCGCGCTCCGACAGACTCTCTAAAAATATTTACCAAAAATCAGTTATTAGTCCTAGAATATTAAAATCAAATATGTCTATGGCACATAACTTCAGCTTTCTCCTGGGGTGTTTGTTGAGCCTTCGTCGAGTATCGTAGGACTTGTGGAGACCTCTGAAGTTGGGTAACGAAGTCTCCACTTTACACTTCCTGACAACCCGTAATATGATTACCACAGCCTGATATTATCACTAGAAACACTATTCTGTGATTCTCAAATAGTTTGGAATCCATACTCAAAAAAAAAAAAAAAAAACTGTGAAAGCAATGAAAATTACGAGCGCGTATATGACCTTCCCACTTGCGATCGTTCGCCACTGGTGTTCAGTCATTTATTATTCATAAAACCCCTCACACTTTATATTTCTATTACTATATAACACTTAAATATATCTACAGTCTTTATCCATAAGTTTCCTTCAGTAATAGTAGTTTATTGTCACTGTAGGTATTCAATTTCTCTTTCAGTAAAATACGTAGCATTCACTTTCTCATCCTGTATACTAGTGTTGAGAGTGAATGTCACTTTCACCTTCACTTTCATAACTCATAGTATTCATACATGCTTGAGTGAAACTTTCACTTTCATTACTCCTAGTATATATACTCATATTCTTATAATACTACTCATTTACATTTCTATTTACGTTCTCTATTTTATTTATATTATCTGTATTACTATTTTATTTACACTGTGTTAGGCACTGTCACTTACAGTAACTTATAAAACTATTCTCCACTATTCACTTATATTTACATTCATTGCTTTCACTTGCTGTTTACACATTATTTACACATTATTTATATTTCCACTTGCACTGTTTTACTCACCAGAAAGTTCGTAGTCACTCTCTATCAGCCCTTTACCTCTTTCCACACGAGATTTAGTAGGGGGTAGAGGTCACAGGGCCCTTTGCATGGAGCTAAAATGTGGCGGAATTTGGCAGGCGCAAATCCGTCGTACTTTCACCTTGAAAGATGACAGTAAACTGATACTGGTAGCCTGCCTAGGGAGAGTGCAATACTGCCCACGTCAGCCTTGTGAGAGCTGCTAATATATAGCTATGAAATGACTGGCAGGAAATCTAGACAATACATAATAAATTAAGTAGTTCCAGGTGAATGTAAATATCACTTAGGCTTCTCCCTTCTCTCCTTATATATATATTTTTTATTACAAGAATAGATTATATGGCATATTTCAAGGGGAAATAAACAGCGAAAATTAGCGAAAGTGTGCACATGAGGTGTTGTCAGGTGATAATTAGCCAATTCCAGGTGTATGGCACTCTCATTTACCTTATTTCTTTTTTGTATATATTATTTGGTATAAGAGTAGCGCATAGGGCTTATTTCAATGGATGAAATCAGTGGAAAATTCCAGGGAAGATTTACTTAGCGTAGCACGGCTGGGCAGGTGAGAGGAGAGGGTAGTGGAGGGAGGATAGGGAGGGGAGTCAAGAACGGGGAGAAATGGCTAAATTGTCAACAATGGATGGGAGTACAGATGAGATTAGGAGTGCTGACTAGTGTTGAACATTGGCAGTACTGATAGATGATACAAGCCACCACTTGAAAGCCCGGGCGAATTCAAAATAACACAAAATCACAAAAATGACGCCCCGTGGTATGATCCCATGCTCCCAAGCATCACGAAAGTGACGCCATGCAGTTAAGGGGTTAATGAACATTTTATTAATAGGTAATGTGGAATCAACTTCTGTCAGTAATTATAAGAGGTCTTTAAGTCAATCTCCTGTTTTTTCTATGTATGTCTCCAGCAAAGAGCAGTGAAGTAGTAAATTACTTAACCCGTACCATCCCGGTTTTTTCGGGCCTTCCCCACCCCCTGTTAATTTTCGTGTTTTTTTTTTGTTTTTTTTTGCTAAAACATTCCATTTTGGTGAGAAACTAATGAAAATCACCAAGATAGTTGCTCTTGTCACCCTTAAGTGCTTCTAAGGTGGGTCCACCTTCACCTCAGCCAGGTGTTCTGTGGCCAGGCCGGTGCGGCTGCTCTGTTTTCTACAGTTGGAAGGAGGAGGGTAACTAATCAAAACCAACCTAAATACATATATTTACATTTATTTGCTACATAAGTACATATACAGCAACAAGATTGTGGTATATATATATATATATATATATATATATATATATATATATATATATATATATATATATATATATATATATATATATATATATATGTAATGGGTGAAAATTATCTAGGTTCATAATGGTACCACCCATATATCGCCGATTTCTGGCACACTTGACTAGCTGATACTGTTGTTTCCGCCTGGCAGCAGCTAGAGGAAGATCTCACGCGTCTGCCTGCCTCGAATCACCCGCGAAATTTGGAAAATGTGCATGCAATGTCCCTTGCAATTGCGAATCGTACAGCGTACGATGGCGGGTCCACGGCAGCTACCATGTACTGTCGTACAATGTACGATGTCGGGAGGGTACGGGTTAAAGGCCCTAAAATCCGAAGCTCCAAGTTTTGATGAAATTTCACCAAAAATGCTAAAACGTTCATGTGAATCATTGGCCATTCCTTTAACCTACATAATTAATCTTCTCTTAAAAAAAGGCATATTTCATGATCATTTAAAAAAGGCCAAAGTAATTCTTTTCTTTAAGTCTGGTAACAGATGTAACACTAATAACTAGAGGCCAATTTCGATTCTACCAGCTTTTAGTAAAGTATTTGAAAAAAATATTGCTGTGTGTTTAGTTAGCATGTAGTAAAGTATTTGAGAAAAACTATTTGTGCGTTTAATTAACTATCTTGAAGAAAATAAGTTACTAACTCATTAGCAACATGACTTTAGAGCAAATCGATCAATAGAAACTGCATTGCTGCACTTTGTTAACAATGTATATAAATTTTTAGAAGAAAAGCTTTATGTAGTTAGGATTTTTATTGATTTTTCTAAAGCATTTGATTCATTAAATCATAGTATTTTACTAGACAAGTTAAAACATGTTGGGATAAGAGGTGTGTTGCTATAACTTTATCATACTTATCTTCATAATAGATCAGAACCTGTTTTTTGAGATAATACTTCTTCATGGTTCAATTCTATATCCAAAGGTGTACCAAAAGGGTCAGTTATAAGACCAATTCTTTTTCAGATACATAAATGATATAATAAATGCTTGTTCTAAATTACAATTTATTATATTTGCTGATGATACCAATCTCTTATTATCTGACAAAGACATTAACTCCTTACATTCAAACACAACCACAGAATAGGATTTAATTTATCAATGGGTAACATCCAATAAATTAAAACTTAATGTTTCTAAAACTAATTATATACTTTTTCAGAATAGATCTATAAAAAATTACTTGCCTCCATTACAGTTAGAAGGCGAAACATTAAATCAAGTACATCACGCAAAATTCCTTGCGTTCGAATTGACAAAAATCTAAATTGGAAATTGCAAGTAGATGAAATATGTTTGGAAGTTTCAAAAATTTGTGGAATAATGTACAAAATACGGTATAATCTTACTACTGATTCATTGATTAGTATTTATTATACCTTGTGTTCCCTCACTTAACATACTGTGTATCCATCTGGGCAAGTACATGGCCATGATTCTAAAAAATGGAACAATAGCACAGAAGAAAGTTTTCAGATGTATTTTTTTCTTAGGTAAGTTTGAGTCAATAAACGAAATTATTTTTTTAATGGAAAACTTGAAGTATGATTCAATACACAAATATTTTTCGTTATTATTTATTTATAATATGTTTACAAATTTTGTAGGAAATGAAATATTTAAATTTCTTGATAACTTTCACCAAACCAGAAGCAATAATGTAGATTTAATATGTCCTCAATTCAGAACAACACTATGTAAAATTAGTATATTATGTTTTGGTCCCAAATTATTTAACAGTTAACCACCAAATAAAAAGGTTCTTGTTAAAATAAACAACCTTTTAATATTTAAAAGGGAAATTAAAAATTATATACTTCAAAATTCTTAGCAGCTCTCTTTTTACATTTATATATTGCTCTGTAAAATCAATTGCTATTCATTTTGCTTATGTTACCACATAATTCATGTTATAAAACTGAACGTAAATATTTTTTTTAATATTTTTCATAAAATTGTATTCTATACCTCCTAGGTAATCACTTCCATTAATACTTTTTGATATTGGACTTTTATTATTTATAGAATTCTTTAAAAACTTAAAGTTACTTATAAGTAGAGTACAGGCATGCTGAATGCATTTACATTAAATTTATATCTGACTGTCAGGGAGCTTCGGCTCGACAGACAGTCGTTATCATATTGTACCATTTATGTTTTGTATATATGTGTGCAGTAATGGCAAAAAAATTTACTTATCTACTTACAGCTACAACCACCACCATCACCATCACAGCTACCACAACCATCACCATCACAGCTACCACAACCACCACAATATCTACCACCACCATCATCACCATCATCATCACAGTTAACACCACCACCATCACCATCATCACCACAACTACCACTGCCACCATAGTTTTCTGCCTTATAAAATCGTCTATTCGTGACATCAGTAAAGTAATAGACATTGGAGTGTAGATTAGATGTACAACTTTGCCCCATCCTCTCTCTCTCTCTCTCTCTCTCTCTCTCTCTCTCTCTCATACTCCATAACTTTCTCTCCCATACCCTGTAACTCTCCCTGCTGTGTACCATCTCCATCCCGTCCGTACTATGTAGCTTTCCCTCCCATACCATATCAGTTACAGTAGGCTTGCGCAGTGCATGAGAGATTGGGCGGTAGCACTGTGAATTCGTGCACTGTGAATACATGATCTTATGGGAAAAATTACATATGGGCGGTACCCCCTCATACCTGGACATTTTTTGGCCCTTAGAGACATAATAAAGGTCAAAATTTTCAGACATTGTACTACAGATATAGCTACAGTAACAAAAATATGGGTAGTCATCTTAAGAACAGTAGACAACAGGCCTGATGAACTTAAATAACAGGAGTTCTGAGGTGCGGCAACACTTACAGCACCGCACCCCCCACCGCACCTCCCCTCCACACCAACACTTCTCTCCACAGACTCCTCTTGAGCACCTTCTCCAGGAGCCTCAAAATCACTCACTTTGGCCATAAACCCCTCGAAAACCAATGCTGACACTTCTGTCATTGCATCCTCTTCATCCTCAACAGGAACAGGATCAGATGATTTAGCTGGTTCCTCAGTTTCACTAACTTGAACCCGCTGTGTGTAACTTGTTATGAGTGTCTGTCTTCGTCTGTATATTTCTTGCCTGTGCCTGTCTGTGTAAAAATGGAAGAGTTTGTCAATACCAACCAGAATACGTTCTTAGGCTGCTCACTTCCTGTTCCTTCACATCTTCATTGAGCTTATCCACGGCAGCAAGGATCTTGCTTATTCTTGACATACACAGCTCAGTCCTGCCCTCCATCACACTAGGCTGCTCAGCTTGACTCTGCCTGGCGTTAGGCTCTGCGTCAGCCT
This sequence comes from Coenobita brevimanus, assembly GCF_032717465.1. Lineage (NCBI taxonomy): Eukaryota > Metazoa > Arthropoda > Malacostraca > Decapoda > Coenobitidae > Coenobita > Coenobita brevimanus. The sequence goes on along the minus strand of NC_136988.1, from coordinate 4,327,598 downwards.
CGTCTATCCATTGCAACACTTCCTCGGGAGGCTGTTCCTCATTAGCAGCGTGCACTTCTCTTATGTTCGCCAATGTAATGTCCTCAAAACCTGGTACAGATTGTGCTGCTGTCAGTGTTGCTGCCTCAATCTCGGCCAGTGGTTGAATGGCCATCTCCTGAGTCATGCATAAGTGAGGCAAGAGCATTCGCCACACATGGTTCACTGTTGCAGGTGTAATCTGGTGCCATGCTTGTAGGAGAAATTCAACTGCATCCTTCACTGTAAAACGACGCCAAAGTGCCTCAACAGTCATGGCACCTGTGGCGGGTCAGGATGCAGCTGCTGGCGGTGATGGAACGGGAGCAGGTGTCCTCATCGAGGTCTTCATCATGATCTTCTTGTAGGGCATGAAGCTCCTCTTGTGTGTCGGTCTTCCTGCCTAGGTAGTCGTAAACTTGCTTATGGTAGAAGTGCTTCACAGTGGCGATCAGTTCTCGATCCAATGGCTGCACTAGTGACGTTGTCCGGTGTGGCAGACACACAACATGACAATCCTTGTGCAGATCTTCTAAGTATGGTGGGTGACTTGGTGCAATGTGAAGCACAAGGAACATCTTAAAATAATGGGATGCCCAGTTCCTGACACTTGGCCCTGGCATCGGGGACGCAACCATAATGTTCCCGGTCATCCAACCATTTGCAGACTTGTACCAGTACACGCCACTTGCGTCCATATTCGTGAGGTTTTTGTAGCACCTTGGGTATGAAGCTGTGTGTACAACAACTGGCCTCATCTTGTGACTCCCAGACAGGTTTACAGTGAACATTACCGTCATCTTACACTTCTGGAGCTTGCAACCAGGGGCTTGTTCCTGTCTTTTAATGATGTAAGTTGATTTGGGCATGGCTTTGTAGTATAACGACTTTTCATCGACGTTGTAGATCTGGTCCGTGGTGTTCTGTCCCTCTTAAAAAAGCACTCTAAATATCGAAAGATAGTCTTTCGTGGCCAGCTCGTCGGCAGAGGCACGTTCACCAGACACTTTGACGTGATGGAGTTCCTTGTGCTTGAGAAAATGGTCCAGCCATCCAACTGATGCCTTGAAAGGTTTGTCCACATTTAACTTGCGAGATGCTGCCTAGTAAAAGAGCTGGGCTTGGTTCCGAATAATCTGCCATTCAGTGGAACACCTTCCTCCTCCTCCCTCATTAAGAAGGTGGCAAGATACCGTTCCGTTAGTATCATTGCATGATTTCCCACCCGCGGACGGCCGTCTAGGTCAGAGGCACCATATGTCTTCACTAGAGCCCTTATGGCATCACGGTTCTTCCACACTGTCCTTACTGTTGATTCAGCAAGTCCCAGGGCTTTCCCAATGGCGGTGTTTCCTTGATCCTCCTCCTTCATCTTGATGATTTCTAACTTGGTGGTGTGCATCAGAAGTTTCTTAACTCGTGGGTTTGGACCCATGGTGTGGCGAAGTACAGGCCAAGATGGAGCAGCAAAAAAAAAAAGTCACACGTTGTACATGACAGGTTAGCTGTAGAGAGCGGATCCATACTGTCCACGAGCCAGGACTGTTATGGCGCACCCGCTGCCTTGTACCCCAAGCTGCGCAGTAGAATGCCCTGGAATTACTGTGCATCAACATGACGACACGTGACGCCTTTTGTGAGGAGTGGTTGCGTACTAATCGAAAATTGCTTTTTTGAGCCACTCCTTGCTTCTACCTTGCGTTCTGTGAATCAAACTCTCGCATTCAAGGTTTATGGTTATGATTTTTGGTCACTTGGGCACAATGCGAATCGCGCACTGTGATGACATGAACTGTGCGAGCCTACTGTATATCCTGTTAACTGTCTCCCATAGCCTGTAAATTCCTTCAATTATCATATCATTCCCCTCCATACATTGTGAATTCCCTCCCATACCTTGTGAATTTCTTTCACTTCATAACACTCTCTGTCTATCTGTCTATCTATTGCCAGACGCCTCAATCCCATTCGGGGTGGCCACAAAAAATTGCCTCCACGTCGCCCTGTCCCCCGCCATTTCATTGCCCTGCTCCCAGCTCACACACCCCCTCTCTCATATACCTCTCCACTCCATGCCTCCATCTCATCCTCAGCCTCCCCCTCCCCCTACACCCTCCACCTCACTCACATACACTCTCTTCGTCAGTCTTTCACCCTCCATCCTCTCCACATGGCCAAACCACCTCAGTGTATTCCTCCTAACGCTTCCTACTACACCCACATCCACACCACAACGCTCCTTTATATCCTCATTCGTCAGCCTATCTCTTCATGTGACTCCACAGGCTCCTTTTAAATAACTCATTTCCACTGCTCTCACTTTTGACTTCTGTCCTTCCAACAACGCCCAAGCTTCACTTCCATACGTTAGAGTTGGTATCACAATACTGTCATGTAGTAACTTTTTCACTTCCATGCTCATTCCCTGTTTCTTATCACTGCTTTCAAGGAACCAGCAACCTTTCTTCCCTGCTGTACCCTTTCAAGCACTTCAACCTCCAAACCTCCATCTTTACTCATCACACTACCCAAGTACTTAAACGTACTCACATTTTCCAATTCCTCACCATCCAACCTTGCTGTACATTCACTGACTTCACCTCTCTCAAAGACCATCACTTTACTCTTCCCTACATTCACCTTTAGATTCCATTTCTTACACACTCTCCCAAACTTATCCACCAAGCCTTGCAGCTCCCCTTCCTCTTCACTCAACAACACTGTATCATCTGCAAACAACAGGACAGGGAGTTTCCAAGCACTACCCTCTCTCACCAGGGCCACTCCAATATCCACTACCCTACCTTATACCTCTTTTATTACCCTATCCATGTACAGATTGAATTACCATGGAGACATGACACATCCCTGTTTCAACCCAACCTTTAAAGAGAAAAATCACTCAGTTCACCATCCACACTCACTGCAGCCTTAGCACCATCTTACATACTCTTCACAACATTCAACAACTTCCGATCCACTCCATATATTCTTAATACTTTCCACAATCCTTGTCTATCCACCCTGTCATATGCTTTCTCCAAATCCATGAAAGCTGCATACAACTTCTTTCCCTTCTCTAGAAACTTTTCCACTAAAGATCTGAGAATGAATATCTGATCTACACAACCTCTTCCTTTCCTAAAGCCTCCCTGTTCTTCTCCAACTAATTTCTCTGTTCTTTCTCTAACTCTGTCAATAAGTATCCTACCATACAGTTTTCCTATTATACTAAGAAGACAAATGCCCCTGTGATTACCACACACTTCTTTTTCCCCTTTTCCTTTGTACAAGGGAATAATTATACCTGACTTCCAATCCTCCAGGACTCTACTTTCCTCCCAGGCCAACCTGCACATCTTCCACATCTACTACTATCTCTCCCCCATGCTTCAGCATTTCACCACACACTCCATCAATTCCTGGGGCTTTCCCCTATTTAACTTTCTTCATTGCTTCCACAACTTCCATCCTACTGATTTCTTCCTGTCTTCTCACCTCCCTCCTTCTCCCAGCCATTCCCCAGCCACTTATACTCGCATTACTTCCATCCTCTATGTTCAACAATTCCTTAAAGTGTTCTCTCCATCTGCTCACTTTTTCTCCCTTCTCCACTAGTAATCTACCATTTTTATCTTTCACTCCCCTGCTAACTTCACTTCCACCCTGTCTTACTCTTTTCACCTCTTTCCAGAACATTTTTTTACAGTCCCTCCACTTTACACTCAAATTCCTTCCAAATTCCTCATCCACTCTCTCCTTATTCTCTCTTAGTAATCTTTCACCTCTCTCTTTCTTTCTACATATAACTCTCTCTTCCTCCTCTGAACTTCTTCCACGCCCCTATTTCTCATCCATTCATTGTATGCTTTCTCCTTTTGTGCCACAGCCTGTCTCACCTCTTCAGTCCACCACGCTGTTCCTTGCACCCCCCTCCGTCTTCTCTTCCTTCCACACACCACATCACATGCTGCACATATTTCTTCTGTAAATATCCTACACACACCTTCCACGTCTCCCATCTGCTCCAATTCATATTTGCCCAATCGTTCCTCCACTTCTCTTTTATACTCTGCCTTTTTCTCATCCTCTTGTAACCTTTCCACTCTCCTTGCAACTACTCCTTCCACTCGTCTATCCCTTCTTCTATTACTCCATCTTAAATAAATAAATAAATAAATATATATATATATATATATATATATATATATATATATATATATTTATATATATATATATATATATATATATATATATATATATATATATACCGTATATATATTGCCAGATGCCTTAATCCCATAAGGGGTGGTCACAAACAAATAGCCTCCATATCGCCCTGTCCTCCGCAATTTGATTGCCCTGCTCTCAGATCACAACCTGCTCTCTCATATACCTCTCCACTCCATGCCTCCATATCATCCTTGGCCTCCCCCTCCCTCTCCCCACCCCTCCACCTCACTCACATACACTCTCCTCGTCTGTCTCTCAATCTCCATCTTCTCTCCACATGGCCTAACCACCTCAGTGTGTTTCTCCTAACACTTCCTATCACATCCAGATTTACATCACAACGATCCATCACTTCCTCATTTGTTAGTTGTCTCTCCATGTGACTCCACATCCTCTCAAGTAACTCATTTCCTCTTCTCTCACGCTTGACATCTGTCCCTCCAACAAGGTCCAAGCTTCACTTCCATACGTTAGTGTTGATATCACAATATTGTCATGAAGTATAATTCTCACTTCCATGCTCAGTTCCCTGTTTCTTATCACTTCTTTCAAGGGACCAGCAACCTTTCTTTCCTGTTGTATTCTTTCAAGCACTTCACCCTCTAAACTTCCATCCTTACTCATCAAACAACCCACGTACTTAAACGCACTCACATTTTCCATTTCATATATATATATATATATATATATATATATATATATATATATATATATATATATATATATATATATATATATATGTGTGTGTGTGTGTGTGTGTGTGTGTGTGTGTGTGTGTGTGTGTGTGTGTGTGTGTACTACTGCCTGCCGCAAAAGTACAAAGAAATGCGGGACCATCTAATAAGCTCTCTATCACAAAATGCTTGCAAATACCAGTATCTTTGTTCCCATACCATTATTGAGCCCACAATAACCAGTTCTGACCCAAAATTAAAAAAGAAATGATTTTCTCATATTTTCGCGTATTGCAGTTCCCAACGATTTAGCGCCGTCATGGCACGCGCGATCGCCAAAAATTTTGTGTTGCATTTTCTGACACTCTCTGGACTTACCCTGAGAGAATACAAATAGAATTAGTCAACGTCTATTAACGTTCTTGTAAAAGAAACGAATAGATGCAGGGAGAGACATTTTCCTGTGTCTCAATTTCCAAACAATTAGCGTCGTCGCGTCGTGCGAGATTGCCAATATTTTTCTTTGCTATTCTTGTCCCCTCCCTGGACTAACCACGACCTAATGAAGAAAAAATAGATCGATATCTATTACTATTCTCGTGAAAGAAACGAACAAATGCACAGGGAGACATACACAGCTTGACCTTATTATCTCTCTCTGTCTCTCTGTCTCTCTCTCTCTGTCTCTCTGTCTCTGTCTCTCTCTCTCTCTCTCTCTCTCTCTCTCTCTCTCTCTCTCTCTCTCTCTCTCTCTCTCTCTCTCAATCTTATATTTCTGCCGAAAATCCTGCCCTCTTTCTCTCCTCTGTTTAACTTCCTTTCCGTCAGTCCCACTTCCTCTCTGTCTGTGTTCTTAGATTTCGCTTCCCTCTTCCATTTTCTCAGTCTTATAACATGACTACTCAAACTCTGCACACTTTCCCCTGTTAAGCTCCCTTTCCCTAGTCCCACTTCCTGTCAATCAATGTTCTGTAATTTCTCTTTCCATTTTTTTTTTTTTTCGGCAACAGTCTTTTCCCTCTTTCCGACATATCTTTTTTTTCTTTCCTCTGTTTCTTATTTCTCATCCACCCCCCCCCCCTCCGTAATTTATTTTTTTTCCTTTTCTCATTTCAAACGTTCGTTATCCTTTCTGTATATTTTTCTTTACCTTTTCTATGTATTTCCTTTCTTCATTTTTATTTTGCAACAGAGTCTTCTTTCCAATTGGCTGGGAATAATATAGAGAATTTTCTTCAAAGAGTTAAAACACATCTACAAAAGAACTCGCCAAAATATTGAAAAATTGCTCTTCTCCTGAACGATATAGCAGAAGCACACTCACATATTCAAAAGGGATGGTGTGATACCAGCATACTCGTAAACAGAAGGTAGTAACAAGGAAGGCTGTGTGACGCCGTTTCTTAGATAGAGAAATAGATAGAAAGGTTGGTAGGTAGATAGATAGATAGATATACACTGGTTGGGGGAGGGAATATATTACGTGTCAAGCTTGAAGTGTTTTGAGAACCAAATATTTCACTTCCATATTGCATAATACATAACACTATACTTTAAAAATCAAAGCTGATGTGTAATGGTAGATCTAACTTACCAGTGTTATTTCAATCCAGTAAAGCCTGGAAGGGTATTTATATATACACGTGCTGCTACGTAACTTACATTATTCCCTTCCTTTTCACACTTTTGCGGGCAACGATCGAACTGCAGACGACTTCTTTGACCGCGCTACCTCTAGATGACTGAATACGGCTTATGAAAAAATTCTCATTCTGGGGAAGGGTTAATGAAGGCTACTTTATCTAACTCCTCCAGTTCGAAGAGTCCTCAACAGATAACAAGAAAAAAATATAGGCTAAAATAAAGGAGACATGCGTGTACATCACATTGAAGGAGTAAATATCGGTTTCCTGACCTTTCCAGTGCTGCCTTCTTGCCTTGTTGCTGAGACTTTCATCTGCTAACTTAGTAATCGACCAAGGGAAGTGTGACTTCGTAAAGGCTCAGACCCAAGAATAAACGTGAATTACAGAGGTTCCTGGGTATGGTGGGTTTCTATCGAAAGGTTGTCTTAAATTTCTCTGATATTGTAGTTTCCCTCACAGAGTTGTTAAAGGAAGGAGGCAAATACGACTGGAAGGAAGAATGCAAAGAGACATTTTCAAAAGCTAAGGCGATTTAGTCTAGTTAGCCTGTGCTCCGTCCCAAATTACAGTAAGCCTTTAAAATTAGTTGTTGATGCTAGTAGTGCCGGTGTTGGTGCAGTCCTTTTTCAAGATAATGATCATTGTGTTTAACTACCCGTTTATTACATTAGCAAACAGTTTATTTTAGGATAATAACTAAGCTATTTAAAAGGAACTTTTTGCACTCATACTTGTCATGCAACATTTCTCGGTGTACCGGTACGTTAGTTTAGGTTAAATTCCTTATACTGTGTGTACCAATCTTCACCCTCTGAAATTCTTAGCAAATTTAGAGATAAGAACCAACCGGTTAACCTGCTGCATCCAAGACTTTGCTCTGGATGTCCACCATATCAATAGGGAAAGGAATGCTTTGGCAGACTGTCTAAGATGTAACATTGCGAAATGCATACAAATTTCCCTTGTAAATTTCTTTCTTCAGGAAGGGAAGTGTTTCTGGTGCTGCCTACCACTAATCCTGGCACTGACGTGTGAAGTGATTGTGTGATGTCGTCACCACTAATCTGGGGTTTGACCTGGGCGAATAAGTGTGTGATGTCGTTATATCTCGGGTAGCCCTGTCTCAAGTTTCCATCAACCTGTACTCAGCTGAGACCCCGTTTGGAGCACGGCGTATCAACAATGATATGGATCAACCCGCATCTAATTACAAGGAGAGAAAGGAGGTGGAGCTACGCCCAAGTGATGAGGTCTCCTCCCCCCTCCTCCCAGAGAGTTTTCCAGCCAGTCCCAGGTGAATAACCTTGTGTGACAACTCTCTCGAAGAGATCACTGCATAGAAATACCTTCCTGGTGTCTGGTAGGTCCGTGGGGAAAAAGAGGCCCGGATACTGGGATGTATCAAGAAAAGTTAGAGGTGGAAGACTACGACTCTCACCTCCAGCCTCCACCAAGTTCCTAGTGATGTAAGAAGAGCTCCTGGAAATGTAAGTTAAGAATTTGTATTTAACGTGTATGTAGCAACCCAGTGATACCTGCTCCCATTTAGTGCTCTATATGCTGAAATGTGGGGCTGATGTTGAGTAGGTTTATAGGTGATTCTAATTAGGTTGGATGTGTCCTGCCTTGCACCTGTTTAATGTATAAAAGACACTAATTCTGTGATGCGCTGAGTGGGGATTCTGTAAGTAAAAGTAAGGTATATTTATTTAAGTATCATTGCATTTGATTTGACCCTCAGAGTCACAAATCTCCCGGCATGGTTCTTAACAGAAGTCAGTCCAAATTAGAATATAATCATCTCTTGCCAACAAAAATAAAATACAATAATCCCTCATCGTAGTGAAGTGGTAATCCCTCATCGCAGTGAAGTAGGTTCTCCCTTTAATGCCGCTGGCGTTTTGTTTTTATCATTTAATTACATCATCCTCTGTATATCACTTCCATCTTTCTCTTCATCTTACTCTCATTTTCCACTATTTCCTTTTTCCCAGCTTTCATCTTCTTCCATTCCAGTCTTTAAGTTTTTCGTACTCCAGTTTTCCATTCTCTTCCCTGTTCTCATCTTTCCCCCTCTCCTCCCATTTTTAACGTACTCATTTTTTTTTTTTACCTTGTCATACTCAGTAACTCACTCGCCTTCCCCTCCCCGTCAGTCTCTCTCTCTCTCTCTCTCTCTCTCTCTCTCTCTCTCTCTCTCTCTCTCTCTCTCTCTCTCTCTCTCTCAATGTGTGTGTGTGTGTGTGTGTGTGTGTGTGTGTGTGTGTGTGTGTGTGTGTGTGTGTGTGTGTGTGTGTGTGTGTAAATTTGCTGAGTTCTGCTAGGAGTGCGTAATGGGAAGGTGAGAGGGTAACGAAGTGGAGGGGCAGCTAACTAGGTAGAAGGGTGGGTGGATTGGCGGCTGGCGTGGGTAGGTGGGAATGAGAGCTTTGGGAAGGCAGGGAAAAGTGAATGGTGAGCAGGCAGGTGATTTGGGTTAGTTGATGGTGGTAGAAAATGGGTTCATTGGCTAGTGGACGGGTAAATGGGTGGCTGGGATCGGCTGGTGGATGTGTAGCCTCTCGGAATCAGAGCAAGAGATTGTGTTGCTAATAAGCGTTAAATTACCAATCCCCATTGTGTTCAAATAATTAGACATCTTACGGCCATGCCCCGAAAAAAAAATCCATTCATTGTTCTCGCTATATTTATTTTGCAGTTTTCTATTACATCACTCCCTAATTCATAAGTCACACACACACACACACACACACACACACACACACACACACACACACATATATATATATATATATATATATATATATATATATATATATATATATATACATATATATATATATATATATATATATATATATATATATATATATATATATATATACACACAGTACCCTCGCGTCCAAGACAGATTTGTCCAAGACGTTTCGCGTCCAAGACGGAAACCATAAATAATAGTCCAATATATTGCTGTAATGCTGTTGCATACGTCCAATGTCGAACCAAAGGTTCATAACGGCCCAAACCCGAGGAGAATACAGCTATAAACGTCTCACCCGGTCCAACCCGGTTCCCTCGCCCGGGAGAGTGACATGGTTTCGTTGTTGTCCAGTAAAATATTGGCATCTGATCACGTGATGAGCAAGCAGGGCTTCCTTTTGTCTCACTCACCAGAGCGTCGTGGACACGTGGACACACTTACCTCGTGTTGCACTCAGCGTTTGCTCCTAAGTTGTTGCCTCTCCTTACGTAACCATGCCTAGGAAACCGTCTGCTAACCCCATGAAGCGCCGCCATCTACCTCAGGTTACTAAGTTGGATATGACTGAGCTACTAAGCTGGAGATAACAAGCTCAGAAACACACACTTTCAAGGTGAGGAAACTTGTTTTGGTATCAAAATAGGTCTACTTTGATGTTTTTAGGGGCACTTTTCAAAGATTTTGTGACAGTTTAATTTTTCTCATAAGGTCTTGTGTTGGTCCAAGGCGTTTTTCGTCCTAGATGGGACCCTCAGGCGACAATATTATCGTCTTCGTTCTCTTCTTCTGTGCTCTGTTGAACACCACCTCTCCTCCTCTAAACCTCACCTTCTTTTTCTAACTGAGACTCAGCTGTCTGAGGCAACTGACAGCAAACCCTTTTCTGTATCCTCCTACTTCTTCTATACTCATTTCAAAGCCAAAGGTGGCTGTTGTTATACGCAACAACTTATCTTGCTCGTGTTCCTGAACTCGATTCTTCTGAATTCTCTACACTCTGTCTTCGGCTTTCTTGTCATTCTCTGACTACATATATCTGTGCTGTTTACTTATCTCCTTTTTCTACTGACTATCAAAAATTCTTCGATTATCTTACTTCTACGATGGAACACATTCTATCCATTTCTCCTTTCTCTGAAATCTCCATTCTAGGAGATTTCAATGTTTACCACCACCTTTGGCTCTCCTCTCCTTTCACTGATCCACCTGGTGAACAAGCCTACATCTTTTCTATCCTTAATGACCTAGAGCAGCTTGTACAGCACCCTACCCGTATCCCAGACTGCCTTGGAGAGAGCTCCAACATACTTGACCTCTTCCTTACAACTAATCCTTCTGCTTACACTGTTAATCTTTTCTCTCCGTTGGGCTCCTCCGATCACAACCTTATCACCTTAACCTGTCCTATCACTCTGGTATGGCCTGTGGACCCTCCAGGGAAACGTCATCTGTGGCATTTTGGAGCCGCGGATTGGGAGGCCCTCAGGCAGTACTTCTTTGATTTTCCCTGGAATGATTATTGCTTCCATGGCTGGGAGCTATCTGAGTGTGCCTTGCGCATTACGGAGGTTATTCTCTCAGGCATGGAAGCATACATTCTTTTCTCATATCCTTTGACTAACACAAGAAAGCCTTGGTTTAATCACGCTTGTTCTAATGCTGTCTGCAATAAGGAGAGGGCTTACAAAAGATACCGGGGCCAATCCACCCCTGAATCACATCATCTTTACATTTCTGCCCAGAATCGTGCTAAGTCTGTTCTTCGCTCTGCTAAAAATAATTTCGTCCGTACTAAATGCTCTCAACTCTCCAACTCGAATTCTTCCCGCTCCTTCTGGCACCTTGCCAAAAACCTTTCTAACAACTTTACCTCATCATCCTTCCCTCCTCTTTTCTACTCTGATTGTTCTGTAGCTATTTCTTCTACTGATGAAGCAGATATCTTCACGTAGACTTTCTCCTCCAATTCCACCTTAGACGATTCCAGTGCTGTTCCTCCATCACTTCCTGCCTCTGACTTCCTCATGGCTGACATTAAAATTTCTTCAGTTGATCTATTTTCTGCCATCACTGGCCTCAGTACTAACAAGGCATATGGGCCTGATGGAGTCCCTCCTATTGTTCTCAAGAACTGTGCTTCTGTTCTTACACCCTGCCTAGGCAAACTCTTTCACCTTTGTCTGTCAACTTGTACCTTTCCTTCTTGCTGGACGTTTGCTCTCATTCAGCCAGTCCCAAAGAAAAGTGACCACTCCCAACCCTCCAACTATCGTCCAATTGCTTTAACGTCCTGTATTTCAAAAGTTTTCGAGTCAATTCTCAATAGAAAAATTTTAAGGCATCTCTCCTGTCACAATCTTCTTTCTGATCGTCAGTACGGGTTCCGTCGGGGACGCTCGACTGGCGATCTTCTCACCTACCTTTCAGACACCTGGTCATCCTCCTTTCGGGACTTTGGTGAAAGCTTTGCCATTGCACTTGACGTCTCAAAGGCTTTTGATCGAGTCTGGCATAAATCTTTAATTTCCAAACTGCCCTCTTACGGTTTCTGTCCTTCTATCTGTGCCTTCATCGCTAGCTTCCTTTCTGGTCGTTCTATAGCTGCTGTTGTAGACGGCCATCGTTCTTCTCCTAGATCTATTAACAGTGGTGTTCCTCAGGGCTCTGTCCTATCACCAACTCTCTTCCTTTTATTCATCATTGACCTTCTAAGCCGTACATCTAACCCTATCCACTCATACGCTGATGACTCCACCCTTCACCTTTCCATTCAGTTCTCACAACGCCCATCTCAGCAGTTACTTCAACAAACAAGGGATGAGGCTATGGCACACTTAGTGTCTGACTTGGCTCGTATCTCTGGCTGGGGTAAAAATAATCTTGTTTTTAATGCATCCAAGACTCAGTTCTTACACCTATCAACCCGTCAAAATCTTCCACAGGTATACCCACTAATCTTTAATAATATTCAGCTTAATCCTGCATCATCCTTGAACATGCTTGGGGCTTCATTTACTCGGGACTTATCTTGGAAAGATCATATTACATCTCTTGTAAAATCTGCTTCCAAGAAATTGGGTATGCTAAGCTGACTCCGTTATTTCCTTATCCCTGCACAATTGTTGACTCTATACAGGGGTTTTATCCGCGCCTGTGTGGAGTACAACTCTCATGTGTGGGGAGGCTCCCCACATACAGCTCTTCTCAATAGGGTGGAGTCAAAGGCTTTTCGTCTCACTAACTCGACTCCTCTTACTGACTCGCTTCAATCTTTGTCTCTTCGCGGCACTGTTGCATCTTTATCTCTTTACTATCGCTACTTTAATGGTCACTGCTCCTCTGAACTGTTTGCATGAATTCCTCCACTTCTACGACGGGCGCATAGCACCCATCTAGCAGCAAACTCTCATCATTTTTCTGTCCAATTGTCTAGTGCAAGAGTTAACCATTACTCCCAGTCCTTCATTTATGCAACAGGTCAACTCTGGAACTGTCTCCCTCTGTCTGTATTTCCTGCTGCCTATGATCTCCAGTCTTTCAAACGCAGTATGTCCACGCATCTCAAAATTAATGGATCTTGAATTTGACTCTATCTTGTATTTTGTTTTTCTCTTGGAGGGAACTGTTATTGATGACTCATGGCCTTTGGTTCCTTCTTCCTCGCATAAAATATATATATATATATATATATATATATATATATATATATATATATATATATATATATATATATATATATATATATACATATGTGGTGAGCTGCTTGAGCAGGTAGAGTGTTTTAAGTATTTAGGGTCACATGTTGCTGTGAATAGAAGAATAGATGCAGAAATGAAGTTTAGAATGAATGGATTAGGAAAGGTGCTAAGAGGAATGAAAAAAGTGTTTAGATGTCTTTCGCTTATAATGGATGTAAAGAGAAGGCTGTATGAGGGTGTTGTGATACCAACTGGATTATTTTGGGCTGAAATATGTTATATGGGTGTAGCAGAGAGGAAAAGTTTGAATGTAGTTGAAATGAGGCGTCTGAGGAGTACCAGGTATGTATGGAGTGACGCGCATGGATCGAGTGAGAAATCATGAAGTGCGAAGGAGAACTGATGTTGTGCGGGAAATGGCAGACTGAGTTGAGCAGAGGGTGTTGCGATGGTTTGGACATATGGATAGAATGGATAATGAGCGACTTGTGAAAAATATAACTAGATCTGATGTGAGAGGTGTAAGGCTGATAGGAAGACCACGAATTGGATGGATGGACAGTGCAAAGACAGCGTTGGATGCGAGAGGGATGTCTGTTGAGCATGGAAGAGTGGCTGTGCTTGGTAGAAATGATAGGAAAGAAATTGTGAATGAATAAATGATGACAGCCCTGAGGGGATATTCTCCCGCTTTTGGTCTGATCAGCTGATCAAGTCAGGTGCGGATAAGGGGATGGGTCCATTATGATGTGGCAGGGGTAAACCAGCTCTGCTGTCGGGCCCTACTGCGGATGTCACTGATTGCACTGCTCAGTTGACCCTCGTGAGGTGTGGTGCAATGACTATCTGTGCCTTCTCCCCTTGGGGCTAAGACGCGAATGAATGAGTTTGAGTGGATGAGTAAATTGGGAGTGTGTAGTCTTGTCCTGGCTACCTCCCTTTCCTTGGGGGAAGCAGCCTAGGTATATATATATATATATATATATATATAGGAATGTATGTATATCTGACCGGGTCATAAGATGCCTCAAAGAATTAAAGTCCAGTTTTCTTTTTAAAATAGAGGGGAAAACTTGCTCCTATATAAAGGAAGGAGAACTGCAAAATATTATATCTGTATCATGTCAGTAAGAGGTAGCACCTGGGCATTTTATATTGCAGCCCATATCTAGCACACTGTGACCGTGCACTACCCAGAACTCACCACGAGGATGTTGCTGCAAATGAGGATCCACACCTAACCCATCCCATCTACCCTTCCAGATTTACACTGCTTTGAAATCCTTCTTTGATTCGAATGCTGGCATTATTTTTCTTGATTTCAGTATGTTTCTAATATACTCATCTCTGTTTCTGTAACCATAAACTTTTGCAGATGCTTCAGTCACCAGCTTTACCATGCGTCCACGAGACTGAGTATGGCAAGGATACTTTAAACACAGCTCTTCCATAAGTTCAGGACTTTCAACCAAAGTATATAGTTCGTCAGTCAAATTCTTGAGGAGTGGTGGCTCTGTAACATCCACCACATCCCAGCCGATCATTTGAAGATTATGTTCTGCCCCCAGATTTATCCCTGGTACTTCGAATAGTTTTCTTTCTCGTCTCGGGTTGTTTCTTGCTGCTAGGATCTTCTTCACACCATCTCCTCTGATGTCAACATTTTCCTCGACTGCCATGCCCAAAAGCATGTTTTCCGGATGGGTATAGAAAGCATTTGTTTGAACAGCCCGCGTAGCAGCCCTATATGCTCCCAAGCATTCATCTTTCATATATTTGATATTGGTACTTGCATTGAATAGACGTTTTGGGCCATTGACATGGGAGGAATTTTTCTTAATCTCAAACCAGGTCGAAGCGTATACAGTCATCAAATATTTGGCTAATGTTCTCCACGGTTTGGAAGGAATAGGTACTGAGCAATACAGTCTTAAAATTCTTGCACATGCTGTCAGCCATCTTGAATGTGCTAATGGGACTGGTTCAGCTGAAGAAAATGATGCAGGTAATTTTCCAGATGACACTGTATACCATATAATCAGAATATATTTTTGATCCTAACTTAAATCTAGCTCTGAATATGTCACGTGTAACTTCTTCGCATCATCTACTGGGATTGGTTCAAATATTACCACAAGGAGGTTCCTAACCGTTTCTCCTATCTTCTTCCCAAGCTTTCCTTTGAATTCTGTGGACCTTGTGGTTTCACCATCCAAATGTTTAAATATATGCCGAAATGGAAGCTCACTGAAGTATAGCAAATATATAAGCCACTGCAATAGACGGTTAAGAAAGTCTTCAATCAAATTTATTGTTCCCCCCTTTGTCCCTGTGTTAACAGGTGTACCATCACACCCTATTGCAACAAACATCTCAGTCTTCAGCCCACAGTTCAACTGTAGCAGCTGCTGTTCCCCCATCAGGCATTACATGGTCAAGGTATTCAGTGCCTGGTCCTTTAACTAATATGTGTTCCTCAAGTTTGCTTATTTGGTGAATGGACATCACAACCATTTTCATCTTTTCTCTCCTCCACTGTTAATGTTTTGTCTTTTTTGCTTTTTTCATCAAAATACAGTGCTGTTATGTCATCCTTTCAATATGCTGAAGTCTTTCTCTGTCTGATTATCTGTCACATCTTACTTTTGACTTGTCTATAACTAAATTCTTGTTTTCATGTGAAACAAGTCCAGCACCCACCGAGAGGAAGTGGCAATTAAAGCGGCACCTCTAGAACTCACACCAAATCGATCAGCTTCTCTTGCAACCAGTTCACAGTTAATTCGCATTCTTGATGTCTTAATTTTTTTCCTCTTTTTTTTTTTTTTTTCATCTACACTCGGACAATATGTTTCATCTGTGCCATCACTTTCCAAACTATCATCAGTATCACTCATTTCCTCCATCCCACATTGACCTTTATGACAAATAGAACAGCACATTTTCACTTTGCAGTTCTATGCATCCCCTTTCCTTTTTGCTCGTTGTAGCAGGATTTTTGTTTCTTTTGTATTCACATTTCCAATGTACAGCTGTCTATTTCTTCTTTGATCTGAAAGGAACTCTCTTTCATTTACAAGCACCGTTCTTTTCTTTGAACACTTACTCTTCGAAGGATTTACATTTGCAACAGGAGATATCAAATAGCTCCATCAGCATATGAGTGTTATAGTTTTCAAGCTGTTTGTTGTAGCAGTCTTTCCCCTTGTTTTTCACTAGGATCTTGTACTTAGAATGGTTGTCCAGAACCAACTGTGTAATTCTTGTTAGGTGAACAGAATGAAGCTTTGTCCCAAAGACACTGAAGTTCTGATCCAAGATCCTTCTCTATTTCCTTCACAGATACAGATTTTTCTGTTTCAGCAAAAAGTGAGTGTCTTTCCACATCCCACTTCGGTAGAAGTTGCTTATCACCAATAGTTCTTAAAGTGCCAAAAATATCATGAGTTAAGGTAGACCGTGTAGTGTGAGCCATATTTGTAGTTCTCCAAGATATTTAGTTGTTAAGCATTAATACCTGAAAATTAAAAATATAATATGAGAGCAAAGAATAGCTAATTTAAAAAAAAGGAATACAAGATCTGACCTATAAGACTCCTACAACGGCACTGATGCGCCAGAGTCAGCTAATGGCGAGATATTGACAAGGCAGGCGCCACCTCAATATGAACATAGATTACACCAGACTTTTGCATACATGATACTCTCATTGTGGATCAACTTTTCTTTGTTATTACAATTTAAAATTCACAAGTTGGATCTTTCGACCTTGTCGAATATTGTACATACATACGAGTATATATATATATATATATATATATATATATATATATATATATATATATATATATATATATATATATATATATATATATATCCCCGGATAGGCGAAGGTGTTTTGTAGTAACACCACAGGCATACCAAGGTATAATTCACCCTGCCCTGGAAGAAAAAAAAATGTTCTGATCAATATTTATTCATGAAACTTGGTATGAGTGTGGAATAACCTCTCATATTCGCGCTGGGTATTAAAGAAAATTTAATGAGCGGTAGCAATGTAAGAAAAAATCTGATATTTAAAAACAACAACAACAACAACAACAACCAAGTTCGAGAGCTGATAGCAAAATATATATAAGAATAAAAACTTTTTTTTGTCCTTAATTTATACTCCTTGCCTGCATCCTCAAAACCTCCTAAACACAGGTTGCTAGCTCCTCTTTTATCAGAAAACCATGGGTGAAAAATACTACTCACACAATAGGCATAGCCGGGTGAAAATCACCCTACCACTGTAAACAATATATGAAGACTGAGGTGTAGAGCGTCACCCACCCAGCAAACACCGAGTCTCAAAACACAATGCAGCTACTGGGAGAGAGAATGTTTTGGAGATAATGGAACCATGTGTATAATACAGTGTTGTAATATCACCAGATGCATTTCACCCAGGTGTGCCTGTCCAGGGATAAATATATATATATATATATATATATATATATATATATATATATATATATATATATATATATATATATATATATCTATATTGCCAGATGCCTCAATCCCGTTTGGGGTGGCCACAAACAAAACGCCTCCACGTCGCCCTGTCCCCCGCCATTTCACTGCTCTCCTCCCAACTCACACCCCCCGCTCTCATATACCTCTCCACCCCATCCCTCCATCTCATCCTCAGTCTCCCCCTCCCTCTTCCCCCCTCCACCTCACTCACATACCCTCTCTTCGTCAGTCTTTCACCTTCCATCCTCTCCACATGGCCAAACCACCTCAGTGTGTTCCTCATATATATATATATATATATATATATATAACATGTAATAAGCGTCCACACTGAAAGTGTGGAACGTGTTCAAGTGAGCGAGGAAGCACGTAGGCAGTGCTAAATTTTGTCTCATGTGGTTCATCGTCTTCCTCTGATTTCTTGACCTCAAAATACTTAAAAGAATTTACTAGATTACACCAAAAATATTTCCTCACACTTCATAAAAGCAATACTCCTCTTGTATTAATTTTAGGTCTAGGGCCAAACAGAACGTATTATATGTTTTGAAAAGGCAAAGTCTGGTTGCTCTCAGCATTTGTCGGAATAATGCTGCCCACGCAGCCTTAGACCGTTACTTCTTGTGCAGCCAGCTGTTACGTTAACCTGCCTTATAAAAATCGTTCCCTCGGACTTATGGTTTGTCCATAAAATGATAATGATTGAGGATTTTTATGCGATTTCCAAATTTGTCTGTCTTACTTGAAACTTCAGTATTGGCTAAGATATCCAAAAACGTTCACTACTGTCTTACAGAGTTTTCCTCCCTACCTCTGCCCCCATTTCTTATTGATGCGATAAATCTTTCACTCGGGTATATACAGTGTGATATGTTGGGGGTCCAAACTGTGACTAAATTTGGTGTTTTCGCTCGCTTCCCTCGCTCTAACGGTAATATATAAATCTGTATATGGATTTATATCTATCTGTCTATATGTATCTACCCATATCTCTCCATGTATCTATCTCTGTCTCTCTTTCTATCTGTCTATCCATCTCTCTCTCTCTCTCTCTCTCTCTCTCTAAAACATGTAATAGGCGTCCACACTGGAAGTGTGAAACGTGTTCAAGCGCGCGAGCGAGCACGTTAGGCAGTGCTGAATATTGTCTCACGTGGCTCATCGTCTCCCTTTGATCTCCTGACCTCAAAATACTAAAAATACTAAAAAGCATGACGGAGAGATAGTGGATGTTGAAGATGCGCAGATTGACATGGGAGGAAGGTAGAGTCCCGGAGGATTGGAAGTCAGGTATAATTATTCCCTTATACAAAGGAAAAGGGCAAAAAGAAGTGTGTGGTAATCATTTGTCTTCTTAGTGTAATAGGAAAAGTGTATCGTAGGATACTTATTGAAAGAGTTAGGGAAATAACAGAGGAATTAGTTGGAGAAGAATAGGAAGGCTTTAGGAAAGGAAGAGGTCGTGTAGATCAGATATTCATTCTTAGATCTTTAGTGGAAAAGATGCTAGAGAAGGGAAACAAGGGAAAGAAGTTGTATGCGGCCTTCAAGGATTTGGAGAAAGCATATGACAGGGTGGATAGACAAGGATTGTGGAAAGTATTAAGAATATATGGAGTAGATAGGAAGTTGTTGAATGCTGTGAAGAGTATGTATGATGGTGCTAAGGCTGCAGTGCGCGTGGATGGTAAACTGAGTGAATTTTCCTCTTTGAAGGTTGGATTGAAACAGGGATGTGTCATGTCTCCATAGTTGTTCAGTCTGTACATGGATGGGGTAATAAAAGAGATACAAGGTAGGGCAGTGGATGTTGGAGTGGCCCTAGTGAGAGAGGGTAGTGTTTGGAAACTCCCTGTACTGCTGTTTGCAGATGATACTGTGTTGTTAAGTGAAGACGAAGGGGAACAGCAAGGCTTGGTGGATGAGTCTGGGAGAGTGTGTAAGAAATGGAATCTAAAGGTGAATGTAGGGAAGAGTAAAGTTATGGTCTTAGAGAGAGGTGAAGTCAGTGAATGTACAGTGAGGTTGGATGGTGGGGAAATCGAAAATGTGATTACGTTTAAGTACTTGGGGAGTGTGACGAGTAACGATGGAAGTTTGGAGGGTGAAGTGCTTGAAAGGGTACAACAAGGAAGAAAGGTTGCTGGTTCCTTGAAGGCAGTGATAAGAAACAGGGAAGTGAGCATGGAAGTGAATAAGTTACAACGTGACAGTATTGTGATACCAACTCTAACGTATGGAAGTGAAGCTTGGGCGTTGTTGGAAAGACACAAGTCAAGACTGAGAGCAGTGGAAATGAGTTATTTAAGAGGAGCCTGTGGAGTCACGTGGAGAGACAGGCTGACAAATGAGGATATAAAGAAGCGCTGTGGTGAGGATATGGATGTGATAGGAAGCGTTAGGAGGAACACACTAAGGTGGTTCGGCCATGTGGAGAGGATGGAGGGTGAGCGACTGACGAGGGGAGTGTATGTGAGTGAGGTGGAGAGGGAGGAGAAGGCCGAGGATGAGGTGGAGGGATGGAGTGGAGAGGAATTTGAAAGAGGGGGGTATGAGTTGGGAGCAGAGCAGTGAAATGGCGGGGGACAGGGCGACGTGGAGGCGATTTGTTTGTGGTCACCCCGTACGAGATTAAGGCGTCTGGCAATATATATATATATATATATATATATATATATATATATATATATATATATATATATATATATATATATATATATATATATATATGTATTGTATGTATACCGTATATATATGGTGGATGAGTTTGGGAGAGTGTGTAAGAAACGGAATCTAAATTTAAATGTACGGAAGAGTAAAGTTATGGTCTTCGAGAGAAGTGAAGTCAGTGAATGTACAGTGAGGTGGGATGAGGAGGAAATACAAAATGTGAGTGAATTTAAGTACCTGGGTAGTGTGATGAGTAAGGATGGAAGTTTGGAGGGTGAAGTGCTTGAAAATTTACAACAAGGAAAAAAGGTTGCTGGTTTCTTGAAAGCAGTGATAAGAAACAGGGAAGTGAGCATGGAAGTGAAAAAGTTACTACATGACAGTGTTGTGATACCAACTCAAACATCTGGAAGTGAAGCTTGGACCTTGTTGGAGGGACGGAAATCAAGAGTGAGCGCAGTGGAATTTATTTATTTGAGAGGAGCATGTGCGGTCACATGGAGTGACAGACTGAAAAATGTTAAAGTGAAGGAGCGTTGTGGTGTGGATGTGGATGTGATAGGAAGCGTTAGGAGAAAGACAATGTGTTTTGGCCATGTGGAGAGGATGGAGAGTGAGAAACTGACGAGGAGAGTGTATGTGAGGTGGAGGGGGGTAGACGGAGGGGGAGGCCAAGGATGAGATGGAGGGATGGAGTAGAGAGGTATAAGAGAGGGGGGTGTGAGCTGGGAGCAGGGCAGTGAAATGGCGGGGGACAGGGTGACGTGGAGGCGATTTGTTTGTGGTCACCCCTTACAGGATTAAGGCGTCTAGCAATAATATATATATCATTCATTCATTGCCAGACACCATGTATCCCAGACGGGGTGGCTAAGGGCTTAGGGTTAATTGTTTTACAGGGAGGGGCACTAATCCTCCACCAACCCCACTTGACACGTAGGGATGCCAACAGCATCTGGTGTTCCCAGGCGGTCACCCATCCAAGTACTAACCAGACCCAACGTTGCTTAACTTCGCTGATCGGACGGGAAGCGGTGTACTCAACGTGGTATGGCCTTTGGCATATATATATTGTGTGTGTGTGTGTGTGTGTGTGTGTGTAACTGTTACGGTCTCAACCATGAATAGCTGATATATTTACCTGAAGATAATGCAACACATAAGGAAGGAAAAATTTGTTTAAACTCACAAGTAACTGATTTAGCTAACGTTACAAGAGACAATTAAAACTTCAGAATTATGAATTAAAATTCTCTAGCCAGTATTTTCCATAGCCAACAACTATACGGCCCAATCAGCTAGGCAAGTATTTTAATATGAAAACATCACTTTCTTAAGTAAGGAAAATAGAGCGGAGCACTGATGAACACGCAGAGCGTTTAAAACTAAAACTTATCTGATATTCTGAAAGCACAAATGAAGTTTCAGGAGAGGACTGGTTAATATTAAAAGAACAAAACCTAATGGTTCTGAAATGGGAGGAAGTATGAACACTATTAATATGTCCCATGGCAACTGCCGATTCGTATATTATATGACTCTTCTCCCTTCCAACCATGGGAAGGATGGTTGCTTTACCATGATAACACCCAGAGTGAAATGTAGGTGTAGCGCATCGCGATGTCGAGACCACGCCCAAGGTGTATAAACTGATCCTCGTAACACATTCCCTCCTGGAGAAAGAAATATTTTCCAATGGGAAAATTTCTATTCCCAGCCGGCATGGGATAAACAGTCAGCTTTTACATTTCTAACTGCCCTGAGATATCTTTTCTGCAAAGCTAACCCTTGCAGGTTTACTGTAGATGCCTGTGGCTCAGGCGCTGGTTCTTATCTCCAAACTTGGGTAATTAGGTAAAGAGGTGATGGTCCGTAAACACTGCAACTGATCCATTCCTGCATTCACATACACTGCAGAATCTACATGAGAAAGTGCAAGTGAAAGCAATTCTTGTTCGATGCTGGAATAATTCTTTGAATTGTGTTAAATAGTTATTAAAGCCTGTTCGATTTCATCTGAGAAGGGGGGAGCTTTTGACAGCTGCCACCTGATAGGTTGTCCGAGTGCATTCATTAGAAACGATGCATTTTAAATAATTTTAATTATAAAGGTTACAATAACCGTTTGACGGTAAGGCTGCTGAAGTAAAATGGATGTATCACCATTTTGATTAATTTAAAAACGAGTCCTAACAAAGTCTATCAGAGAGCCTAGATACATGTGCAGTTGTCAGTTCTGTCAAACATTTTCGGACAAATATTTTTTTCGCATGTTAAGACAAATTACAGAAAATTCTACCTCATCATTAAGACTATGTTGTTTTGACAGGAGAACTGAAAATTTCACACGTATCTAGACCCTCTGACAGAGTTTGTAAGGCTTCATCTTTAAATTAATCTATGCAAATTACAATAACGATATATAAATTTTAATTGATCAGTCTAGTCATCAAATGGTTATCGTAACTTTTATAATAAGCATAGGCAATGCTACTCTGCTGCAACCCTCCACCTGACCAAACTCATACCCCCACCTCCCTGCACACCTAACCAAGCGCATAATGGTCCTCGCCCCCCTCCCCCTAATCTTTTCTTCTTAACCCTAGAATACATACGTGGGCGTATCACACCTGACGCGTACCCGAGTTCACATGATCACCTAGTGGGTTATTGTCTGAGACGGCTGGGCACCCAGATACCCTCCTTCCACGTGTTGCCCTAGTAGGGAGAGGTAGTGTTGCTCTGCTCTCTTTGAAGGAAATTTCCATATCGGCGCCCTTGGGTATCTTACACCCATCGTATGTACTCCCGTACATATGTAACACAGAGTTTGTCATATCCAGCAAGGAATTTAAGTATGATTTCTAAAGTGCTTTTCCTTGCAGGAAGTGAATATTTCTTAGAACGCAGATATTTCTTTGTGAACTGTGAAATCATGGCCCACCATTTATTGAGTGATGAAGAACCTGATAAAATAATGAACACCACTGGGTGCTAAGAATCAGAGTCCACCTGTCCAGTGCCGGGAGTGCCCTGTTCGGACTGACAGGAAGACATGCTTCCGGTGCACCAAATATCAGAAAGCTGTCTGCCTGGGGCATTATTACCCTGTCTGTGGTGATTGTTTCTGAGTCCAAGTAAGTGCTCATGATTTTGAGAATTGTCAAGGAAAATTTGAACAAATTATTTTCTCACGGCCATAAATACACCACAAATGACAAATAGCAACTATTTGGGATTGCATACCACTGTGTTTTGCAATTATGAGGTTTCAGTAGTAAAATAATAACATTCACTACTCAAGAAATGACATTTCCTGATAATTGTAAGTTCTATCTTAGTTACCCCCTAAAACAAGGTTGTGGGGATGGGTGGGTGGTCAAAATCACTGGGTAAAGCCTTAGAGAGGTCCAAATACCATGTAGTGTTCGATTTCAAGGGTTTGGGATTGCATGAAAAATTGCCAATCTTTGTACTCCATTTTTTTACTCTAAAAAATATACCCCATTTTTTGTCTACCTCCACCACGGCCCACCGTGAGTTTGTAAGGATTAGAGTGCCATATGCTGCAGCGCCCATGACCCAGGAGTGTGTGTGCAAGTGCAGAAGTCCGCAGCTCCTGTTTAAAATTTTCCACATTTTTTTTTTTAGTTACATCAGAATTTCTCCCCATTTTTGATACTTTTTTTTCAAGTTACCACTTAACGTTTAAGATATCATACAAACTCATTTACATAAGGTTCAAGTGAAAGTACAAAGCTTGTATTTTTTATATATGTACTTGGTTTTACTAAATTTGGATTTTCACATAGGTGTATGACTTTCCGAAAAATGGGTTTATCAAACCCAGCGTATGTATTAAGATGCAGTAAAATTAGTGTATGTATTCTAGGGTTAAAGTGGGTGTGAGGAGAACGCCTTGAGGACACATAACCTGGGCCCTTCAGATTCCTTGCGCAGGTCACATTGAATTATTTTTTTTACATTCTAATCATTAAAAAATAAATAAATAAATAAGACACAACATTCTACCCTTCACAAGGCACCAGTTCACTGTAAAATACATAACTATGTGAAATTTCATTGCTTTTAGAGAATGCTTTCTGAGTTCTGGCCCAGAAACGAGATTTCTTTGCCCGGCCGGCCCCTCTGCCGCCCAGCTCTATGGACGGGCACCTATTGATCCCAGTGATAACAACTCCCTCCTCTGACTTTGTTAGGTGGAGGGTGAAATTTATTTGAACTACATCGTTATAAATGAATGCACAGAGTACCAATCTAGTGCCAGCTTTCAAAAGCTTATGATTCGTCTCTTTTTAAACGAGATTAAATGGGCTATAAAACAGCATACGGGAAGGTCAGTCCCCTGGTTGCCATCATACAGCAGCACCACGCCAGCCCTTAAATTGCTGACATCCATGGCCCCATGGCTAACTTTAATGGCTTACTAAAATCAGGTGCCGGCAAAATAGGATGACCAGACAATGTGTTCCTGGCTTTACATGAGTTTTCTAACAGGCTTCCTTCCAGTCATAGTTCTCGCACTTATTTGTTTTTAGGAAATTAGTTCAGGATGCTACAAAATCCAAGAAACTGGCAATAAGAAGGGGCACTGAGAGTGTACAACGCCTGGTCCCACCATCTGGTCTAAGGTCGAATATCTGATTTTGCCCTGTGACGTTGACCATTCTCGCACGGAACTGGGGGGGCGAACATGAGGCGCATGGCCCCCAATTTCCAGTAGATCAGTGATACTTAAAATGAACGACCAGTGTTATGTACCAAAGTCTATACGTTTGATATTTTTTTACACTTGCCTTTGTCTATATCATTGTACTTCAGTGATGACTACCAGTAAAATAAAAGCACATTTTCATTTTTTCATTACTTAAATGATTCTTGTGATAATATTGGTAGGAATCACACACACACACACCTTTTCCCATAATGCTGGATTCGGCCCTGCCTTTGACATATTGCTCTCAAAATCTTCATTCTTGTCTAATCCCTCGCTGTTCCACTAACTCTGGTTCAAATCAGATCAGCCTGTGTTGGCTTGCCCAGTATCCATGACATTTGACCTTTCCTTGAGGCATTAACCTCTTACTAATTGTTCTCAAAACTGAACTCCCTCTTTCTTATTTTTACCTGAGCACTTCATCAAGGAGTAGTGTGCATAGAATATTACTGTTTAAGTTGACCTTGCAGTGTGACCTTAACCTTTGACTATTTGCTCAGCTTTCACACCAAGTTTAATTCAAACCAAATTAAGCTGGTATAAGCTATTTTGCTCAAATACAGACACAGGGGCCGAAAATTGTCCTTGCCTTTTGACCAGGACCCTTGACTTATTGTTCTCAAAATATAATCCCTTCTTTCATGTCTGACACTTAACTCTTTCACCATGTTCACATCAAATCAGATCAAAACTGTTTGAGCTGACCCTGCCTTTTGATCTTGGCATTACTTTGCCTGTGATCCTGTCCTTAAAAGACTGTAAACACAATATTACTTTGCACTCAGATATCTGTAACAATCAGAATTCCTGGATCCGAAGCCAAACAGAGCACGTGATTTTACTGGAATTGTTCGTTTGGAATCTGTTGATTCCGGGTGGTCCCTTGTTGTTCTGCGTTACTCTTTTTGTGTGTGAGCGTGTATAATATTTAAATCGAAAGCCTCAGTAAAGAGTCTCGAGATTCATGTTCAAGTAAATACATGGTAATTTTCAGGTCAATTTGCTCACACAAAAAAAAAAAAAAAAAAAAATCGCGAGGGCGTGACAGCAAGCAGTGCCAAGAACAAAAACAGTATAACTGGGACAAAACAGAAAATACAAAGCCTTTTTTCATACGCCAAATATAATAAGTTAATTTAAGGAAATTATAAGTTTTCGGGTCAAAAAGTCAACCAGGAAATGGCCTGTAAGGCAAAAAAAAAAAAAAACTGCACAGTCCATGTTAAATCCACTCCATTCATCTCCACTACCACCGATACTACAGTACATTGCACACACACACACACACACACACACACGTTTTGTGTGTGTGTGTGTGTGTGTGTGTGTGTGTGTGTGTGTGTGAAATGTAATGTCTGTGGTAGTGGCGTGGAGTGGAGTGTATTTTGACATAATATTTCAGATAATTTCCTTGTTGGCTTCCTGTTCATTTCCTTCAGTGTGTGTGTGTGTGTGTGTGTGTGTGTGTGTGTGTGTGTGTGTGTGTGTGTGTGTGTGTGTGTGTGTGTGTGAGAGAGAGAGAGAGAGAGAGAGAGAGAGAGAGACGGACAGACAGACAGACAGACAAACAGACAGATAGCAATTTCCAAGGCTAAAGTGAATGATTGATGTACGGTTCAGTTCTTCCGGCACTGTGTTGATTGTTTCCTAACCTTATTGTTTCCTTTTTCTTAATTCTCTTAGTGGTACATGGTGGCGACCATCATCCACTCATTCAGTGTAGTGCTGCCTACTTCTTCCTTAGGTGGTTCTTCTAGGACTAGGTAGTTCTACATTGAGTTATAAACCTAATAGTTTCCTGTAAGCCTGGAAACCATCCACAAAGCTGGTTGGTAACCATACAGCCAACTAGTGGTGTGGTGTTGAGCTTCCTATGGTGTCCCTGGTAGCTGCGTGAAGAGGCGCAAATGTGGTGTCCATCCAGGAACCAAATACCACACTCTTCCCCGCGCCTCAATGAGACAAGGCGTTATTTGCTGCAAGGGACTACCGGATCACTGCATGGGATGACCCTGCAGGGAGGTTTGCTTGCTTGTGGTTTATGGACCTACTCAACCAGACAGCCCGGGGTTATTCTACTGCTACTACTACCACTACTACTACTACTACTACTGCTTCTACTACTACTACTACTACTACTCCTGTGTCTGCATCTTATCATCCAATTATTAGTGGGAGATAAATTATGACCATGATGATGATAATGATGATAATGATGGTGTTAATGATGATTTATCTATCTCTTTATTGTCAGAGACCTTAATCCTGTAAGGGGCTGCCACAAAGAAATCGTCTCCACGACACCCTGCCCTCTGCCATTTAGTTGTCTTCCTTCCAACTCACATCCCTGCCTCATACTCGTATATCTTCCCACTTCATCGCTTCATCTCATCCTAGATCTCTCCCTCCTCCTTTCCCTCACCATCTCACCCACATACGGTATTTAAGTAAGGCTCTTGTCCTCCAGCCTCTCCACATTGCCAAACTATCTCGGGATAATTCTCCTAACACTTTCAGTCACGTTTACACCAGCATCACAACCCTGTTTTACTCCCTCATCTCTCTCTCTCTCTCTCTCTCTCTCTCTCTCTCTCTCTCTCTCTCTCTCTCTCTCTCTCTCTCTCTCTCTTTCTCTCTCACTCATTCAACTCACTTCCATTTCTCTCCTTGACTAGTATCCTTCCAACAGGTCCAAGTTTTATTTCCCTGTGTTAGAGTGGGGATCACATTACTGTCATGCAGCGACTGTTTTACTTCCATTCTCATTTCCCTATTCCGTACCACCGTTTTCAGTGAACCAACAACCTATATACCCTGCTGTGTCCTTTAATCACTTCATCCTCTAACTTTCACCCTTATTTATCACACTGCCCAAGAACTTGAATGTGTTCACATTCTCCATATGGTTACCATCCAGCCTTACGTGCATGCTGTTGCATTACTTCTTTCAGAAACCACAACTTTACTCCATTCTACACTCATTTTTACATACAGTTTCGTACATACACCCCCGAACTCAGTCACCAAGCCTTGCAGCTCACATCATCTTCACTGAATAACATAGCATTGTCAGGAACCAGGAGTACAGAAAGTTACCACATTCTACCCTCTCCCATTAGAGACGCTCCAGCATCCACTGCCCTATCTAGTATATCTTTTATGACTCCATGAATTACTAATTGAACTACCAAGGAGACATGGCACACCCCTGCTTCAATATGACATTCAACTAAAACAAGACACTTAATTCACTATCCACACACACTGCAGCCCTCGCGTCTTCATGTATATCTTTACAGCGTTCAACATCTCCCCATCTACTCCATAATTATATAATTAATACCTTCCACATTCCCTTTCTATCCGTTGTTATAGGCTTCCTCCAGTTCATGAAGGCACTATGCAACTAAGTTCTTATCTCTATGTACTTTTCCACTAATAAACTTAAAAAGAATATCTGATATACGCAGCTTCTTCCCTTTGAATGCCCTCTTTTACTTCTCCAAACCTTTCCTCAGTTATTTCCCTAACTCAGTCGATAAATTTCCTACCACATAATTTCCCATTAAACTTGGAAAACAAATACCGATATGACTGCCACGCATTTCTCTTATTCCTTTTCCTTTGTATGAGGAGGCAGTTATATCTGGCTTCAACTCTCTCCTAGACCCTTCCTTACATCAGGCCAGTCTGTACATCTTCCATATCCATTCAATCACTAATTCTCCCCAGTAATTCAACATTTCACCACACCCTCCACCAATTCCTGGGACCTTCCTCATTCTGACTCTCTCGTGTTTCTAATATTTCCGTTTTACTGATCTCTTCCTCCCTACTCGCTTCTTTTTTTCTCAGCCATTCTCTACTGCTTTTACTTGTGCTACTTTCGTTCTCTATATTCAACAAATCTTTATATTGTGTTCTTCATCCGCTAACTCCACCAACAGTCATCCATTTTTATCTTTCACTCCTCCAATGCGCCCTTTATCAACACCTTTCCTTTCAGGCCTCCTTCCAAAAGAGTTTCTTATATTCCTCCTTTTTACATTCAGATTTCTTCCAAAATCCTCATCCACTCTTTTCTAACTCTCTCTAACTAGTCTTTTCACATTTCACCTCTTCTCTACATGTAACTTTCTTTTCCCTCTCTCTTCATCGTCCACTGCTCTGTTTCCCATCTAGTCATCATATGCTTTCTTCTCTACTACCGCTCGTTTAATCTCTTCATTTCACCATACTGTTCCTTGTACTCCCTTCTGTCTCCTCTTCACCCCACATACTACCTCACATGCTACACATGTTACGATGATGATGATGATGATGATGATGATTATGATAATGAGCAAGATTACGAAGAGAAACATGTGAAGATCCTCCTATCTACGGTATCTTAAGAGAAAAGGATGGGTTAAACTAATGCCTATCAACCACTCCTGGGTAAATGAGGTAGACAGTTATTAATATCCGGTAAGTTCCATTCTTACATAACAGTTTCAACAAGCAACAAGTGATGCTATATCCAGGTCCCTAATTGTGCTGCTGGGTAAAGAATGATAAAGGAAGAAAACACTTATTCAACACTCCCCATCACTCCACAATAACACATCCAAGGAAAAGTGCACCAATAATCAATTAGTTGCTCTGTGATACACGAATAATAAAGCATATATCGACGTGGGTCCAATTCTCAAATTCTGCGGAGCTACAATTACTGATGATCTTATGGATGAATTACGAGGGAGACAAATTTCGACTATGATGTGATACAATAAACTACGGCCACCTGTTGTATTCGAAATGTGGCCTGTCAACGCACAGCCTTCTCCACCCTGACCCGATGCGTATACGGATATACACGTATATATAGATATAGATATAGATAGATAGATAGATAGAGATGGATAGAGATAGATGCATACATAGATAGACAAATAGATATAAATAGACATAAGTATATAGATACATAGATGTGTATATAGATAGACAGGTAGCTAGATAGATAGATAGATAGATGGATGGATAGACAGATACATCATAGCCTACTAATTTGAGCCTGGCATGATGCATTCTCCATCACATCCGCCTCATATTACGACTTCCGGGAACCAAACTGTAATCAACGATTTCCTGGTTCGTTCTCGATAAGTAGCTTAATAACACGGAAGTGCCTCGTTCCTCCTTTTTGAGAACAATACCTGACGTCAGCTTTTTTTCTGCAGTCGATTTACGTCTCTAAGCTGGCCTTTTCTGGAGGTCGTACTGGTAAACATTGTTCACCATAATTTCCATGCAAGATTGCTTGCTTATATTTTTATCGCCACCCGTATAATTACTTAACTTTTCACACACACACACACACACACACACACACACACACACACACACACACACACACACACACACACACACACACACACACACACACACACACACACACACACACACGCACGCACGCGCGCGCGCGAACAAAAGAATGTACGTAAAAGTGAAAAATTCGACTAAAGAATGAGGATTATCAAGAATGATTTTTTGGGAACTTGTTTATAATACAACCTGAGGCCGTCAACATAAATTCTCCCAAGCTTAAGTGGTGAATAAGACTGTATATTTGCCTGTCTTCACTCACACCATGTTCAGATATTACCCTTCATCTGACAAAGTCAGGAAGGTATTGTTATCACTGGTGTCCGTCCGTAGAGTTGGGAGGTAGGGAGCAGAGACTTTCGTTTCCGAAGCAAATCTCAGGAAGTATTATGTTTAGAGTCATGAAATATCACATAGTAATGTGTCTTATAGTAAACTTATGCCTTTTGATTGGTAGAGTGTTGTGTCTTAAGTAAGTTTTTTGAAAAAAAAAAAAAAAAAAAATCTCAGATTTCAATGGGACACGAGCAAGTAATCTGAAGCCAGAAATGAAAAACTATTCGCTAGAGAGTCATGAAATTTCACAGTTATGTGTCTTATACTGAACTGGTGCCTTTTGTTGGGTTGAACGTTGTGTCTTAAGTAGTTTTCTTTTAATAATGAAAATGTAAAAAAAATATATATTTTTTTTCTTGGAACTTTCAGTGCTACCTGTAGTCTTTGCGTTATACATGAAGTGGGGGGGCTGAGTGCCGTTATGAGCTTGGTTAGGTGTGCAGGGAGGTGGGGGGTATGTGCTTGGTCAGATGGAGAGTTGCAACAGCGTAGTATTGCCTATGTTTCCACAATTACAGTCACCATTACTGTACAGAAATTAAATCTTACAAATTAAAAAAATCTCTAATAATATTTAATTGTTGTGGAGACTCGGTTACCTGGTAAACTGGTTTGAATCCCTTATAAATACAGCCTTTAATAAGATCTATTTTAAGTATGATACATTTCAACCATTTCGCGGTGAAAACGCTCCATCAAGTTGGAAAGAAATTGCCTTAAATTGTAATACCGAAGTATGATATCAACATGACAGGGGCATGTCTAAAATATTTCTTTTATTAGGGTGAGTGGAAGACTTCAGTTAACCTGGGCACTATAATGATATTCGTCACCATCATCGTCATCGTCATTTCCATGATAATCACGATTATCAGTACTACCAACAGCCTCATCATCATTACCATCATCTTTATCGGTTACTTACCTGAGGATGCAGTGAGGAAAAAAAAAAAAAAAGAGGGGGATGAAGTCCGAAGTATTATTTTCTTGCTCTTACGATGGGAATTTGTCAGGCTTTGGAAGAAGGAAGACCCTGATAATGTCAAAAAGTTAAAACCATCTATCAGTCTATACTCTAGTCCTTTATTGCCCATCAGGAGCGTACGGGCCCGGGGCTGGGCTTATCTGTTCCGACATTTACGACGATGGTGATCAGCGTCGCTACTCCCTGAGTAGCATTATGTATGCAGTATAACCAAACTTTCTCTCAGATGAAAAGCCAACCAGGGGTACATTTAGGTCAAATGTTCTTAACTTTTTTCCCACCAGGTACCCCCTGAGTTATCAGACCATCGACCCGTACACCTACTTACCTGACACTGGATTTAGAATGGTAAAATATTAAGACTAATTCAGTATACATTGGTACTACAGGGGATATTGTCAAATGACTGAAATTGTAATGGCATTAATGAACAGTTAAGTATTATCATCATAGTGATATAAACTGATACTACTCGTACACAGGAATGAAACTATAGTTCCGTCATGAAGAAAATAAACATTAACATTAATTCAGTGTAGAACGATTCCGTCTACTGTAAGATCAACGAAATTATATTGACTTCATTTGACAAGCACGCATTAACACCCTATTTTAAACACGGAAACCGGTGTTAAACTTCAGTGTGAAGGCTGTGCCTGTTTTGTGCAAACAAGTTTCTCAGTTCGAGGAACAGTAGACTATTAAACATACTCGACAGTCATGCTCCACATTAAGTCATGTTCGGTGTTAAGTTTTTATATTCAGCAGCGTTGATGATCTTACTCAGCAAAGACATCAGAGCAGCATCAGTTATAGCAGTGTCATCCTAACTCATTTTAGACTATAGAACTTGGTCAGCAGAAGTGTTGTAAGTGCATCTTTTGCAACAAACTCGTTCACCAGTGCTCTACGAATTCTTCTTGTACCTTATCTCGGAGAAATTGCACGTTGTCAGCGAATGAATTTCATATCAATTTTGATTCCAACTTGCTCAGTTAGGGGAAATAAGACTGGAATTTTATCCACAGGGAAGAAGGATGTGTTTGCACAAGGTGCACTAATTCTAGTTTTCCAGTGCCGTTGCTTTTATCTAGTGCCTCACTGAAGTCTTCAAACATGATAAGATTTTCGTTTTTGATCTTCCCTTCTCACAGCTCCAGCTTCTTGTTAAATACTGAAATTATACTTTCTCCATGAAATCAATCACTGTGGTAAAGCGGCTTTGCAGGGGTAATTTGAAGAGTTTAGACGCAAGAATAAGTCCTTCAAGTAGGCAAGCTTTTGGAGCTACTGGTTATCTGTCAATTTCTTGGTGAACTCAAGCCACTTTGTATTGTTGTCACGTCTGATGAATTTGGAAAGTTCTCCCTTCAGTGACTCTACTCTTGATACCACATTCCCCCATGACAACCAGCGAACCTTGGCGTGACACGGTAACAGCTCTTCATAGACTCCAAACTCTTGAATTTCGGCGTGAGTGACAGTTCTTTATGTGCGCAAACTCTTGGCACAGTAGGTGGAAGAGTTGTGTTTTTAGGGGACTTGACTTCATGATCTCCACCATGTGTACAGCATCATCAAGTACTGACCTTTACGTTGGTGGGAGAATTTTAGATGCCAGAGCATATCTATGGTGCATACGGTGAAGATGTCTTGTTTCAGGATTCGTCTCATTCGCGCTTCCTTGAAACCCTGACTGACGGCTAAGGAAAGTTGGTGCTCCGTCAGTGGTGCATGCACATATATTATTCCAAAAAAAAAAAGAAAAAAAAAAGAAAAAAAACACCATCTAAAAAAATGACACTCCATGGAAGATGTCCTCACCTATTTTAGTTGACTCCAAAGCATGACAGAAGAAGAAATCCTCCTTGAAATCTCCACCACTGATGTGTTCTACAAACACAGGATTTGGGCACAAGACTACGTCAGCTGACTACAGTTGAGTGGCAAATTTGCCTAAAGATGCCCCTTTTATTTCAGCAGTCACTTCAGACATTTTCAATATATTGTACCTCGATGAACAGTATCATTTGAGAGGGGTATTGATGTGTCCTTCTGCTCAAGATCACATACAGTAACACAGCTGACTAAACCTTTTCAGCAAAGAACTATTAACGTTTCAGAAATGTTGTGACTTTTTTTTTTTAAGTCTTATGCAGTTCTTAATGATACCATGTACGGTGCACATAACCCAGAATCATTTTGTTTATTGAACTGTCCCGAACGATCAAAGCTGGATCACATCAGTCCGTCTTTTTGCTTGAAGAAGGCAGCATCCTACATTTCTGATTCAGATGACAATTAGTCAAACGTAGCTTGAGAAAGCTTGATTTCATGCACTCCACTGATAAAACTTTGTGGCATATAACACTGTGGAAAATCACAACTGTTTTTGACGATAGTAGAGAATCCATACTGAATGTAGCTTACATCATACTGACGTTTCTTCGTTGATGAGGTCATAACAGTATTTGGAACTGTAGATAACAATACTTATATAACGAAAGCCATACATAAAGTCATTGACACTGACATTCAGTTATCACCACCGTCATATGATTACGCAATAGAAACACTATCAGACATTCATATTATCATCACCGTTGTAAGATGACAGTAGCAACACCTTCAGGCAGTTATAATGCCAAAAGATCAGTCACAGGTATCATCGTGAAGTCATACTGTCAACGCCGGCATTAAGATCACACATTATAACTTGCCGTAGAAAACATTTCAGGCAACCATAATAACAAAATATCGAATAATAAAACACTATCAGGCAGTCATATCATCACCCCCGTCGTAAGATCACACATTGGACACAACGTCAGGCAATCATATGACCATCAGTGTCAAAAGAACAAGCAGTAAGTAGAGAGCACTCGGAAAATCCTCACCTCCGCCAACACCAACAAAGCCTATTATTTGCTGCTGATTAGCCACACATACGTCCAGTCATGAACACGAGTTTTCAGTATGCTATAACATCACAAAGTGAAGAAAATTAACCATTATCACATTTTAAAAATTCAGTTGCATACTTGTCACCGTATTATCAAAAGCACCAACACACATTTAGAAACATCGCAGGCATACTTCATGTAGGTAAACAAAGATATGTGGAGACAGTGGGCCAACATGTACGTGCATCAGCTGCGGCATCTGACTGTAATGAGACAGTACCACCCATCCTCGCTCGGCTGCTGTTTGAACGTGAATCAACCTCATAGGCACATCTACGACTGTCGTACTCTCTCTCTCTCTCTCTCTCTCTCTCTCTCTCTCTCTCTCAGTAGATTTTGATATATTGTCATCAGCCGTCTAAGTGCCCCTTGGAAACCTTCCTCCGAAACCCTGGGGGTTCTTGAAGCCCAGTTGAGAACACCTGAAACCGCATTAAATTACTGGAGCACCAGCGTTCAGCTGTTAATATGGTTACCACAGAACGTAGTAAATGCTTTCTGGGATACAGCAAACCATTTGCCTTGCCGTTCAGTGTAGAGTCACTTGAAGGTTCAACTGCATCGGGAGAGTGGATGATGCAGAACATCCTGCAATGAAAGTAGTTAGTATCCAGGCTCCCAACACTGTCTCTGCATAAGATCGTTTGATATTAGCCCGAAGAGGAAGAAAAGTAGAGCTGTCCCGAGAATAAGAGGGTTATTGGTGACTTAATTTGCGCTCCCAGGCTACGACAACCACGCTCTGTTGAATGAAGTCTGGCGTTACGTGGAATAGGGTACGACTGTCCCGACCACGAGGAAGAAAGAGATGGATAGAAGGAAAAAAATAATACAAATATATGTTCCTGTAACGGCAAACGTAGCGTAACGAACAGAAGCATGGAAAGATCAAATATATAATAGGCAAATTTAACTCGCTCAACCTTCAGTGACTCCTCAGTGCAATAAAATCATTAAACTTTCAACTGAGGAATATACTAGAGTTGTTCCGATGTTAAGATATCGGTGACAGTACTAACAATTTCAGGCTGTTATGATTGTCACAGCTGAACAGTTATATGGGGTTAGCTGAAATAAAATATTGCAGGTGTCCTAACCATGAGAGAATTGACAGAAGGTATGTAACAAAAACACCATACACAGATACACACACACAGACACACACACACACACACACACACACACACACACACACACACACACACACACACACACACACACACACACACACACACACACACACACACACACACACACACACACACACAAGAAAGGAATAAAAAGGTAGAAAGGAAAGGAAACAGGAATCTTGAGACATTAAAGTAACAGGGTATGAAAATAATTTGGGGAAAATACAGAGGGATTATAAGAGATCAGAAGAAACAAGGTTGCTCCGTAAAATGGCAAGGTTGCTCATAAAAGGGCAATCGGTGTAAGGAGGGAAATTTATTCCTAAAACACACACACACACACACACACACACACACACACACACATCATCGGGATTAGTCAAGTAAAACGATTTAT
This sequence comes from Coenobita brevimanus, assembly GCF_032717465.1. Taxonomy (NCBI): domain Eukaryota; kingdom Metazoa; phylum Arthropoda; class Malacostraca; order Decapoda; family Coenobitidae; genus Coenobita; species Coenobita brevimanus. The sequence goes on along the minus strand of NC_136988.1, from coordinate 4,291,464 downwards.
GGAGAAGGAAGGTTGTGCAGAGAGAGAGAGAGTACATCAAATCTACATGATGGCAACGCCGTATCTACAGTACACGAGTATACTTGGCAAAATAACTGCTAACATTTTCCAAGTACTAATTGTTCCAAAACTCATTTATAGTTTATTTAACATGGTGCTGCATTGCTCTCAGTTGCAATGGGAAACTCTATGTGCATCAGTTTCATGCGCGACAGTATGAGGTGTAACTGGGTATTCTACAGTCAGGATATAAGTTCATCTACTAAGACCGTTTCACTCTTAAGGCATGTTCGTCCCTTTACTCCCATGGGTATCATATAAAAAAAGCATCATAGCAAAGAAGAAAGTCTCCCGCGCTTAGGGATATTAATGGGCAAAAAAAGTGAGATGAAGAAATGAAATATTAGGCATATTTATCTCTTGACTACACCAGCGTGAGGCAGTGAAGTGTGTTGGGCTATAGGTCTGTGATGTGTGATGGTGTCCTCTATTGCGCAGTGACTTCTACGATGCTCTCTGTTAGCCCACAATAACCTTTCCATTATATTTTTGCCACTTACACGCGGTATTATTCAGGCTAAGACAGAATTTCTGAACCGGAATGATGTAGGTCTAGTCCCAATAATATTTAAATGTCTTTCTGTATTGGACAATCGGTATCCCCAGCTGAATGGTCCGAGTTAGCAAAAATTGTACAGTTATTATTAGCCACTAAAATTATATACTTGTCAGAAGTGGCAGTTTATCATTTGGGACTAAACAATACTGGCCTTTATTCAGTACCTCAAACTAAACCTCTTCACAACGGAGGATCTGTCTTCAGCTGAATGAAATCGTCTGGAGGCAACTAGGATGAAATTTAGAAACGTCATCTGGGTAAATGGGATAACTACGCCTATCAGATGGTGTGTGATTTTTCTTTTTTCTTCCATTTGTGATCTTCAGATTATTTAAATTTGCTTGAGGGACGCTTTTCTTACTAGACGGTTTATCTACAGCCTTCACCAGTTCCTTCAGTACTGGAGATCTGTCCTAAGTTCATCTGTGATAAAAAAGATAAAGTATAATTCTTTCACTCCGATGACGAATATTTAATCACATTACTGCTACAACCTAACAATTTCATTTGATTTGAAAAGACATTTACTGGTGAGGGAAATCACTGCAGGTCCTTTCCGGCCCCTTCACTGACACAGGTTTCCCCATAGGCAAATATAATCTGAATTTTCGGTAGAGGTTATGGTTAAGGTAGAGACAGATGCCTTGAAGCGTGCACCAGCTGTGCTCATCTCCATTACTTAGACCTTTGAGTTTGTGGGGGGTTTTCCACCCACAATCCTGTAATGCAAGGTGGCTGTAGCATTCAGTTTATCACAGTTACCTTCATTAGATGTCTTCCTAAGTATTCATTTTACCTCCTAACCCACAGACGGACATGGGCACTTGATTCGTATGTCACCAGCCATCCGCACCCAGATTCGAACCCTAGAGCTAACAGACCGGCAACTGTGTTGCTAGTATGCTATCCACTCAGCTACTGCAGCAATACTGTAGCAAGAACAAAATAAGAACACAGGAACACATCAAGGCAAGATAACTGCAGTAGGCCAGGTGACCCATGATAGGCGGCTCCTAAAAGAGTAACCAAACTACTAGAATGAGACAGGGACAGAAAAGAAGGTCCCAGACTTAAGAAGTTAATTGACTCCATCTATTTCAGGGACTAATGGAAACTTTCTCACCACTTCACTACGAGGAGTCCGTCCTCGGCTCTTTGTTGTCCAGCCTGTAGGAGCTTTGACCCATTCAACCAGAGGACGTGTTATTACCATCTGCGCAGTGTGTCATGTCTAGAGCAAAGCGAACTTATCTTCTTTATGAAAACATTTAAATATGCCTTCACCGCACTCGAATGAAATGGTTAGCTTCTTGAATCTGGTGATGTCTTAAAAATTATACTCTCTACTTCGAGATGTATTGTGCATCTTAGGACAAACTTTTCGAGTTGGAAAAGTTAAATGTAACCCCTAAACCCTACTGATGCACACTGAAATTTAAACCTATGAATCCATAACTACTCACACTAATGAGGGTGAAATGCATCCCAGTAAATTCATCAGTGTTGGTTGCTGCATACTCTTTAGTATGATTGTCGAAGACCATGGAAAAAAGAAACAGGAGAAGCGATAGGACTTCAGCTCTGACTTTCATAGCCAATTCGTTGTCTCCAGATCTATCACCTGCCCATGTCATACGAAGGACTGCAGCTCGTTTGTGTTAACCTGAAGATCTCATTATCACTTTCACATCTAATGAAGATGGTATTTTCCTATCTCACGATCAGACTCATTTTATTTCATCCAACCATGATTTAGACCGGGCATCATCAGCTGATCAGGTCGGGTGCGGGTAAGGGGATAGGTCCATTATGATGTGGTAGGGGTAAACCAGCTCTGCTGTCGGGCCTTGCTGTGGATGTCGCTGACTGCCCTGCATAGTTGACCCTTGGGCAGTGTGGTGCGGTGAGGATACGTCCCTTCTTCCTTTGGGACTAAGATACGAATAAACGTGTGTGTGTGGATGAGTAAATTGGGGGTGTGTCTTCCTGTCTTGGCTACCTCCCTTTCTTTGCGGGAAGCAGCCTTGATAAATAGAGAGATCATTTAAAATGTGATAAGTAGTTAAGAGAATTAATTGTAAAGCAGTATCCCCCACACTAACATTCTCTGTATAGGTTTGCTATGGTTAGTATATAATTTCAGCTGAGGGGAAGTGAGGTGAGGATCATGGTATGTCAGGTCAAGTTAGGTCCCCCTTTGTTCTGCGACCCCCTCCAAACTGCAAGGTTGTTTTATATCTCATCTTGTCTCATCAGCCGTTTGAGTATCCCGACCGAAGTGGGGACGATACAGCCAATGTATCTTTACCAAGTGGCTTAGGCTGTCTAGTAGAGATTGTATGTAGAGTGAGAAGTGCTTGTAAGTGTAATTGTAGTGTTGGAGTGGCTTTGGATGTGTGTGTAGTCTGTGAACTAAGTGTAATCAGCCCGCGCAAGCCGACAGGGTGCAAGTATACTTTATAGTATGCGACACTGGTTCATCCACAGCACCCTTGATGTCCGCCAATGCAATAAGTGGCCGGAAGAATGCTCTTAAAGTTTATTACCCTGGGGGGGCGCGAACCCTCATCCTTTAGTGTACGAACACGCACACTTTACCACTGTACCACAGAGGCTCCTATTTTATATATATATATATATATATATATATATATATATATATATATATATATATATATATATATATTTGGTTGGCTTCCCGTCCTAGAAACACCTATTGTATAGCCGGGCCCTTTTTCTAGCCCGGAGCTAGGATACATCACGAGAGGAACAGGGCATAAAAACTCTGGGCAACTACCTTACATGTATATTACTATATTCTCCAGAACAATACACACGGAATTACACAATACACTATACAATGTCAGAGGGTGTTAGACAGGACTCGGACTGGCGGGTATAATATATATGTATCTCGCAGGGTACTTCCCATCACGAGGATGTAGGAGACACTATGTGATAGATGAGTTGGATTTGTACACAGTCTTAGTCTAGGGCTGTGTATCTCACAGTATTGGTGCTATTGTCCCATTGTACACCGAGTAGTGTTAGAGCACTCATTTAGATACGGTATATTGGTAGGTATACACTGTTTCAGGTGTCACTACTAGAACACTGCCCTCAGTACTCGCAGTCTAGTCTGTTCGGGCACTATATTCACACTTGTGGGAGCAGTCACTGGTTTGTGGGAGAAGGGCGAGGGCTCTGGTCGGGCATGGGCTCTGGGACTCGCAGGTGTCGGCCAGGTGTCAGCAGTGTCCCGTCAGGTGTCTCCTCCTTCAAGGGCCACGAGACTATCTGCAGGGGTGTCATCGCCCATTGTGGACTACTGTCGGGCGTGGTGAAGGGCCTCTTACTGGTGGGGTTGGGCAGGGGAGTCTGGTCCTTCGGGCTGGGGCCGAACGACTCAAGCAGGCACTCCTGTTGGCGCCTGCCTTGGGGAGGAAGTTGCCATTGCCTGGGATTGGAGAGGTCGTGCCCAGGGGAACTGGGGGTGCTGTCGAGGGTCTGTCATCTGCAGCTTCTCTCCCGTTGGGTCACCGTCAGGGTAGCACTGCGGCGTCGCCTCTGGCAGGAGTCCGTCAGGTTCTTGTTTCCCTTGGGCGCTAGCTGGATGGCGTGAACTCCCGGGGACAACACAGGGCCGTTCCATAAGTCCTCTAGGCAGAGGTTCTCCTTCTGGGGGCTGCCTCTGCTGGGAGAACTGGAAGGGTCGCCCTCAGGTTGTGAAGTCATAGGAGGTGAGAGACTTTTTAGGTGTCTCTCCCTGGTACGGCTATAAGGGGACAGCAGCCACAGCCTGTCCCTTCCCTGTCAGTGTGGCTACTGGGCGTCACTAGGGCCCGGCTTCCTGACGGGACTGTGGGTGAAGTGTGGCTATAGGCCGTCACCTGTCCATGGGGGTGGCTACAGGCCATCACCTGTCCTTGGGCATGGCTACAGGCAGTCGCCAGAGTCCCGTGTGAAGAACAACATGTTGGCGGGGAGCACCTACAGGCCGTCTCCTGCCTACTGGTGAGACTACAGGCCGTCACCGGTGTTGTGCTCCTCAAGGCAACTGCAGAAGGAGAGGGGGCATACCGTTCTCTCCCCGAGTGCGGCTGCAGGCCATCACTGGTTCTGCAGGAGGAGGGGGAGGGTGGGCAGCACAGGAGCGGCTGCAGGTCGTCGCTGTATCTGAGCGGCTACAGGCAGTCTCTTTTAGTGTACGGCTACAGGCCATCACTGAGGTGCTGCCAGGAACTGATTTTTCAGTCCACCCCGATCCTGATGAGGGCTGGCTCGGCAGGAGGGTCACATTCCAGGACTGCAGTGTTTGTGCCGGGCACGCTCCATGGAATAAGGGTGCATGGCCGTATGGGATATATGCCCATACTGCACAGGTGGTGTGTGTGCCTCCGAATCCCCTCCGTAGTCGCCTCTTGGGAGTTTTGTCGTGTCCTCAGTTACCACGCTGCTATTTCATATATATATATATATATATATATATATATATATATATATATATATATATATATATATTTATATATATATATATATATATATATATATATATATATTTATATATATATATATATATATATATATATATATATATATATATATATATATATATATATATATATTTATATATATATATATATATATATATATATATATATATATCCATCATCCAATCCTACATTGCCCCATGAGGAGCATAGGAGCCCGGGGCTAGGCAGTTGCTCCTGACAATTAAGATGAGAGTGACCAGCCTCACTCATCCCTTAGTGGCATTACATGAGCAATGAACCCCAATGATCCCTTGGACATAAACCTTCACTGGCTCAGTCCGATTGGAGCGCAATAATAACCCACTATACCACCAGGTGCCAAAATTTGATTATATGGCTACCACTCAGCGTAGTAAATGGTTTCCTGATGTACAGGAAACCATTTGGTTTGTCACTCAGTGTAGAGTCACACACACGCAGAAGGAAGAGGAACGAATGAAGGAAAGAAAGACAGGGAGTGTAAAGTCACCTGTAGGCAGAAGGACAAGGAAAGAATGAAGGAAAGAAAGACAGAAGAGGATGGAAAGAAAGAAGGATGGAGGAGAGGAAAGGACAGACACCCGAGAGCAGCACTACAACGAGTGAGTGGATGGTGAGCTGAGCAAAATATATATATATATATATATATATATATATATATATATATATATATATATATATATATATATATATATATATATATATATATATAATTGTAAGTATATAACAATATGGCGTCACATATGGTGAGGAGTTTGACATAGGAACAAGTAAAGAATTAGTTAAATAATCTCTTAAGATTATAAAGAGTGTGGAGACCATTCTTTGCTATCCTTGTCTATTTCTACAGGTTAAATCGTGAACTCTCCCTTTTACCCAGGGGACAAAAGCCATGTTTTTTTTTTAGTCAACTAGACTGTCTATCTATCCATCTATTGCCAGACGCCTTAATCCCGTAAAGGGTGGCCACAAACAAATAGCCTCCATGGCGCCCTGTCCCCCGCCATTTCATTGCCCTGCTCCCAACTTACATCCCCTTCTCTCATATACCTCTCCACTCCATCCCTTCATCTCATCCTTGGCCTCCCCCTCCCTCTCCCTCCCCCTCCACCTCACTCACATACACTTTTCTCGTCAGGCTCTCACTCTCCATCCCTTCCACCTGGCCAAACTACCTCAGTATGTTTCTCAATGTCAACCAGACATGGTTTGTTATATAAGGTTGTAGCATACAGTTTTAATCCTTGGAGCATCAGGAATAATATCCAGGTGCACATTTTTGGAAACCGAATACTGTAAGCTGGGAATCCGAGATGATTTCCAAGACAGCTGTTGATTCTATCAGTTTCACTATATGATGATAACTTGTCAGATAAATTGCATGTAATCTTATTTAGTCAAGTTTTAAGGACATTTCTGTCATATTATTTGTCTTTAGAATTAAAAAAAAAAAATATTTATGTACAAAACTTCACTCATCTTAAATGTCGGGACCAACTGCCTAGCCCAGGGCTCCTACGCTCCTCATGGGGGAATGTAGGACTGGATGATGGATGGATGGATGGATGTACAAAACTACAAAATATGTTTTAAATTTAATATTGTATTAAAAAAAAACAATACATTTTCTCTTTAGAAAGTTTACATCCTTATAATGACTGAGAAAATGAGCAAAAACTTCAATTTCTGGGTGTATAAACAGCATTAATTAGAGAAATGTCAATAACTGAACATATCATGAATGTAAGTTCTTATGTCATCCTTTATAGTATTCCAGTAATTAATCATTTCATCCTTAAACCAGAACACAATTTTCTGTGAATGAGAGATAACACAACCGTAGTAACAACTAAAATAACTAATACTGATATCTACTCCAATATAGAGATATTCCTGTTCAAATCAGGAAAAGGGAAATACAATATTCATAGAAAATCTAATCAGAGTCTGGGCTATCCTCAACTTCTTGGAAGTACTGAACTCTGGAACAGCTTTCCGGAGATCCACAGCATCTGCTGACAGGGTAACAAGAACACTCCGTTTGGCACATGAACAATTTCTTAAACAACCATTTCTCCAACCATAAGAAATGGATGTAGACATCTCTGGTGGCCACTCTTCAACAGTCACTGGAACTGGTACAAGTTCTGCTTGCTTTACTCTCTATCCATATTCATTCAGCGAATGAATGCAGGGCTTTGCAATGTGTCCTGTCTTGTCATTGACTGTTGCCAAGGCAAAACGTTTCAGATGCTGCATAAAAACATCCTCCGTAGATAGAAGAAACATGATAAATGTGGTTTCGCTGGTAAAAATTTTTTGACTGCAAATCTCACTCAGAGAAACATCTGACATCTAGTCATTCTTTGTGTATACGGTGACAAGTAACTTCCTATCCTGATTGATAATATCTTCAGATATGATAGAATTGCTGTCACTGCCAAAGTCTTCCAAAACATCCAGGTGAATTTCTCTACTTGCTGCTAACCATCATTTTTTGCTGGTAAAAAAATAAAAATGAATAAATAAAAGGGACTGCTGGTGGTATCCCTGCCACTTAAACTGTGAACAATTGGAAGTGAGAGGCATCTGTGTAGTTGCAGTGCTTTGATGATGTCATGTATGGGAAAGTAAATGTCCGTTGTTGTCTTGATCCGAAGTTTGGAAAGATTTCAACATGGTGGATTCATAATAATGACAGAGGGGAATAACATATGTATCACTTGAATGAACAGTAACCTGATGAACTTTGTCTTCTTGAAAACTATACAGAGCATGCAAAATAATACGAGCGTCTGTCTCTTCATGTACTGATTCCAGGACAGGGACTGCAGCTACATTTCGACTTTGCAACATTGTTTCTTCAATGAAACCACCACCCAGACAAATTTTGGCGCTATCAGAACCTGAAGACTGGAGTTGACACTATATATCACAAAAGTAGGCGAGTAACTGTACTTTGATTGTAGAAAAAATAAAGAACTGTGAAAGATCTGGTGCTTTGTGCTGGTCTTACATATAAAATATTTTTACTGTTATTGACTTACCAGTCCTCATCTGTCTTGCTTCGTTCATACTTGGACGTCAGTCGCGATCAAAACAAAGATGAACAGCCACTGCATTACCTTGGATTCACTGAGAATTACTTGAATGTATCAAAGTGCAGTGGCAGAGAACTTTCTATCTACCACAAATGACAAACGCTGAACCCAGTGCACGACATCGACCACTGATGAGCATTTTTGTCGAACGGTGGCAATTTTTCACAACTGCTTATGTCAGTATCCTCCTTTATAGCCTTCATAAGATTTAATTTTGTTCCACTTGCTCGCATTGTGCCATCCTCATTAAATAAGGATGGAGGGTAATTACAGGAAAAGGTATGTCACATTACTTTAATATTATCATAAATGAATTTCTTTTCCCTAGAAACCATAGAAAACTTACACTGAAATTAGTGTAAAGTATCACCAACTTATGAACATTACAAATATGGCAGCCATCTTATGACTCCATCTTAGATTTCAAGCTTACAGTAGTTGATTTTACAGGTAAAGGTATGTTAGATTACTTTGAAATTATCGAAAAAGAATTTCTTTTCCCTATAAAAACTACAAAACCTGTATTACACTTAAAATTACTGCAAATTATGACCAACTTATGAATATTTATAAATATGGCAGCTATCTTGGATGCCATCTTGGATTCCCAACCTACAAAAGTTGGCTTCCAAGGCTGTGCTTCTAATACTTTACCTGGTGGTCCAAGGATTAAAATGATATGCCGTAATCTCTTGTAGCAATCAATGACTGCTGATCCCTACCTGCCCCCTCGGTCTTTGTTCTGTGTTCCCCTCGTTGCCGTAGGTGTTAATAACCCTCCAGACTCATGTTTCTGTGCCACTCCGACTAGAGATGTAAGATGTAACATACGAAAGTATGTCTTGTGGTCAGTTTCCATATATTTCTTCAAGGAGAAAGTAAAGTTTCTGCATTTTATATATATATATATATATATATATATATACTGTAGGGAGAGAGAGGGAGAGAGGTGTGTGTGTGTGTGTGTGTGTGTGTGTGTGTGTGTGTGTGTGTGTGTGTGTGTGTGTGTGTGTGTGTGTGTGTGTGGTGTGTGTGTGTGTTTGAGAAATAAAGCAAGAGGCTCAGGCCTTGGCTCGATCTCGTGGCCTCGGTCACAAGACCACATTTTCAAGACCTCGGCCTTCACCTCTAAATATTGCCCTGGACTCAACCTCCGCCTCCAGACCGGGTGAAAACTATGAAGTCCTTGTGACAGTTCCCCAGCTGAATTCGGGCAATGGCTCTAAACACACACACACACACACACACACACACACACACACACACACACACACAAACTTACTCTTATCCTCAACCTCATTGCCTTACCCCCCCCCCCTTTTCCTCATCCACAGCTCTCTTTCTCTGTTGCTCCTTGTGTGATTCTTGTAGTCTAGTCACACTCTTACGGGAGCTATCTATTGTTGTTATTATCTTATATGTTTCTACCATCTCTACTTCAAACAGAAGACAAGAGCATAACTGGATATAGGCCGATTGGTCTATGGTTAGTAGTTCCTCTCAGAAATATGTTTGTGGTTTTCTCTCATTATACCCGAAAAGGGATTAGTTTGAACGAAGTTTGTTTTGTTTTCACAATTTAAAAATATTAGAATCTGGCAAAGATCCGGTTTCTTTCTTTCTTTTTCATCTTCATTTTAATCTCAAGTTTATTAATATCATTTGATGTGATGAAAGGATGGAGTGGAAAGATATATGAGAAAGGATGTGTGTGTGAGTTGGGGGGAGGGCAGTGAAATGGCAGAGAACAGGGCGCCACAGAGGTGAATTTTTGTGTGTAGATACTCGGAGACAGACTGGCGCAGTCTAGCATGAAACCGACTGCAGTATACTTCTACTGTGATTATCCCCTTCTCCTTGCTTCTGTATCAGGACAACTACATTACCACTCTTATACTTCTATCCTTGTGGTTCCTTAAACACTCTTACATCCACTTTGCCTTTTTCATCCACTTTCTCTTCAGTGTTTGTGCTCGGGGGGAGGTCTATGTTTGTGCGCGAAAGTGGACGTGTGTGTGTGTGTGTGTGTGTGTGTGTGTGTGTGTGTAGTTTGACATCTCCTCTCAACCGAAAAAAAGCCGTAGATGAGCAGCCAGAATAAAATACAATGTGCGTCATCAAACTGAAGGTCTTTAAGTAGTTCATACGCAAAATTCCTCTGGTGTGCATATGGTGTACGTGAGACGCTATTGTTTGGTTGCATTAAGGGTCAGAGAAGAAACTTGACCCACAGTACAACCTTCCTTCACATGTTGGATAGATTGACAATTAGGACACTCTATCTATCTATCTATATACCTAGGCTGCTTCCCCAAAGGAAAGAGACGTAGCCGAGACAGGACGACACACTCCCAATTTACTCATCCACTGAAACACATTTATTCGCATCTTAGCCCCAAAGGGGAGAAAGGACAGATCCTCACCGCACCACACCGCCCGAGGGTCAACTGCGCAGTGCAATCAGTGACATCCACAGCAGGGCCCGACAGCAGAGCTGGTTTACCCCTGCCATATCATAATAGACCCATCCCCTTACCCACACCTGACCTGATCAGCTGATTAGACCAAATGCGGGAGAATATCCCTCAGGGCTGCCTCATCATTAATTCATTCACAATTTCTCTCCATTTGATTCTGTCACGCACAGCCACTCTTCCTTGCTCAACAGACATCCCTCTCGCATCCAGCGCTCTCTTCACACTGTCCATCCGTCCTATTCGTGGTCTCCCTCTCAGTCTTACACCTCTCACATCAGATCTAGTTATCTTTTTCACCAATTGCTCGTTATCCATTCTCTCCATATGTCCAAATCATCACAACACCCTCTGCTCAACTCAATCAGCCATCTCCCGAACAACGCCAGTTCTCCCTCGCACTTAATCATTTCTCACTCGATCCATATGCGTCACTCCTCACATACTCCTCAGACACCTCATCTCCATTACATTCAAACTTTTCCTCTTTTCTACACCCATATTTCATGTTTCAGCCCCATATAACGCAGTCGGTACCACAACACCCTCATACAGCCTTCTCTTTATTTCCATTCTAAACGAACGACATCTAAACACTTTTTTTTTTTTCATTCCTCCCAGCACCTTTCCTACTTCATTCATTCTAAACTTCACTTCTGTATCTATTCTTCCATCCACAGCAACATGTGACCCTAAATACTTAAAACACTCTACCTCCTCAAGCAACTCACCATTCAAAACTATATTCATCCTTCTACCATCTACCAACTTCGTACACTTCATCACTTTACTCTTATTCTCATTTACTTTCAATTTCTTCCTTTCACACACCCTTCCAAACTCCTCTACCAACTGTCTCAATCTCTCCTCTGAATCAGCCACCAGTGCAGTATCATCTGCAAACAGCAGCTGCTTCAGATTCCACTCTCTACCATCAACATTCACCAGACTCAGACCACCACCTAACACTTGCATTCACCTCCCTTACAACACCATCCATATAAATATTAAACAACCATGGCAACATCACACAACCTTGCTGCAGCCCCACTTTCACGGGAAACCAATCACTCACAGTATTTCCCACTCTTACACACGCTCTACTATTTACATAAAAACTTTTCACCCCTTTTAGTAACTTACCATCAAGTCCATACAATCATAAAACAGTCCACAAAGCCTCCCTATCAATTCTATCATACGCTTTCTCTAAATCCATGAATGCCCAAAACACTTCCTTGCCTTTTGCTAAATACTTTTCACACATTTGTCTCACAGCAAACACCCGATCCACGCATCCCCTCCCTCTCCTAAAGCCACACTGTTCATCACCAAGCACTCCCTCTGTATCCTCTCTAACTCTCTTAACACTCTACCATACACCTTACCTACAACACTCAACAGACTTATACCCCTACAGCTCGTACATTCATACTTATCACACTTGCCTTTATACAGTGGGACCACACAAGCACTTGCCCAGTCAATTGGCATCATACCTTTCACAAAGCACACATTCAACAATCTTACTAACCAGTCAACAATAGTCGCTCCACCACCCTTCAGGCATTCCACAGCACACCCATCCATACCTGCAGCTTTCCCTGTTTTCATCTCCTTTACTGCCTCCTGCACTTCCTCCTTCATGATCAAAGAGTCATTCAACTCTCCCAACACATTTATTCCTTGCACCCTTCCATCTGCCACAATCTCAGCCTCCCTTTCCTCTTCTACATTTAACAGTCTTTCAAAATACTCAGCCCATCTCTTCCTTACTGCATCCATCTCAGTTAACATCCTTCCATCCTCTGCTTTTACTCGCTCTTCCTTCCCAGACTCTCCCTTTTGCACCCTTTTCACCTCCTTCCAAAACATTTTCTTATTCTGTTGAAAATTCTCAGTCAACCGCCTACCCAGTCTCTCATCTGCTGCCATTTTAGCATCACACACAGCCCTTCTCGCCCTATTCCTCTTTTCCTTATGCCTCTCATATGACACCTCATCCTTCCTCTGCAGCCACACTTTATATGCACGTCTCTTCTCAGCCACAGTCATACTCACTTCCTCGCACCACCATTCACTTCCTTTTCTTACACCACCACCCACTCGTCTCGCATCACACACCTCTTATGCATGCCCCACCACAGCACTCATAAACAACTGCCATTCCTCCTCCACACTGCCATTTTCCTGATCTTTCAGTGCGTTCCACTCATCTTTCAACTTCTGATACTCCATCATTTTCTCTCTTTTATCCAATTCATTCACTTTCAACGCCTCCCTGCCACACCGAACTCTCCTAGCTCTCACCCATCTCTTACCTACTCTTAACTTTCCCTCCACCAGGTAGTGGTCAGACATACCACCTCCCTCCCCTCTCAGAACTCTCACATCCAACAATCTTCCTATTACATTCCTAGACACAACCACATAATCCATCAATGCTCTATCAACAACCCTTCCACCCTCCTGTCTCACTCATGTATACTTATAAATATCTTTCTTCTCAAACAGGGTACTTCCAATCGCCATCTCTCGCTCAACGCACATCCCTATTACTCTACTTTCAGAAATGTTGTTCCGGTATGATGATCTCAAATGGTGTACGCGATGTTTTCGTCATTGGGTTTATAAAGAATTAGAAAAATACCCTCGCTTCATTGTGTGACTTTCTTCCTATACAGGTTATGTTGAAATCAGGACAGTATTTTTAAAATAAGGTGTTTATCGAGTTATTATGAGGTGAAAGCGAGATGTTAGTGTTTGGTTGTACGGAGGAACAGTTCAACACCCTAACCTCATCACACCACATCCTTGATGAGAGTATTTCCATGGGAATTAAGACAGTGCATGCAAAATATGGTGTTCTGTTGTGGTGTAAAAATGTGCTCTGCCCTGAGATATTTGTGTTCATTTGCACTGGAGATCAGTAAAAGTCCACAGCCTTACATTACCGCCTCTTTAGTGTTACGTGGATTATATGGAAAGTATTATTAAATTATGGTGTTCAGGTATGGATTTATTATGTAGTATACCGATGTAGTGTAGAGTAGTGTGTACCAAGGGTCATTAGGAGATCCAAGCCAACAATGATTTGCAGAATCACCCTTACATCTTCTCTCCTCTTGCAGTTTTATCATATGTTAACCATCGCTCTCTCTCTCTCTCTCTCTCTCTCTCTCTTCCACATCATAAACTCTCACCTCCACCTCCAGTCATTCCCCCATCGGTTTATGGATTCCCCTCTCTCTCCTCTTATCTCTTCCTGTTTTCCGTCCATTACTCTCCCGCTTGTCTTACCCCATCACCATATTTATCTTCCTCCTCTCCTCCTCCTCTCACGCCACATATTTGCTTCCAGTTCTTCGTTCTTAGCCCCATGATTGCTCGTGGGCCCTTCGGACCCCTCGCACTTGCTTCTGCAGACGGCTGTCGCGTTTATCTGCTGCTCTAGTGTAACGTTGTCACTTGGATTTTTTGCAGCTAACCAATTGATCGTGTTATTTGCAACTTCGGGAATGGAACCCAAGTTGTCCGAACGCAAGTCCTAAATACACCCACAGACACACGGCTGCTGCTATAGTATAATTATTTTAGTTGTACCTATGGGCAAAAAATTCTACGGAGATCCTATGCCGGGTGCCGGGAGTGGCGTTTTTTGATCAAAATGTGATCTTTCATTAATTATAGTAAAAGTCTTTCAATCGATATGGGACCAAGTTTTTTCACATCAGCGAATTTTTTGTGATTTCTGTGCCAATTTTGGTTCGATTTGAAGGTGTAGTTTTGGCTGCCCAAAATACTCACACACACACACACACACACACACACACACACACGGCTAGAGCTATAGTATATTAGATTTCTCGTGTAATTTTGGTATCATTGAATTATATTAAAAAGTTCATGGGAGACTTTTCAAAATGATGAATTCCTTTGGTATTTGAAGACACCTGCTATGCTAAATTAACTTTGTGACAGTGACAAGGATGTGCTCCATAATACGCCATGGGATGGACACTGTTATCGGTTCGTGGTCTTCTGTCTATCTATCTATTGCCAGACGCCTCAATCCCGTTTGGGGTGGCCACAAACAAATCGCCTCCAAGTCTCCCAGTTCCCCGCCATTTCACTGCCCTACTCCCAACTTACACCCCTCTCTCTCATATACCTCTCAACCCCATCCCTCCATCTCATCCTCGGCCTTCCCCTCCCTCGTCCCCCCTCCACCTCATTCACATACACTCTCTTCGTCAGTCTTTCACCCTCCATCCTCTCCACATGGCCAAACCACCTCAGTGTGTTCCTCATAACGCTTCCTATCGCATCCGCATCCACACCACAACGTTCCTTTATATCCTCATTCGTCAGCCTGTCTCTCCATGTGACTCCACAGGCCCCTCATAAATAACTCATTTCCACTGCTCTCACTCTTGACTTGTCTCCTTCCAACAACGTCCAAGCTTCACTTCCATACGTTAGAGTTGGTATCACAATACTGTCATGTAGTAACTTTTTCACTTCCATGCTTACTTCCCTGTTTCTTATCACTGCTTTCAAAGAACCAGCAACCTTTCTTCCCTGCTGTACCCTTTCAAGCACTTCACCCTCCAAACCTCCATCCTTACTCATCACACTACCCAAGTACTTAAATGTACTCACATTTTCCAATTCCTCACCATCCAGCCACGCTGTACATTCACTGACTTCACCTCTTTCAAAGACCATCACTTTACTCTTCCCTACATTCACCTTTAGATTCCTTTTCTTACACACTCTCCCAAACTCATCCACCAAGCCTTGTAGCTCCCCTTCGTCTTCACTCAACAACATAATATCATCTGCAAACAACAGTACAGGGAGTTTCCAAACACTAGTTCCTGACCATCCCCCTTTGCTGAAATTTATCAGTGTCTCAGTTACACAGAGAGTAGGCCAGCATGCTTTCCAGTACAAATTTCTCTAACTATCTTCACCAAACTACATGCACAGTACACACTACACTTCCTATTCAAAAATCAACAAAAATGGCGTCTACTAATCAAGCCTCGGAGTCCCCAGGGGGGGGAACCATAAATGCCCCCGCCATCTGCCCCTCTCCCGGTGACGACTCGAGGTGCCTGGAACCACTGTCTGACTCTCTTCTTCTTCATTTCTGCAACATTCGCGGCCTTTCATCTAACTTTCGCTCTGTTGAGCACCACCTCTCCTCCTCTAAACCTCACCTTCTTTTTCTGACGGAGACTCAGCTGTCTGAGGCAACCGACAGCAAACCCTTTTCTGTATCCTCCTACTTTCTCTATACTCATTTCAAAGCCAAAGGTGGCTGTTGTGTATACATACGCAACGACTTATCTTGCTCTCGTGTTCCTGAACTTGATTCTTCTGAATTCTCCACACTCTGGCTTCGCCTTTCCTGTCATTCTCTGACTAAATATATCTGTGCTGTTTACTTATCCCCTAATTCTACTGACTATCAAAAATTCTTCGACTATCTTACTTCTACGATGGAACACATTCTGTCCATTTCTCCTTTCTCTGAAATCTCCATTCTTGGAGATTTCAATGTTCACCACCACCTTTGGCTCTCCTCTCCTTTCACGGATCCACCTGGTGAACAAGCCTACATCTTTTCTATCCTTAATGACCTAGAGCAACTTGTACAGCACCCTACCCGTATCCCTGACCGCCTTGGAGAGAGCTCCAACATACTTGATCTCTTCCTCACAACTAATCCTTCTGCTTACTCTGTTAATCTTTTCTCTCCGTTGGGCTCCTCCGATCACAACCTTATTACCTTAACCTGTCCTATCACTCCGGTACGGCCTGTGGACCCTCCAGGGAAACGTTGTCTGTGGCATTTTGGAGCCGCGAACTGGGAGGCCCTCAGGCAGTACTTCTTTGATTTTCCCTGGAATGATTATTGCTTCCATGGCCGTGAGCCATCTGAGTGTGCCTTGCGCATTACGGAGATTATTCTCTCGGGCATGGAAGCATACATTCCTTTCTCATATCCTTTGACTAACGCAAGAAAGCCTTGGTTTAATCACGCTTGTTCTAATGCTGTCCGCAACAAGGAGAAGGCCTACAAAAGGTACCGGAGCCAACCCACCCCTGAATCACATCATCTTTACGTTTCTGCCCGGAATCGTGCTAAGTCTGTTCTTTGCTCTACTAAAAATATTTTCATCCATACTAAATGCTCTCAACTCTCCAACTCGAATTCTTCCCGCTCCTTCTGGCACCTTGCCAAAAATCTTTCTAACAACTTTACCTCATCATCCTTCCCTCCTCTTTTCTACTCTGATGGTTCTGTAGCTATTTCTTCTACTGATAAAGCAGATCTCTTTGCACAGACTTTCTCCTCCAATTCCACCTTAGACGACTCCGGTGCTGTTCCTCCATCACTTCTCCCCTCTGACTTCCTCATGGCTGACATTAAAATTTCTTCAGTTGATGTATTTTCTGCCATCACTGGCCTCAGCACTAACAAGGCATATGGGCCTGATGGGATCCCTCCTGTTGTTCTCAAGAACTGTGCTTCTGTGCTTACACCCTGCCTAGGCAAACTCTTTCGCCTTTGTCTGTCAACTTGTACCTTTCCTTCTTGCTGGAAGTTTGCTCTCATTCAGCCAGTCCCAAAGAAGGGTGACCACTCCCAACCCTCCAACTATCGTCCAATTGCTTTAACGTCCTGTATTTCAAAAGTTTTCGAGTCAATTCTTAATAGAAAAATTTTAAGGCATCTTTCCTATCACAACCTTCTTTCCGATCGTCAGTATGGGTTCCGTCAGGGACGCTCCACTGGCGATCTTCTCACCTACCTTTCAGACTCCTAGTCATCCTTCTTTCGGGACTTTGGCGAAAGCTTTGCCATTGCACTTGACATCTCAAAGGCTTTCGATCGAGTCTGGCATAAATCTTTAATTTCCAAACTGCCCTCCTACGGTTTCTATCCTTCTATCTGTGCCTTCATCGCTAGCTTCCTTTCTGGTCGTTCTATAGCCGCTGTTGTAGACGGCCATCGTTCTTCTAGATCTATCAACAGTGGTGTTCCTCAGGGCTCTGTCCTATCACCAACTCTCTTCCTTTTATTCATCAATGATCTTCTAAGCTGTACATCTAACCCTATCCACTCATACACTGATGACTCCACCCTTCACCTTTCCATTCGGTTCCCGCAACGCCCATCTCAACAGTTACTTCAAGAAACAAGGGATGAGGCTATGGCACACCTAATGTCTGACTTGGCTCGTATCACTGACTGGGGTAAAAATAATATGGTTGTCTTTAATGCATCTAAGACTCAGTTCTTACACCTATCAACCCAACAAAATCTTCCACAGGTATACCCATTAATGTTTAATAATATTCAGCTTAATCCTGCATCATCCTTGAACATGCTTGGGGTTTCATTTACTCGGGACTTATCTTGGAAAGACCATATTACATCTCTTGTAAAATCTGCTTCCAAGAGATTGGGTGTGCTAAGCCGACTCCGCTCTTTCTTTACCCCTGCACAATTGTTGACTCTATACAGAGGTTTTATCCGCCCCTGTGTGGAGTACAACTCTCATGTGTGGGGAGGCTCCCCACATGCAGCTCTTCTCAATAGGGTGGAGTCAAAGGCTTTTCGTCTCATTAACTCTCCTCCTCTTACTGACTCCCTTCAACCTCTGTCTCTTCGCCGCACTGTTGCATCTTTATCTCTTTTCTATCGCTACTTTAATGGTCACTGCTTCGCTGAATTGTCTGCTTGCATTCCTCCACCTCTACGACGGGCGCGTAGCACCCGTCTGGCAGCAAACTCTCATCCCTTTTCTGTCCAACTCTCTAATGCAAGAGTTAACCGTTACTCCCAGTCTTTCATTTATGCAACAGGTCAGCTCTGGAACTGTCTCCCTCTGTCTGTATTTCCTGCTGCCTATGATCTCCAGTCTTTCAAACGCAGTGTGTCCAGGCATCTCAAAATGATCGGATCTTGAATTTGGCTCTCTCTTGTATTTTGTTTTTCTCTTGGAGGGAACTGTTACTGCGGGCCATGGCCTTTGGTTCCTTCTTCCTCGCATTAAAAAAAAAAAAAAAAAAAAAAACTATCCTCTCTCACCAGGGCCACTCCAACATCCACTACCCTACCTTGTACCTCTTTTATTACCTCATCCATGTACAGATTGAACAACCATGGAGACATGATTCATCCCTGTTTCAACCCAACTTTGAAAGAGAAAAATTCACTTAGTTCACCATCCACACGCACTGCAGCCTTCGCACCATCGTACATACTCTTCACAGCATTCAACAACTTCCCAATTACTCCATATATTCTTAACACTTTCCACAATCCTTGCCTATCCACCCTGTCATATGCTTTCTCCAAATCCATGAAAGCCGCATACAACTTCTTTCCCTTCTCTAGAAACTTTTCTACTAAAGATCTAAGAATGAATATCTGATCTACACAACCTCTTCCCTTCCTAAAGCCTCTCTGTTCTTCTCCAACTAATTTCTCTGTTCTTTCTGTAACTCTGTCAATCAGTATCCTACCATACACTTTTCCTATTATACTAAGAAGACAAATGCCCCTATGATTACCACACACTTCTTTTCCGCCTTTTCCTTTGTACAAGGGAATAATTATACCTGACTTCCAATCCTCCGGGACTCAACCTTCCTCCCAGGCCAATCTGCACATCTTCCACATCCATTCTACTACTATCTCTCCCCCATGCTTCAGTATGTCACTACACACTCCATCAATTCCTGGGGCTTTCCCTATTTAACTTTCTTCATTACTTCCACAACTTCTATTCTACTGATTTCTTCCTGTCTTCTCACCTCCCTCCTTCTCCCAGCCATTCCCCAGCCACTTATACTCGTATTACTTCCATCCTCTATGTTCAACAATTCCTTAAAATGTTCTCTCCATCTGCTCACTTTTTCTCCCTTCTCCACTAGTAATCTACCATTTTAATCTTTCACTCCCCTGCTAACTTCAGTTCCACCCTGTCTTACTCTTTTCACCTCTTTCCAGAACATTTCCTTACAGTCCCTCCAATTTACACTCAAATTCCTTCCAAATTCCTCATTCACTCACTTCTTACTCTCTCTTACTAATCTTTTCACCTCTCTCTTTCTTTCTACATATAACTCTCTCTTCTGACTCTCAACTTCTTCCACGCCCCTATTTCTCATCCATTCATTGTATGCTTTCTTCTTTTGTGCCACAGCTTGTCTCACCTCTTCAGTCCACCACGCTGTTTCTTGCACCCCCCTCCGTCTCCTCTTCCTTCCACACACCATATCACATGCTGCATATAATTCTTCTGTAAATATCCTACACACACCTTCCACGTCTCCCATCTGCTCCAATTCATATTTGCCCAATCGTTCCTCCACTTCTCTCTTATACTCTGCCTTGTCTTGTGTTAAGGAAAAACAGTCCAGGTTGACGTGCTTGGCGTACTGCCTTGAACCCCACAGAAGTGACTGAATGTGTGTGTGTGTGTGTGTGTGTGTGTGTGTGTGTGTGTGAGAGAAAAAGAGAGAGAGAACGTGGCATCGAGCAAGCTTTGCAGTCATTGCCAGTTGAAATATTGCTCCTTCATCCAATCACGCCTAACTGGGATGTTTGTAGCTGCAGAGCCACCTGAGGTGTAGTGTTGCAGATAATTTGATGATTTGTTATACACTAGACATTACTAACTATTATATAAATGTTACAGTATGTATAATATTGTACAATGTATAGCTCTGTATAGCCATGAGCGGCCTACGTGAGAGAACGTATGCTGTAGTATGCGGCACCAGTACATTTCTGCTGAGTAGCGTCTCAGTTCAAATGGAGATGGAGGGTGCCGGCTAACCAACTCAGTTCGGCTTCATATCTCAGGGAGGGTACATCTGTAATTCTAGAGTCCACAATAAACCTTCAAAAACCCAGTGGACTTTTGAACACAATCATCAACCTTGTGCTGGTAATGTAGTGGTGGCAGCGAAGTGGGTGGAAACCACTATTTCACGTCACTTACAAATCTTCACTGTTAAACCCATTTTACTGCCAGTGAACCATACTCTATCCTGTATAAAGTCGCCCTGCCACTCCCTGTGCTGTACGAGCCGCCCTGGTCTTCTCTACACTCTACTCCACAGTTAGCCAGTTATATCCTACTGGTGCCTACATGTCCTTCAGTGCATGTCCTGGGCTCCTTGCACGTGTCCTGCCACCTGTCGGTGTTCTTCTATGGAGCCTCCAGGTGCCTGCAAATTCCTGTTGCCTCCTATTCGCGATGCAGATCTAGCATGTGTCCTGCACCCTTCTGGTGAGGTAAATTGCTGTCATACCATCCATGTCCCGTCTTGCCCACTGTGGGAAAATCAACCCGTCACCAACCACCTCCTACACACCGGCACACACCACGCCCCATGCCTCGCTCCAGCTGTATTCATAATTTGTCCTGGACTTAAGCTGCCTAGTCAAGGCCACTTGGCCACAATCGAACCATCCCATCATAGCTACTTCACGACTGGCTGGTATGTCACTCTTCACATAGTTCCATGTCACGATTTGCGTCATCCAGTTCTCTCCAATCAACTCGTCCTTTCTGCTCAGTGGAAGATACGTCCACCCAGGTTTCATTCTCACCCACAACAGCATGAACATCGTCTGCCTCAGTGTCAGTGAACAGATTCTTGATTATTTACTCTTATTTTGCCACTTTCGCTAGAGATTGTGGTTAATATTATTATTTATTTCTTCTTTCATTCAGTGTTTTAGTTTTTTCATATTATTACATTTTTCTCTCTCTCTTTATTCATTCTTCATAACGTCGCTAGTTCTTCTTTCATATAGTGTTAATTGTATATATTTATTTTTTTACCTGTGGCTGTAGTTTTGTATATATATATATATATATATATATATATATATATATATATATATATATATATATCGATAGATAGACAGACAGATAGACATACTGTAGATAGATAGATAGATAGATGGCTATTTACAGCTATGTAGGCATTATGTTATGACTTAAGACTCTACAGTATGTAACTACGGTATGCAACTATATAGCTTTAGGTAACAATACATAAAACAGGTAGTTATGTCTCAAGATCTTCAGGAAGAGACAACTACTTATCCCCGTGCCTAGACTAATCAAGAATGCCGAAAACCTCTGATCATATACCAAAACATGACACACACACACACATACATACGATCACACAATTTAGCCAGAAGCTTGATGGAGATATAAGTCTGATATCACATGGGGAGAAACTTAGAGAACCAGAAACGGCCAGGAGAGTAGGAGAGAGATTCCCAGAGAGCAATAGGGAATAGGAGAGTGAG
Organism: Coenobita brevimanus; assembly: GCF_032717465.1. Taxonomy (NCBI): domain Eukaryota; kingdom Metazoa; phylum Arthropoda; class Malacostraca; order Decapoda; family Coenobitidae; genus Coenobita; species Coenobita brevimanus. The sequence goes on along the minus strand of NC_136988.1, from coordinate 4,269,382 downwards.
GGTAAAGTAGAAGGACAGCAGCTAGCTCAATTTGGCAACTTCACACAATCAACTGAACAAGAAACAAACAAACAAAAAAACAAGCAAAGCAGCAAGCGAGAGCTGGGGGAGCATAAACTCAACTGAACTTCGTCCCAATCGTTCCTAACCACCTCAACCACAACTCCACAATTTACAAGAAACAATGGCAATGATAAACTATGTCTATTGATACTGGCAGCAGTGGTGAACAACAGTAAACAACGACAAGTTACGTTCATAGATATTGACAGTAGCGGTGAAGAGCAGTAAACTACGACAAACTACATGTATCGACATTGGTGACAGCGGTAACAACGAACCAACTACAATCAAACCACACCTAACGAGTTTATACGCAGCAGACGACTCACATGAATTGCTACAACAGTAAACAACATTGGTAAACAAAGCTGATTAACATCTCTGTCAACAGTCAATTAACTAATTACAATCAAAACAAACTATTCGACTGTTCTAGAAGCAACAATCATCAAACTACAAACGAATACAGTGAGAACAAAAAGTGAGAGATGACAAGCAACAACAAGCAAACGTGAGAAAGGAGGAAGGTGATGTATCAACACATCTCACCTCCATTTCTCACACCTTGAACCTCCACCACCTACTCCACCACCCTCCACCACGACCACCACCACTTTTCCCCTTCACCACCAACATCTGCACCACAACTACCAGAGTGAGGTAGCGACTCAGCAGTGTCATTTGCTAAGAGCATCATAACATGTCAGGCAGTGGCTCAATCGGTAGAGAGGTGGTCTGCAGTCTTAATGGACCTTGATTCGAATCCCGGCTGGGGCAGGGAACAGTTTAAGGATTTGAATTTCATTAAATTAGGCTTTTCTGATCTACCAGAAGACCCGCCGACATGTTGTAAAAATACCCCCGCTAATACCAATACAACAGTCCTGTATGTGTCCAGACAGCCCTAGCATGTATTCAATATGGACGGTGGGTGTCAGCGCCGAAGTGGTGACATGTAGAGGTGTATGGTATGTAGGAGGACTGCTGGGCCTTGATAGCAGGTCTGAAGCCTATGCCCAGAGTCGGACACATAAAAAAAAAAAAAAAAGGGCCTGACAACACCAGCCTGCCATCAAACATGACTGTGTTGGATCAGAACCGTACGGATGCTGGCTTGCGATGGCACGTGGTGTTGGAATGGTACAGGCAAGCCAGATGACCTGAATTGTCCTAGTGCAAGTGCAGACAACCGTTTGCACATAGATCCAGATTCCGTTCTGTTCTGGCCCAACATCATGTCTGTATTGGAAGCCAGTAATTAAATATGAATCGGGTGTAAGTAATCAGGCCAGTTTACAAGTGTGTCTGGATAGCACGAAATTAACATATCTTGAAAATTATTTTTTCTTCCTTTGAGGGAATAACATTGTAAATATTTATCCTTTAAACACCTCTAAAAAAAAAATCGGGATTCGAACCTTTGTCCTCTGAATGCCTACCACACAGTCCACAACACCTGACAGCTGATTTACTGAGTGGAGTCTCTCATACCCAAGTTACATACATCTGTGAATATACTGTACACTATGTTGCCAGCTTAGTATCTCAGTCTGTCCCGAATTGCTGCGAAGGGATGGAATGCCTGACATAAAACAAGTTAAATTAACTGCCTGGTGTGGGACTCGAACCCGTGCCCCCAACACATCAAATACGTGCATCTTACCACTGAACCACGTGCGGCCGCCTTAAGCATCAGTGCAAATCTGACGACTTTATAGACTCAACTGCATATATTTTGTACGTATGCCAATGCCCTTATAACATTAATATTATCAATTATGATCTAGTAAGCTGAAAACAAGTTCATTTCCACAAAAACATTACCAAAAATAAGACTTTCCTTTTATAACAAGACACTTGCCTGTGGAAAACTCTCGTCTTTGTCGAAATTTCTATATTATATAAAATATATTTCAGTTATTCAATATATGAAAATGATTTGTGATGGATCACTCAGTTGTTAGCTGCTTGATTGGCGTGATCAGCAGTACATAGATTGGGCCAGCATTTTATTACCATTCTTGACCCCGTAAGGGGTGGCTATTTGACTTTGAGTTATTTGTTTTACGGGGAGGGGCACTAACTCTTCACCAATCCACTTGTTGACACGTAGGGAACACGTATGGGTTGCTTATATGGTTACCACCGAGCCTTGTAAATGGTTTCTTGGCTTACAGGAAACCATTTGGCTTGTCACTCAATGTAAAGCCACCTGTAAAGGAAAGAAAAGCATTAAGAAGTGACAGGAAAGATGGGAGAAATAGGAGGAGAGGACAGGCACAGAAAAAGAATGATAAAGGCTAAGGAAGAAGTAGGCAGCACTACATCAAGTGAGTGGATGATGGTCGCCACCACCTACCACTACCCAGTTTTCGAAAGAAGTTATATTTATATATCCGTCCAGTACATGTTTTACGCAAGCCCATTACATATATATATATATATATTGTTACGGTAGCGCCAGCCCGGGGCTATTACAAAAACGACCACAAGGCAGCCTTAGATGGTCGGCCTCCACTGCGTTGTAAAAATAACGCAGACCCCGGCACTGACACTCTGCAAACTAGAGAAAAACTGCGCAACGGAAGAATACTTACTTAAGAACGCAACACTCTGTACTGTGATAGTAAAACGGAACAGCCTACCTATAGATCTAGCCTACTATCGTCACTACCGGAAGTAATACCGCCCGAGACAGCCTACAGGAACACCTCCCACTTACTTCCAGTGGTGACGACTTTCTACTTAACCCGTGTCCAAGGGGGAACGCAGTTAGTAGCTCACGATGGTTCTCACTAGCCTTGTGCAAAGAGATGGGATTAACTGTGTAGGGGTTAGGGGTGTGTGTGTATGTACGTGTGTTGGGGAACGTTAACAAAGGCCGCGAGAGGACCACGGTGAGCCAAACTGGCCCTCCAAAGACAACACGGTTACAAAAACAAAATAAAATAACTACTTTCCTCAGTCAACAAACAAATAAGTAAAAATAAACTTAAACAAAAACGCCAGCTCGGCATAAAAATGACTGGGGAGAGAGAGAGAGTGTGCACACACGCACGATACGGAAGCTAGTTGGGAAGATACTGCCCCGACGCCAGGCTCGTGTGCAGCCAAGCGCGAACGCATGAATCAAATTAATTAATAAGAACTTATATTCGTGCCCCTCTCTCTCTACAATAAATTGGTACTTCTAATGCAAGCAAAACATCATTAAATATACTGGTAGCTCACACAAGACAATCAAAATATATACTGGTAGCTCACACAAGACAATCAAAATAATCAAATGCATTCTCAGCATGGTATTAAATAAAATTGCTCTCAGTGGCAGGAACGAAAGAAACGAAAGAACTTGTAACACTCGCTAATGTAAACTCCGCGAATGACACGGATACATACTGCATAATCCCCTAGCCCAGCTGTAACGGCTGCACCAGTGGGACCGGAAAGGCGGACAGCGTAACACGCCCTTCCCCAAGGGAAAATTTTGAGCCCTGGATCAAAATTTTCGAATCAAGACCCTGACCCCTCCCTGGATAAACAATCAGCAATTATGTTATCAGTCCCTTTAATATGCCTAACTTCTAAATTGTACTCTTGCAAAAGCAAACTCCAGCGGGTCAAACGCTGGTTCTTAAATTTAAACTTGTTCAAAAACTGCAGGGGATGATGGTCTGAATAAATCTTGATCACCGGGCCAAAAGGGGGCAGGTAGACAGCAAAGTGTTGCAGGGCCAGGATAATCGCTAATAACTCCTGCTCTATGACAGAGTAGTTCTTCTGGGCTCTATTAAACTTCTTTGAGAAGTATGAAATGGGATGTTCAACCTGGCCCTCATCCGGCTGCATCAACACTGCTCCTACCCCTACTCGGCTAGCATCAACTGCCAGCACAAAAGATTTGTCAAAATCTGGTGCACGCAATATAGGGTGGTGGCACAGCAGAGACTTAACAGTGGTAAAAGCTTGCTCACACTCGGCTGTCCACTGCCACTTCTTATCCTTGTGCAATAAGTCAGTAAGAGGGGCAAGCACTGTGGAGTAATTCCCAATAAATCGTCTGTAATAGCCGATCATGCCCAAAAATCGCTGGAGGGCACGGCGACACTGGGGTGCTGCAAAGTTGGAAATGGCATCCACCTTAGCCCGAAGTGGAGCCACTTGCCCATGTCCTACAACAAATCCAAGGTACTGGACCTTAGCACGTACGAACTCGCACTTGTCCAAGTTGACTACTAAGCCAGCTTCCTCCAACCGCTTAATGAGCATTTCCACATGATCAAGGTGCTCCTCCCACTTGGTGTCATACACAATGACATCATCGATGTAAACGACACAATTAGGTATGCCATCCACCACTTTATCCATAAGCCTCTGGAAAGTGGCTGGAGCATTCTTCAATCCATAAGGCATCACCTGGCACTGATATACTGCACCACTGACAACAAAGCTAGCCACTTGTTTAGCCCGTTCCGTCAGCGGGACCTGCCAGTATCCTTTTACTAAGTCAAGTTTGGTGATATAAGTGGCATTTCCCACCTTGTCCACGGAGTCATCGACCCGAGGTAAGGGATAAGCATCGGTCTTAGACAGTGAGTTAACCTTCCGGAAGTCCACACACAACCTAACCTTCCCATCTGGCTTCGGCTGCAAGGTAACTGGTGAACTCCACTCACTGAAACTCCTCTTGATCAATCCATGGTCCAACATATACTTGATCTCATTATCGAGAGCTTTCTGTCTGATAGGGCTGATGCGGTAGGGAGCTAATTTTACAGGCTTACTATCCCCAACGTCAATGTCATGAGTAGCCCAAGTTGTCAATCCCGGTGAATCTCCAAAAACTTTCGGATGTTTCCATAATCTGTTGCACAGCTCTTCTTGCTTTACTGGATCAAGGTGTCGCAATTTCTCCACCAGAGCTGCATAACCATTGCCCTCCCATAGGTCAGCTGGTAACATCTCACCACGACTAAGCACTTCCTCCTGCTCCTCCAACCCACTACCAACCACCAAAACTACAGGAGCGCTCTCCCTGGTTCCCTCAACGTCCACTCCAAAGTCACCTTCCAGGGACTGTGGCTGTAACCCTGGTCCACTACTCACATTACCGGCACCAACAGCTCCCTCCACAGCACGTTCCTTTGATGCCACGTCCTCCTTTCCCCGTCCTTTACATCCCAGGTGAGAGACATCAGCAGTCATCCCACAATGAGAATCAACTGGGCGGTAGTATGGCTTCAACATATTAATGTGGCACAACTGAGTACTCTTCCGCCTATCTGGGGTAACAATTAGATAGTCAAGTTCCCCAACTCTCTTCTTCACAATATAAGGACCACTGAATCTAGCCGCCAGAAGTTTTCCTTGCATGGGCAGCAGTGCCAAAACTTCATCTCCTTGCTTAAACTCACGACTTCTGACCTTCTTATCGTAATGAGCCTTCATTTTCGCTTGAGCCCCGATTAGATGGTCACGGGCAAGCTCTAAGGCGCAATGCAGTCTCTCCCGAGTGCGGCAGATATAGTCAAGCATGGATTCCTGGTTGCCAGATTTGTTGTTACTCCAGGCCTCTCGCACCACATCCAAGGGACCACGAACTCTGTGCCCAAACACTAACTCATTGGGTGAAAACCCTAACGACTCAGTTGGTACCTCTCTCACTGCAAACATAACAAAGGGTACCGCTAGGTCCCAATCCTTTCCACTATCATAGCAGAAGGTGCGCAGCATTGTCTTTAAGGTCTGATGATGCCTCTCCAGTGCACCTTGTGACTGCGGATGGTAGGCACTGGACAAAATGTGTTTGATGCCCAACTCTGTCATTGTCTGCTTAAACAAATTAGATGTAAAATTTACTCCACGGTCTGACTGCAACTCCTTGGGCAGGCCAAAATGAGTAAAGAACAGGATAAGTTGCTTGACTACTGACTTCACCTGCATGCTTCTGATTGGTATAGCCTCTGGGTATCGCGTTGTAACATCCATTATGGTTAACAAATACTTGTTTCCAGCAGAAGTAGGAGGTAAAGGGCCCACGATATCAATGATTACCCGGGTAAACGGAGGTTCAACTGCAGGAATGGGAGTCAAAGGGGCCACAGGAAGAACTTGATTAGGCTTGCCCACTATCTGACACGTGTGACAGCTCTTGATGTACGCAGCAACTTGTCCCGGCATACTTGGCCACCAAAAGTTATACCTTAAGCGCTGCACTGTCTTTCTGTTTCCCAAGTGACCTGCTAAAGGTCCCTCATGTGCTAACTGTATTAACGGCACCCTATACTGCACAGGAACCACCACCTGCACTAACTCACCCACTCCTCCATCCACCGTGGCGCCAGTGGGCGTCCATCGGCGATATAAAACATTGTCTTTAATCAGGAACTCCTCCTTACCACACTCCATACTTCTTTCTTCCCCTACTCGAGCAAACAAGGGCTTTAATGTTACATCCTCCTGTTGCTTCACCCTCAATTCTGCTGGCCTAACACCCGCCAGCTCTACTGAGGACTGAGATAAGGGACTGGTCGGGGCACTGGATTGCGAAGGGCGATCAATCTCAGCGCCACCTCTAGTACACTCGACAGGGGGAGGAATGTCAGACTCCACACTGACATCATCATCACCTCTACCCTCAACAGTGACACTCTGTTCCTCAGGCGCGTTTGACGGTGGTCCTGCATCCCCGCAGTCGACCCCAGCGTCCTGAAATTCTAATTCAGTCGGTGGGCTGGGTTCAGTCTCCACACAGACACACTCAGCACCACCTCTAGTGTCCTGAGTGGGAAGTGGGGCGGCGCCCATGCACGCATTCCCACTCTCCTCACCCACTACAGCAACACTCTGCTCACTAGGTTCCTCCATTGGTGGCCCTGCCTCATCACAGTCGACCCCAAGAACCTGTGGCTTCACCAGTTCTTCCTCCCAGGCTGCAGCCTGTGCCATAGATCGTGTAATTGCACAGACCGGGAACATGGCTTCCACTTCTGCATCAACTTCAATACCAATTTCTGGGGCGTCAAAACATTTCTCTGCCACAACAACTGGTGGGGGAATAGATGGAAATACTTTCTCCCCAGCCAGGTCGTTCCCCAGCAGAAAATCAATCCCCTCTACTGGCATTACATCAGCAACAGCTACTTGAGCTGCAGCCTGAACAATGGGGCAATCGAGTTCCACATGAACATAATCATAGTATTCATCTGAGTTCATGCCTCTACACAGCACATACTTCCCTGAGTTTACAGGCCCTCCAGTCACGTTTCTGCACACAGACTGTTGTGCACAGGTATCACGAGCCACAGTAACTGGATAACTGATCCCATGAATTTTCACTGTGCCGTGACACATAAAAGGTTTACACCAGTCTAGGGATGATTTCTGAGGCAGTTCATCCGGAGGTGGCGTAGCATGTTGGGTAACTTTTTCAGCCTGAGCTGGCAGCGAGCACAGCCGGCTGCACTCCAGCTTTCCACAGACTTCTCCCTCACCGTTACCACTCTCCCAACTCCTCTCGTTCACCTGACTCAAACCTACTAGTGCCACTGGTTTGGCATTTTGGGAGGCCTTCCACTTAGGGCAGTTAGGCTTGATGTGCCCACTCTGTTTGCAAAAGTAACAAACTAGCTTCGAACTGGATACAGGGCTCTTTCTCCCAGAATTCTTTTTCTCCTCTGAACTTCCCTTGGACTGATTCACGGGAGATTTATCCCAGGCAGGGCCACTCACAGTCCTCTCCCTGGAATACTGAAGATTAGCATACTTGACCCCCATACTCCGCAAGGCAAACACCCGGTCATCAGCCCACGTCGCTGCTTCCTTCAAGGTCTTAAATCTCTTCTCCCTAATTTTAACACCAATTTCTTTGTCAGCCATGTTGGTAAAATGTTCCATCAAAAACAGTTCACGCACCTCGTTATACGAAGTGGCGCTCTCACTCAGCAACCACTCGTCTAACCTCTCCTCCAGATACCTAGCGTAGGCCATATAGGTGTCAGCAGGCCTTTTCCGAGCACCACGGAACAACAACCGATAAGCCTCTGGTCTAAGTTCATATGCCTTCAGGATGGCTGTTTTAAATTCATCATAATCATCTACATCCTCAGGGCTCAACCTATTATACACTTCCAAAGCTTTTCCCTTCAGCACATTAGATACCAACCCCACCCAGCGCTGCCTGGGCCACTCAAACTCCCTAGCCTTCTTTTCAAACCTGACAAACCATTCTGTCACCTTCAACTCATCAAATGCTGGCACTAATTTTAGACTCCTTGAGAACCAACTCTCCCTATCCTCTGCACGGCCTGAGGTTTGGGTATCTGAAGTTGGTCTATTAGCAGTCAGCTCCAAGCGAGTCTTCTCCAGCTCAAATCGCATTTTTTCACGCTGCAACTCCATCTCCCTCTCTTCTTTCTCTCTTGCATGCTGCATCTCCATCTCCCTCTCTTCTTTTGCACGCTGCATTTCCCTCTCTTCTTTCTTACACGCTGCATTTCCATCTCCATCTTTTTCAACTCCAACTGCAACTGAGCCTCCGGTGACAAGACTCCAGGGTATATGGGAGTGGAATGAACAACTCCAGGGAAAGCACTACACATACCTGGGGGAACTGCTCTAAACTGGCTAGGCGGCATCATAGATGGTAATAGCGGGGTAGCGAAACGAGGCATTTCAGCACCATAGTCAAACTCAGGGCTCACACGGGGAGTACCTTTGCTATGTGCCTCTCGTTGTTCCATATTTTCCATATCCACAGGTGACTCAGCACGTACGCGATCTGGTGTAGACACGCGTGACTCCATGGCGACAAATCAATGGCAGTACTGAATAACGAAATACTAATGCTGACTGAGAAACTACACACACATCAACTTCACCTCAAAGTACAGAGAAAGCCAAGATAACGATATCCTAGCAAGAAGAAGGCACTGTTAGGATATCCTGATGCGAGGTCGCCACTGTTACGGTAGCGCCAGCCCGGGGCTATTACAAAAACGACCACAAGGCAGCCTTAGATGGTCGGCCTCCACTGTGTTGCAAAAATAACGCAGACCCCGGCACTGACACTCCGCAAACTAGAGAAAAACTGCGCAACGGAAGAATACTTACTTAAGAACGCAACACTCTGTACTGTGATAGTAAAACGGAACAGCCTACCTATAGATCTAGCCTACTATCGTCACTACCGGAAGTAATACCGCCCGAGACAGCCTACAGGAACACCTCCCACTTACTTCCAGTGGTGACGACTTTCTACTTAACCCGTGTCCAAGGGGGAACGCAGTTAGTAGCTCACGATGGTTCTCACTAGCCTTGTGCAAAGAGATGGGATTAACTGTGTAGGGGTTAGGGGTGTGTGTGTATGTACGTGTGTTGGGGAACGTTAACAAAGGCCGCGAGAGGACCACGGTGAGCCAAACTGGCCCTCCAAAGACAACACGGTTACAAAAACAAAATAAAATAACTACTTTCCTCAGTCAACAAACAAATAAGTAAAAATAAACTTAAACAAAAACGCCAGCTCGGCATAAAAATGACTGGGGAGAGAGAGAGAGTGTGCACACACGCACGATACGGAAGCTAGTTGGGAAGATACTGCCCCGACGCCAGGCTCGTGTGCAGCCAAGCGCGAACGCATGAATCAAATTAATTAATAAGAACTTATATTCGTGCCCCTCTCTCTCTACAATAAATTGGTACTTCTAATGCAAGCAAAACATCATTAAATATACTGGTAGCTCACACAAGACAATCAAAATATATACTGGTAGCTCACACAAGACAATCAAAATAATCAAATGCATTCTCAGCATGGTATTAAATAAAATTGCTCTCAGTGGCAGGAACGAAAGAAACGAAAGAACTTGTAACACTCGCTAATGTAAACTCCGCGAATGACACGGATACATACTGCATAATCCCCTAGCCCAGCTGTAACGGCTGCACCAGTGGGACCGGAAAGGCGGACAGCGTAACAATATATATATATATAGAGAGAGAGAGAGAGAGAGAGAGAGAGAGAGAGAGAGAGAACCATTATTGCCAGGAATCGGTCCTATGTATGGTTGCCGTTTCAGCCAAGTGTCGCAAAAAAAGTTTTATTTATATATCCGCCCAACGTAAGATTTACATCAATTGGCCTGTTGATATAAACATAATATTATGGCCAGGAATCGATCCAGCTCATGGTTGCCGCTTTCCCTTAGGTCCATTATATGCCAGTGCTGGCCCGTCATTTCAATGTTTGCTGGGTACGTGTCGATTCATGTAAATATGTACTGCTGTATCAAACCTATTCATAACCACTACAGAACCATCTGTTAGCCCGCACTGGCTATGTACCAGACCATTAAAAGCAAAACTGCATATCCGGTTTTCTTCTCATTTTACAAGTTGAGAGACCACCGTTGAATTACCTTGAGCTGAGCTGAACGTCATTCATGTCTTTGTTGAACAGTGATATTCAGCACAGTACAAGGTGATTTCAAGGTGGTTTTGCAGCTTGGGAAAAGTTTGTGATAAGTCTGTTTACGTCTTGCGGCTCTCAAACATCTGCAGTTTATAATTTTTGGTTCTGTGTTAAGGAATGTCTGGTATATATTGCACACATAATTCTACTGGACAGACTGCCAGACCTGTATAGGAGCCAAATAGTTTGAAATAATAATAATAACAACAACAACAACAACAACATTAATAATAATAATAATAATAATAATAATAATAATAATAATAAAACAGGTTTGGGATAAGAAGGGGGAAAAAGTACAAACTACACAAAATCAATATTTTCTTTACCACAGTAATAACGAAGCATCTATTGAACTACCAAGAACACACAGTTCTGCTAAGTCAAATTTAGTGTCAAGAGTGTAATTTGCCCTGAAAATATCGAGAAAGATAGACATTAGTGGTACTGCGGGCGATGGAAGAAAAGTCGGAAAAATAAGGGGAAGATCCAGTGCAAACTCACTGTTTTGGATAATCTATTTATCTATTGTCAGACGCCTTAATCCCTTATAAGGGGTGGCCACAAACAAATCGCCTCCACGTCGCCCTGCCCCCCGCCATTTCACTGCCCTGCTCCCAGTTCACACACCCCTCTCTCATATACCTCTCCACTCCATCCCTCCATCTCATCCTTGGCCTTCCCCTCCCTCTCTCCCCCTCCATTTCACTCACATACATTCTCCTCGTCAGTCTCTCACTTTCCATCCTCTCCATATGGCCAAACCACATCAATGTGTTTCTCCTAATGTTTCCTATCACACCCACATCCACACCACAACACTCCTTCACATCCTCATTTGTCAGTCTGTCTCTCCATGTGACTCCACAGGCTCCTCTCAAATATAACTCATTTCCACTGCTCTCACTCTTGACTTCTGTCTCTCCTACAAAGTCCAAGCTTCACTTCCATACGTCAGAGCTGGTATCACAATACTGTCTTGTAGTAACTTTTTCACTTCCATGCTCACTTCCCTGTTTCTTATCACTGGCTTCTAGGAACCAGCAACCTTTCTTCCTTGTTGTACCCTTTCGAGCACTTCACCCTCCAAACTTCCATCCTTACTGATCACACTACCCAAGTACTTAAACATAATCACATTTTCCATTTCCTGATCATCCAACCTCACTGTACATTCACTGACTTCACCTTTCTCGAAGACCATAACTTTACTTTTCCCTACATTTACCTTTAGATTCCGTTTCTTATACACTCTCCCAAACTCATCCACCAAGCCATGCAGCTCTCCTTCGTCTTCACTTAACAACACAGTATCATCTGCAAATAACAGTACAGGGAGATTCCGAACACTGCTCTCTCTCATTAACACTGCCCTCAAGTTGTGGTCAGAAAGTCCACTCCCCCAACTTCTTTATGCTCTTGCATCCATTACACATCTTCGCATCCTGTCATCCACACATACATAATCAATCATTGCCTTTCTTTCATTCCGTTCACCATCCACCCTTCTCATCACTTGCCATGTAATCTTGTGGATCATATTGTGCCTGAAGAGGGTATTGGCTATCACCAACCCCCTCCCGCACAAATGTCCACTAAAAGCACTGCCATTCTCATCTATCTCAGCAGGCACACCCCACTCACCAACTACTCCATCCACCTTCACATTCCCTACTTTACCATTCATATCAGCAGTCAAAAACACTCTCTCAATTCCTTCAAACTTTTCCGTGCACACTTCCGCATTTGTCCAGAACACTTCTCTCACTCTGCTTGCACGATCTTGCATTGGCACATACACGCACACAATCGCCCACAATTTAGTCCAACTTCCAGTCTTACCCACACAATCCTCGAACCAACTGATCCACACTCTCTTATATTCTCCTTCCATCTGTTACAACAATACACACTCCTTCTTTTGCCCTTTCATTCTCACCTACTCCTGCACATATACCCCATCCATACTCCCATTCTCTCACACTCTTATCTTTCTATTTATTTTCAGTTAGTCCACATACATCCACGTTCGCACCCTCAAGCACCTGGACAATCTCTCTCTCTTTCACCTCATAAATTGCACCCCTTACATTCCAGGTCGCCATCCGTATCATGTCCTTTGTAGTGTCCTTAGTCTTCACCTTTTAGTCAGTCCTGGTCCGAGGCTTCTTGTTTGTATTGTTAGTTAGTTGTTCTCCGTGAAGGGGCACTAACCCTCCGCCAACCCACTTGCTGTCACGTAGGGAACACGTGTCGGTTGGTTATAAGGTTACCATCCAGCGTTGTAAATGATTTCCTGGTTTACATGAAATCATTTGGCTTGCCACTCATGTAGAGTACCCCAAACACAGGGTACCACTACACCAAGTGGGTGGATGATGGGCTCCCCCACCTACCACATTTTATTTGATGGGCGCCCCCACCTACCTGTTATTTGGATAATAATAATAATAATAATAATAATAATAATAATAATAATAATGATAATAATAAATAACAAATTGTTATTCAGGAAAGTTATAATAAAATACATAGTTTTCTAATTTTCAAGTAAAAATATAATATTTAAGATCATCGATCGACTAGCCATTTTTTGTTTCAGTGTTCTCTTCTTAAAATTAAGTTAACTTAAAAATTGTAAAATTTATGTACAGGCAAACATTAAACAAACAGCTGGAAATGGCGTGATAAGGGTTTGACTATACAGACCCAATTCAGGTATATGCTAGCATTGGCAACAATATTCTGTTTCAATTCTGGTTTGCCAGAATTGGAATGGAAGAGTATTTTGTGTATTAAGCCAATGCAGCTCGCATGCGATTTCCCGCAAGCCGGCGGTACCGATACTTATCCAGAATGAGCCGATATTGGCCCAGTAACCCCATGTTATCAGGGTGCCTGCCTGCCAACCTGTCTGCGTACCCTGCAGTGATGACATCGACTGCTGATGCAGTCATACCAGGACCCTGACCTACCTCAGCCAAACCCTACCAACACCTTTCAGCCAACAGCACTATCATCATCACTACTACGATTAATATCAGAGAGTCGACCATGTACTTTATTAGTTTAATAGTACTGCTTCATTTATATACAACCTTACGTGTACACACAGTGATAGACAATATACATCCTTACATCAACATATAATACATACATATGAAAATATAGTAAAACCAGAGAATTAAAATATATGTACACACATATCCTTCTTATTACAGTTACAAGGAAAATCAAGTGAAAATGCCTAAGACAAATGGAGCTAGCAACAGTATGCTATACTGAACCACATACATTAGTACTAACATCCAATGCCTAAAGATGAATTTTAAAATGAGCAAACACATCAAGTTGACTTCACAACCTTTGGAGGACTATAGTATCAAGTGATGTGAGGTACAAACGAAACTAAGTGAATACTGTGCATATTGTACATATTATTTATCTAATACAAATTAAAATATATATATGAACAGGGTGGCTTTAGGAGTGGCAGGGGATGTGTGGATCAAATATTTGCAGTGAGACAGATAGCAGAGAAGGCTTATGAGAAGGACCATAAGGCATTTATGGCATTCATAGATCTGGCTAAAGCATACGACAAAGTGGACAGAGAAAGATTGTGGAAAGTTTTGCGCATGTATGGTGTGGATGGTAAGCTGCTAGGTGCTGTCAAGACCCTTTACTCTTATGATGGTAGTGAAACATGTGTAAGGGTTTATGGGCATCTATGAGAATGGTTCACGATCAGTGTGGGCGTGCGACAAGGTTGTGTGATGTCCCCATGGTTGTTTAATATATAAACGGATGGGATGGTGAGAGAAGTAAAATCACGAGTAATGGAGAGAGGGATGGCGATGGTAATGAATGGTGATGGATGGAATATTTCAAATTTGTTGTGTGCTGATGATGCACTACTGCTTGCAAATACCAGACAAGAACTTGGTAGGCTAGTGCAGAGTTTTGCTGATGTCTGTAAGAGTCGTGCCTAGAGAGTAAATGTGGAAAAAAGTAAAATGATGGTTACTGAGAGAGAAGGTGACTCCCAGTGCGATGTTACTGTACAGTGAATGAGGAGAGACTGGAATTAGTTAGAGAGTTCAAATTCCTCGGTACAGTGATAGAAATGAGAGGAAAATGTGCAAAAGAAGTTGAAAATAGAGTGACACAAGGAAGAAAAGTAGCTGGTGCAATGAAGGCCTTGATAAGAAACAAAGACTTGAGTGTTGTAGCTACACGAGGCTTACATGAGGGAATATTAGTGCCAACTTTAACATATGGATGTGAAACTATGGTGTGGCATGAAAATGAAAAGTCAAGAGTAAGAGCAATGAAGATGTGAGTGCTGAGGAATGTACAATAGGTGGAGTACAGAGGGTGGATAGGATACGAAATAATGTGATTCATGAAAGATGTGGAGTGAGGATGTTGGTGGACACCAGAATCGAAGAGAGAGTACTGAGATCGTATGGTCACATGGATAGAATGGATAACAATAGAGTGATGAAAAAGGTATATCTGAGCGAATTTGAAGGAGAGAGGAGGTGAGGTAGGCCAAGGAGAAAGTGGAGAGATATGGTGGACGAGTATTTGAGGAAGAGAGGTTTGGAAGTCGGTGAGGCTAGGGAACTGACAAGAGATCGAGCTGGCTGAATGAATGGTGTGAAGAGAGCAGGGATTTGGCACCCCTTTTTAACATGGCAGCATCCGGATTGACTCAATCGGATACGTTTGTGTGAAGCTACAAAACGTGGTAAATGTTTTTGGCATATCTGATAGAGCCAGGATTCCGGGGGCTTAAATGATGAGTGAATGGGAGCGTGGCCCATTGGACTGGGCAAATTTGGGCTGTCTGGACATTGCTACTCCTGACCTTGCCCTAGGGTGGGATAGGTGGTCTGGATGATGATGAAAATAATATGGGGTTACGTATGATATAATATAAACCTAAACTGTGCAACATAACTAAGCCAATTGTTGTGTGAGATTTAATAAAGTTAGTGTGTGTATGTGTATTGCCGTTAGCCGTTATATATTATGGTTGTTATGCATTTTGTAGTTCTTTGATGATATGTAATTGTATAGAGTTTGTTAGCGATGAAACCTTGAAGTATTTCGATTCATGATTTTTGTTCGAATCAGTTTTTCGGAATTAACATCTGCTAGTGCCCTCGCCAAGTCAGGGAGTTCACGCTGTTGGCTTGAGCTGAGAGGTAATCAATTGTACCGAGACTATCCTGACTTTTTTCTGTGTGAATAAGAGCTGACAAGACCTCTGCTATTTTTATAAAATCCTACAAGCTATCTAGGCATGTCTGAAAAAGAAGACACCACTGCCCAGACGACCCCTACAGACAGTCTGCCTATGGATCTACGGCTGATTCCCGAATTCAACGGATCATCGCACGGTGTGAGTGAATGGCTGGACAAGGTGGAGTTGGTGTGCAGTCTACGAAGTACGTGGGATTTCGGAATTGCACAACATCGTCCCGCTAAGGCTTACTGGCGGAGCATTTGCGGTTTACCAGCAGTTGAGCAGTACCGACCGACTTATCTACAAGAAGATTAAAGAGGCGCTTGTTTCTGCATTTGCAGTCGAC
Organism: Coenobita brevimanus; assembly: GCF_032717465.1. Classification (NCBI taxonomy): domain Eukaryota; kingdom Metazoa; phylum Arthropoda; class Malacostraca; order Decapoda; family Coenobitidae; genus Coenobita; species Coenobita brevimanus. Next base: position 4,253,248 of record NC_136988.1, on the reverse strand, counting down.
CAGTTTCGTGCTTATGAGCAATTCATCACTCGAAAGTTGGGCGATGGTGAACCAGTGGATGTGTACCTTGCTGATTTGCGCCGTCTGGCAGGGTTGTTTGGAGGTATGCCTGACACCAGCCTTGCTTGTGCCTTTGTGACGGGTCTACCTGATACTGTCCGCCGTACCTTACGAGCTGGTTCACGCATTGAGGCAATGGATATTGGCCAGATTTTGAAAAGAGCTCGTGCTGTGTTGGCGGATGAGCATGTTGGCGCAGTTGTGGCAGGAGCTGCGTTTAGACCTGCACATTCTGAGGGTGAGACAGCATCTGTAGCCTGCCGAAGTTGTGGACAGCCTAATCATTATGCCCGTGACTGCTTGGCCAGGCGTGAACGACGTAGGAGTGGGCACAGCAACTACCGATGTTTCCGCTGTGGCGGCCGGGGACACATTGCTTCAGCATGCTCGGGAAACTTCACTGGAGAGATGGTGTCAGCGCCAGCTTCCTCTCCAACGCAGCAGTGATGGGCGCTCTGCCACAAACTCGGTTGGTTGTAGATGGTGTGAGTTGCGACACACTAGTGGACACCGGTTGTACGAAGAGCATTGCACATGTGTCGGTGTGTTCCAATTGGACGAAAAATAAATTGAGTGTGACAACGATGAGCGGTGAGCAATATTTGTGTGAAGGATCGGGTGTGGTATGCGTCCAGCTGCCGTCTGGGGCTGTGTCACCTGTGGAGGTGTTGGTGGTGTCCACTAGGCCACTGAACTTCAGCTTCATCCTTGGTATGAATGGCATACGTGCTTTCAAGGGGGTAACCGTACGAGCACCTAATGATGTTAAGTTTGGTGTTGATGAATCTGTGCAGTCTGTTATGGTGGCAGCACCAACAGACCACATCATTGATGAGAGGGATTTTACAGTGACTTATGAGGCAGCAACAAAGAAGTGGACAGTGTCTTGGAAGTGGTGTAATAACTCAGAAAACCCATGTCTTGTGAATACTACTACAGAGTACCGGATTCAGCCTGATGTTCGTGATGAATATGAGCGTGAACTGTTGCAGTGGATTGAGGATGGTTGGTTAATCCCCTACGATGAGACACTTCATGGACCAGCTAAGGGGACAATTCCACTAATGGCTGTTATCCAACAGAATAAGGGAAGTAAGGTACGCCCTGTGCTCGACTTTCGGGAGCTGAATTCCTATCTTAATCCACACACAGCCGACGCAGACATATGCTGCGAGAAGATAAGAGAGTGGCGTCGCTGTGGACAAGATGTTGGACTCATAGACCTGCGTAAGGCCTACCTTCAAATTCATGTGGACAGTGCATTGTGGCCATACCAGACTGTTGTGTTTAAGGGACAAAGGTACTGTCTGACGAAATTGGGATTTGGGTTAAGCATTGCGCCCTTAGTTATGAAACGAGTCTTGAGCGCTGCACTGAGCTGGGACGAAAGAGTTAATCAAGTTACTTCTCCATACTTAGATGACATACTGGTGGATCAGAGAATAGCGTCTGCAGCTGATGTGGAAACCCATCTCAATCATTATGGTCTGGTCTGCAAGGCGGCTGAGCAGGTATCCAAGGGAGCCAGAGTTTTGGGTATGAGGGTCTGGGGGGAGCGACAGGGTCTCTTCTGGCGACGGGATAACTACGTCGGTGAGATTCCTAAGAAGATTACGAGACGTTCGGTGTTTTCCTTGTGTGGGCGCCTCACAGGCCATTTGCCCGTTTGTGGATGGTTACGGGTGGCAGCTTCATATCTGAAAAGGAGAGCCAATGCACTCACTACCTCTTGGGACACTGAAATCGATGATGCGGAGTTACATTCTATGCTTGTTGAAACTGTACAGCGAGTGAAATCTGCGGATCCAGCTCATGGCCGTTGGGATATTAGTGGTAGTGAAGCTGTCGTGTGGGTGGACGCCAGTTCACTTGCTATTGGAGCCATGTTGGTGGTGGATGGCTATGTAGTTGAAGATGCTTCCTGGCTGCGGCAAGATGAGTGTTCCCACATCAATTTGGCTGAATTGGATGCTGTACTACGGGGTGTGAATTTGGCTGTCGCCTGGAAGATGGTAAAGGTTTGCCTGATGACAGATTCGAGGACAGTGTATCACTGGGTCACGGATTCGCTGACAGGAAGATCACGTTTGAAAACGAAGGCTGCCAGTGAAATGCTGATTCGACGGCGTCTGGAAACTATAAGGAATGTGGTTTCTGAGTATGGCGTGCAATTGGAAGTGAAGTTTGTTACCTCTGCTGAGAATAAGGCTGACGCACTAACCAGGGTGCCAAGCAAGTGGTTGTCCCCTCCGCGTGCCCAACTAGTGTGTGGGGCTATTACATCGACCTCACAGGATGACATCTCTAACATCCACATAACTTGCGGGCACCCAGGCATCAGGCGCACGCTGTACTTTTGCCACCGTCTTTTCCCAATGACTACTAAACGACAAGTGCTTGACATCGTCCGTCAGTGTAAGGAATGTCAATCAATCGACCCTGCACCTGTGAAGTGGCAAAAGGGGATGCTGGGAGTCTCGGTTTGCTGGGATAGGGTAGGCATGGACGTTTGTCACATCCAAGATCAACACTACCTAACCTTGGTTGATTGTGGTCCATCGCGGTATGCTATCTGGAGGAGACTACGTCGGCAAGATACTGCGTGTGTGGTTGAACAACTGGAATCTGTCTTTTATGAACGTGGGGCACCAAAGGAACTATTGACGGACAACGCCACCAGCTTTAGCAGTTCAACATTCCGTGAGTTTGCAAGTCGCTGGGGAATGAGACTTGTATATCGCTGTGCATACGTTCCTTCAGGCAATGGAATCGTTGAACGTTGTCATCGTACAGTGAAGACAATTGCAGCCCGGAAAGGTTGTTCTATAGCCGAGGCAGTCTATCGCTACAATGTGATGCCACGAAGCAATGACCCATCCTCCACTCCAGCAAATCAGTTATTCAAATATGAAGTGCGATTGCTCGGAATTGACGGTGTGGGAGATTGTGAGCAGCCGGAGTACCTGCAACATCCCTTCAAAGTTGGTCACAGAGTGTGGGTACGTCATCCTACCAGAAGATGCAACATTCAAAGCACTGTTGGAGTCGTTACAGACATACTTTCTGCACAGAGTGTTGAGGTTGATGGAGTGCCTCGGCATGTGCGTGACTTGCGATTGGTGACAGCACAGTTACCGCAGAGAGAGGAACGAGAAGAGCAACAGGAAGTTCAGGATTCCTGGATTGACAACGAGGACGACAGCCTGGTGATACGTCTACCTGCCAATATAGATGAACTGGAGGAATCGGCCAGGGAAGGATCGAGTGACTCTGATGAAAGCAGGGGAGAGAGCCCAGGACGACCGATGCCACGGAGAGGATCAAGGGAACGTCACCCAGTTCGCCTGTTTCAGTATAGTGATCTCCCTTAGGATCAGGGGGGAGTGTTGTGTGAGATTTAATAAAGTTAGTGTGTGTATGTGTATTGCCGTTAGCCGTTATATATTATGGTTGTTATGCATTTTGTAGTTCTTTGATGATATGTAATTGTATAGAGTTTGTTAGCGATGAAACCTTGAAGTATTTCGATTCATGATTTTTGTTCGAATCAGTTTTTCGGAATTAACATCTGCTAGTGCCCTCGCCAAGTCAGGGAGTTCACGCTGTTGGCTTGAGCAGAGAGGTAATCACTTGTACCGAGACTATCCTGACTTTTTTCTGTGTGAATAAGAGCTGACAAGACCTCTGCTATTTTTATGAAATCCTACACCAATACACTAATGATGTCTCAAATAAACAAATAGCCTACATCAAATATGGCTGATTCATGATATGATTGCATTGCTATTATTGTATCAGAAATATAGCTACAATGACGGCACTTGTAATTCCTGCAAATATGTTACAGTTGTTACAATTATGTAACTACAAACACTAGCATTACTGCACTTATGTTACAACTACTACAGTTATGGAGCTACAAACACTAGCATTACAGTAATTATATTACAGTTGCTACAGTTCTGTAACTACAGTTTGTTACAACCACATTTTGTGACAGTTGCATTAACACAATGTAAATACAATTTTATTGCAACCACAGTTATGTAACAGTTTCATTGACACGATGTAACTAGAATATCATTGCAACAACAGTTATGTTACAGTTGCATTAACAAGATGTAACTACAGTCTTATTACAACCACAATTGTGTAACAGTTGCATTAACACAATGTCATGTTACAGTCACACTTGCGTAACAGTTGCATTTCCGCATTGTAACGACAATTGCATTAACACGATGTAACTACAGTCATGATAAAATATTTTCTCAGTTATGTTACTCTTACAGTATTATGTATTTCACTATATTAGCTTGCAAGTTGATTGTAATGTTAATATAATATGCATTAATATATTATGACAATATTCACTGTCGTTGATAAGACAGCTTTGCGTGACCGAGCGATATGTAGGCATTATATGCTTTGACAAAATACTATATGTAATTACAGTATGTAACTATATAGCTGTAGGTAACAATATGTATAACAGGTAATTTAATCTCAAGTTCTCCAGGAAGCGACAACTACACATCCCCTTGCCTAGACTACTCAAAAATGCCAAACATCTCCGATCATGTGCCAGAGACATGACCGATACACACACACACACACACACACGCAAATGCCCCACACTCTTTAGCTGGAAGCTAGAGGGGGATATAAGTCTGATATCACATGGAAAGTTAGAGAACCAGAGACAGCCAGGAGAGAAGGAAGGAGAACAAGAGAGACGAACAGGAGAGTAGAGAGATTCCCAGAGAGCAATAGGGTGTACGAGAGTGAGGGTGAAGTAGCAGGACCGCAGCTAGCACAAACTACTATTAACCATACATGGGTCACGCCAAACTCTTAACTTTTATTCAAGTAACTCTTGCAATAAACTCCATCAACCCCAATATGCCTGTTTCATCATCCCACTCATATACAGAGAGAGAGAGAGAGAGAGAGAGACCCTGTGGTACAGTGGTAGAGTATGCGTCTTGCACGCTGGTGGACGCGGGTTCGCCTCCCGCCAGGGTTGTAAAAACTTTGGGAAGCGTTCACCGAGCCACTTACTGCTTTGGTAGACATAAGGGGTGCTGTGGTTGAACCAGTGTAGCATACTAGTATACTTGGACCCAGCCAGCTTAAGGCAGGCCAATTACATTAGGTTCACAGACTGCACACACATCCAAAGCCACTCCATCATTACAATCACACTCACAAACACTTCTTACCCTACATACAGTCACTACTAGACAGCCTAAGCCACTGGGTAGAGATACATTGGCTGTATCGTCCCTGTTGCGGTGAGGATAGGCCGGTCATGCAGTGGACACTCAACGACTGATGATAGAGAGAGAGAGAGATTAAGATGCCGGATTTGCCAGTTAGATTGTTCTGGAGAATTCTCAATGTTTCTCATACTGTGGTTTCAGTTATGCATCACAGTTGCCAGCTAGTCTGCTATTGTGAGCGTAGTTAGTTCATAAGGTGTACATTAATTTTTGTGCTCTTTTTCTCAAAAATGTTTTATTTATGTGACTGCTTGTTGAATTATGGAAGTTAATTTAAGTTTGTATGGTTTTTTTTTAAATAATGAATGGAGGAAGGAAAAACAAAGGAAAAAAATAAGTCCATGTGCCTAAAGGCATCCTCCATTCATAAAATACTTATAACAATTGGATTTAAAATCGAGAGGATTAAATGTATGTGGGAAGCAACTCCCAGGAAGTGAATTCCAGAGAGTAGTAGTTCTGGGAATAAATGAATTTTGATAAGCAGAGGTTCTGCATTGTGGGGCAGAGAGGGTGAGTTCATGGGCACTCCCAGCTGCCCGGGTATTTCAGGAGAAAATGTGAAGGGGAGGCACAATTGAAGCCAGTTCGTTAGAGCACTTACGGTATAAATATCGATAAAATAGTGCTAAAGAAGCAACATCTCTACGTACTGATAACAGAGGAAGGTCCTGTGTTATGTCAGGATTATTGATTATTCTAACGGCTTTATTTTGAATTTTGTCCAACTGCCTCAATGCAACCACTCCACATCCACTCCACAGTGGTGAACTGTATTCGATCTGAGAACGCACATGACTTTTGTATATTGTGGCCATCTGCTCGTCAGTGAGGAACTCACGAACTCTGTACATAAGTCCCTGTTTATTAGAAGCATTTTTAACAAGGGATTTAACATAAGCTGCTAAATAATTTAGAGTGTTATGCGGTGTAAGAAAACTCTGGCATGTTTTGGATGTCTCCAATTTGGTAACTGTTGTAACTGTTGTGCCCTTCAGGAATGCACAAGAAATTTGGAGAAGTGTAGAACACCTTAGAGTATAGGAAGCTGATATAAGGATGGGGAAGAGACTAGAGCAGTTTCAGTTGGTTTTCAGTTCAGTCTGAGTGTGGATAAGTGTCACTGTAGTTAGTGAAGATTATCTCCAGTACTTGTGAAAATAGTGAAGTCTTGTTGGCAAATAGTGAAGTGTTATTGCAGTTTGTGTATCACTGGTGCTTGTAAGAACAGTGAAGTGAAGTTGGCAAGCATTAAGTAAACTTATTTGGAAAATACAGCGAACTTTAAAATCTATCTGTCTATTGTCAGACGCCTCAATCCCGTTTGGGGTGGCCACAAACAAATCGGCTCCACGTCGCCCTGTCCCCCGCCATTTCACTGCCCTGCTCCCAACTCATCCCCCTCTCTCATATACCTCTCCACCCCATCCCTCCATCTCATCCTCGGCCTCCCCCTCCCTCTTCCCCCCTCCACCTCACTCACATACACTCTCATCGTCAGCCTCTCACCCTCCATCCTCTCCACATGGCCAAACCACCTCAGTGTGTTCCTCATAACGCTTCCTATCACATCCACATCCACACCACAACGCTCCTTTATATCCTCATTCGTCAGCCTGTCTCTCCATGTGACTCCACAGGCTCCTCTTAAATAACTCATTTCCATTGCTCTCACTCTTGACTTGTGTCCTTCCAACAACGTCCAAGCTTCACTTCCATACGTTAAAGTTAGTATCACAATACTGTCATGTAGTAACTTTTTCACCTCCATGCTCACTTCCCTGTTTCTTATCATTGCTTTCAAAAAACCAGCAACCTTTCTTCCCTGCTGTACCCTTTCAAGCACTTCACCCTCCAAACCTCCATCCTTACTCATCACACTACCCAAGTACTTAAACGTAATCACATTTTCCAATTCCTCACCATCCAACCTCGCTGTACATTCACTGACTTCACCTCTCTCAAAGACCATCACTTTACACTTCCCTACATTCACCTTTAGATTCCGTTTCTTACACACTCTCCCAAACTCATCCACCAAGCCTTGCAGCTCCCCTTCGTCTTCACTCAAAAACACAATATCATCTGCAAACAACAGTACAGGGAGTTTCCAAACACTATCCTCTCTTCACCAGGGCCACTCCAACATCCACTACCCTACCTTGTACCTCTTTTATTACCCCATCCATGTACAGATTGAACAACCATGGAGACATGACACATCTCTGTTTCAACCCAACCTTCAAAGAGAAAAATTCACTTAGTTCACTATCCACACGCACTGCAGCCTTAGCACCATCATACATACTCTTCACAGCATTCAACAACTTCCCATCTACTCCATATATTCTTAAGACTTTCCACAATCCTTGTCTATCCACCCTGTCATCTGCTTTCTCCAAATCCATGAAAGCCGCATACAACTTCTTTCGCTTCTCTAGAAACTTTTCCCCTAAAGATATAAGAATGAATATCTGATCTACACAACCTCTTCCCTTCCTAAAGCCTCTCTGTTCTTCTCCAACTAATTTCTCTGTTTTTTTTCTCTAACTCTGTCTATAAGTATCCTGCCATACACTTTTCCTATTATACTAAGAAGACAAATGCCCCTATGATTACCACACACTTCTTTTTCCCCTTTTCCTTTGTACAAGGGAATAATTATACCTGACTTCCAATCCTCCAGAACTCTACCTTCCTCCCAGGCCAATCTGCACATCTTCCACATCCATTCTACTACTATCTCTTCTCCATGCTTCAGCATTTCACCATTCACTCCATCAATTCCTGGGGCTTTCCCCAATTTAACTTTCTTCATTGCTTCCACAACTTCTTTCCTACTGATTTCTTCCTGTCTTCTCACCTCCCTCCTTCTCCCAGCCATTCTCCAGCCATTTATACTCGCATTACTTCCATCCTCTATGTTCAACAATTCCTTAAAGTGTTCTCTCTATCTGCTCACTTTTTCTCCCTTCTCCACTAGTAATCTACCATTTTTATCTTTCACTCCCCTGCTAACCTCACTTCCACACTGTCTTACTCTCTTCACCTCTTTCCAGAACATTTTCTTACAGTCCCTCCACTTTACACTCAAATTCCTTCCAGATTCCTCATCCACTCTCTTCTTACTTTCTCTTACTAATCTTTTCACCTCTCTCTTTCTTTTTACATATAACCCTTTCTTCCGCCTCTCAACTTCTTCCACGCCCCTATTTCTCATCCATTCATTGCATGCTTTCTTCTTTTGTGCCACAGCCTGTCTCATCTCTTCAGTCCACCACGCTGTTCCTTGCACCCCCCTCCGTCTTCTCTTCCTCCCACACATCACATCACATGCTGCACAAATTTCTTCTGTAAATAACCTGCACACACCTTCCACGTCCCCCATCTGCTCCAATTCATATTTGCCCAATCATTCCTCCACATCTCTCTTATACTTTGCCTTTTTCTCATCCTCTTGTAACCTTTCCACTCTCCTTGGAACAACTCCTTCCTCTCGTCTTTCCCTTCTTCTATTCCTCCATCTTACTTGGATCCTAATTCTGGCCACCACCAAGTAGTGGTCAGAAAGTCCACTCCCCCAACCTCTATAAGCTCTTGTATCCATTACACATCTCGCATCCTTTCATCCACACACACATAATCAATCATTGCCTTCCTTTCATTCAGTTCACCACCCACCCTTCTCATCACTCGCCATGTATACCTGTGGATCATTTTCTGCCTGAAGAGGGTATTGGCTATCACCAACCCCCTCCCAGCACAAATGTCCAATGCACTGCCATTCTCATCTATCTCAGCAGGCACACCCCACTCACCAACTATTCCATCCACCTTCATATTCCCTACTTTACCATTCATATCACCGATCAAAAACACTCTCTCATTCCTTCCAAACTTTTCCATGCACACTTCCACATTTGTCCAGAACTCTTCTCTCACTCTGCTAGCACGATCTTGCGTTGGCACATACACACACATAATCGCCCACATTTGTATTCCAACTTTCAACTTTACCCACACAATCCTAGACCCAACTGATCCATACTGTCTTATGCTCTTCTTCCATCTTTTACTCACAACTATACATACTCCTTCCTTTGCCCTCTCATTCTCACCTACTCCTGCACATATACCCCATCCATACTCCCATTCTCTCACACTTTCTCCTCCCCATTTTGTTTCAGTTACTCCACATACATCCACTTTCGCACCCTCAAGCACCTGGACAATCTCTCTCTTTCACCTCATCATTCGTTCCTCTTACATTCCATGTAGCCATTACCAAGTCCTTTGTCCGGTCCTGGGTTGTCATCATTAGGTCAGTCCTTGTCTGAGGCTTCTTGTTTGTTTTATATAGTTAGTTATTTTCCGGAGAGGGGCACTAACCCTCCGCCAACCCATTTAGTCACCTTTTACGACAAGGAGAGATACTGGGGGAGTATTCTTGAAAAAAAAACCCTACCCCCAGGGGGTACACCGCAATGCTGAGCATAGAAAGAACAACTCGCTGTACAACGTTCTTCCTATACTGAACCACTGCTGTTGGAGCCTGTGGCAGTGTGGGATCGGGACGTAACGCTGGTGTCAGGAGTGGGATTAAGTGCTGCAGTGAGTCTAATCTTCGACATGGAGTAAGGGGGTGTGCAGACAAGATGCCGAGCTGGGCAGGAGGACAAGGTGTCATTGACTGCAATCATGAAGCTATCAAGCAGAAAGTTTCCAATTACAGGCACAGAATGAAGAACATGAAGAACTCAAAGAAGAAGTACAAGCACAGAATGTAGGACTATAAGTACAGAATGAAGGACAGAAAGAACTCAAAGAACAATTACGGGCACAGAATGAAGAATACAAAGAACTCAAAGAACAATTACAAGCACAGAGTGAACAACTATAGAGGCACAACGTGAAGAACAGAAAGAACTATATGAATGACTTCAAGATGCATTACTGGAGCAACAGAGGGAATTACAACTGAGGATGTGAGGACAGCTAGATGCTTTCATGGGGGAAATGAAGGAAGAACAGCAACAGCTTAAGGAGGAAGTATATGCCAAACAAGAGCAGCAGAAGTATGAGGTAAGCAATAATGTGATGGAGTGCAGACAGTGTGTAGATGACCAGTTAAAACATGTAGACTGCCATATGAAGATAATTTGTGAGAGAATTGAGGCTGTAGAGAAATATTGCACTGCTGAGTCCCAGGCTAGTGTACAGGGAGCATATAAAAAAAATGAACAGTGTATGGTGGATCTTGATGAATCCCAAGCATCTAAAGGCACAGTAGCATTACAGTGTTGAATTATCAGAATATAGGAGATTTAAGTCCTGGACTTAATATGATGCCCCAGTTTTTAGGCCCCATACCAGTGAAGTGCATGGCTATATTATTGGTCCAGTTAAAAAGAAACCTCAGGAATTTAATAGTAGAGTATTATGGAAAGCTTACCGTGCACAGTTTGTTACATGCTGATCAGAATGGTTGGGATGATAGGCAGAGGACAGTGCAGCTTGCTACTAGCCTTAAGTGTGCTGCAATGGAAATTCTGGGCCAGTTGTCAGTAGAGGAGAGGAACAGTTATCAGTCCTTAGTAAAAGTACTGGAGCGTAGTTACAGGACCATATGCCAGACTGAGGTTTACAGAGCAAGATTCCGGACCCGTGTACGGGCTCGAGGCGAATCCCTACAGTAGTTGGCTCCATGACCTTGAGAGTATGGCATACAAGGTGTATCCTGGAGCAGCACCTAACCTGAGGGACCAGTTCATCGACGCTCTTGATAGTGCAGAGGTGAAACTGCAAGTGAAGCAGGCACAACCCAGAAGCATGCAAGAAACATTAGCCCTGGCTCTAGAATTTGAGTCCTGTGTCAGGTCCAGTACATTCACTTTTCAGGCCAGTCATAGTGCAGGAATCAAGGCAAGAAAGGAGCAGGTACATGAAGTGAAAAAATTTTAAGGAAGTTGTTGGTACTGTGAAAAGGACTGCTGCAAGTGGAAGAGGGAGCAGGGGAAGACCAGAGGAGGTTGCTGGTTCTGCAGGAAGCTGGAACATAAGAATGACGATTGCTACAAATGGAAGAAGGAGCATGAACAGAGCAGTGCAAGGAAATCTACAAGTGTCACAAAAGTGTGTTGGACATGTAGTGAGGTGGGACACTTCAGTTCTGAGTGTCCAAAGAAGAAAAAGGAGGATAAGAAGAAGGCTGCAGAAGACCAGAAAGAACTGTAAAACTAATGGAGGCTGGTGTTAAGGGACAACCACCAGCCAGCTTTTCCCAAGTAGCCCTACCACCGAGAAAATGCAAGAGAACTGCAATCGACAGTGTTCGAATAGACGGAAGAATAGATGGAAAGAAGTGTTCCCTGATGATTGATTCGGCCTCAGACCAGATTTCTGTGACGCCTGATGTGTTACATTATTGGTATCTGCCTGAGTCAACAGAACAACTGTGTGGCATAACTAGGCACCTGGCAGAAGTGAAAGGACCCCTGGATGTCCGGATTGAAGTGGCAGGGCAAGAGGCCACGCTTCCAGTCTATGTAGCTAGGGTGGAGGATCCTTGCCTTCTGGGTCTGGACTATCTGATTTCCATGGGAAGTGAGCTGGACTTCTGCTCCATGAAGTTGAAAGTTGGTTCCTCTCACGGCAGTGAGATGTACCAGTTTTGGTTGTGGGGCGAGGGCACTCTGCACTACAGTGATACCCACAAGGTCAGAACCTCTGCTTCAGTGTAATGTGAGCAGCACTTTTGACAGCTGTCCAGGTGTAATGGAGCCTCATGTACAGTGCAAGACAAAGGCCAGAGTGATGATGGGGAGAACTTCGATGGAAAAAGGTGCAGGTGAAGTGCCAGTTGTGGCCAATTTCTCCTGTGAGGCACTGAAGATCAATGAGGGAGAAATTCTGGGATGTGCCAGGTGCTCGACCCTAAATGGCATCAGAGGAAGGCCTGTAAAAGAAGTGTTGTAAAGAAGAAGGGCATCTGCGAAACTATGTTCAAGACCTATTTTCAGGGAGTTGCCAATGCCTGGATGGCTCATGTGCTGAAGTTGAGGCAGCTGCTGACGAAGTTCGCTGATGTCTTTTCTTCCTGAGACCTAGACGTGGGGAGCACTGATCTGGTGGAGCTTTTTATAGATGCTGGAGATCACTGCCGGATCAAACAGCCAGCGTGGAGGATGGTGCCAGCCCAACGGCAAGAAATGGAGAAGGTGATGGAGAATCTCCAAAGTCAAGGAGTGATAGAAAAGGCCATCAGTCCTTGGGCATCAGCAGTTGTTCTGGTAAGGAAAAACAATGGCTCAGTAAGGTGCTGTGAAGATTATCGAACCCTGAATGAAGTGACAGTGAAGGATGCATACCCCTTGCCAAGAATTGATGACACCCTGGATGCTCTTTCAGGTGCCAACCGGTTCTCCACTCTGGACATGAAGGCAGGAAACCACCAGGTCAGGGTTGCAGAGAAGGACAAGGAGAAAACAGCCTTTTCACACGGGCAGTGTTTATGGCAGTTGAAGATGATGCCTTTTGGCCTATGCAATGCCCCAGCTACGTTTGAGCCTCTAATGGATCGAGTACTGGAAGACCTGCTCTGGCAGTCGGCTCTCATCTATCTGGATGAGGTGATTGTGTTTGGACAGACTTTTGATACAGGAATTGGAGAGGCCGTTGGAGGTGTTCAGTAGGGTCCAAGTGGTGTACCACAAGCTGAACCTCAAGAAATGCAACTTTTTCAGAAGGAAGTGGAGTACTTGGGACACATTATAGGTGAGAGCGGCATCCATATTGATGCAGAGAAGGTGGCAGCTGTGGAAAACTGGCCAGGGTAGGCAGACAGGTTGGCAAGCAGGCAGGCAGGTGCAGAAGGGCAGGCTGGTGTTGTCAGGCACTTGGATTGATTGACGTGTTATGATGGTTGTAGCAAATGATGACACTGCTGAGTTGCTACCTCACTCTGGTAGTTGTGGTGAAGAAGGTGGTGGTGGTGAAAAGTGGTGGAGGTTGTGGTGGAGGGTGGTGGAGTAGGTGGTGGAGCTTCAAGGTGTGAGAAATGGAGGTGAGATGTGCTGATACATCACCTTGCTGGGTCAACACTATTAGCACAGTGCGGATGCACTTCCTTCTGCCACTTTTGCTTGTTGTTGCTTGTCGTTTCTCTTTTTATTCTCACTGTATTTGCTTGTAGTTTGATGATTGTTGATTCTGGAGCAGTCGTATAGTTTGTTTTGATTGTAATTTCTTCATTGATTGTTGACTAAGATGTTAATCAGCTTTGTTTACCAATGTTGTTTACTGTTGTAGCAATTCATGTGAGTCGTCTGCTGCGTATAAACTCGTTAGGTGTGGTTTGATTGTAGTTGGTTCGTTGTTACCGCTGCCACCAATGTCGATACATGTAGTTTGTCGTAGTTTACTGCTCTTCACCGCTACTGCCAATATCGGTGAACGTAACTTGTCGCTGTTTACTGTTGTTCACCACTGCTGCCAGTATCAATAGACATAGTTTATCATTGCTATTGTTTCTTGTAAATCGTGGAGTTGTGGTTGAGGTGGTTAAGAGCGGTTGGGGCGAGGTTCAGTTGCTCAGCCAGCTCTCGCTCTCTCCTTTGCTTATTTTTTTGTTTGTTTTTTGTTAGATTGATTGTGTGAAGTTGCCAAATTGAGCTAGCTGAGGTCCTCCTACTCTACTCTCACTCTCCTACTCCCTATCGTTCTCTGGGAATCTCTCTCCAACTCTCCTGGCCGTTTCTGGTTCCCTAAGTTTCTCTCCATGTGATATTGGACTTATATCCCCCTCTAGCTTCCGGCTAAAGCATGTGGTCGTATGTGTTTGCATGTGTGTGTGTCAGTCATGTTTCCGGCACATGATCAGAGGTGTTTGGCATTCTTGATTACTCGAGGCAAGGGAATGTGTAGCTGTCTCTTCCTGGGGAACTTGAGACATAACTACCTCTTTTAGGTATTGTTACCCATCGCAATACAGTTACATGCTGTAGTTACGTATAGTATTATGTCGTATAATGCCTACATATCTATATCTATATCAATCAATCTATCTATCTATCTATCTATATCTATCTATCTATCCATAAACAACCACAGGTAAGAAAATAAATATATACAATGAACACCATATGAAAGAAAAACTGGCAATATTATGAAGAAAGAATATATAGAGAGAAAAATGTAATAATGTGTACAAACTAAAACACTGAATGAAAGAAGAAATGAATATTAATATTAATCACAATCTTTTGAGAAAGTGACAAAATAACAGTAAATAATCAAGAATCTATTCAGTGACACTCAGGCAGACGATGTTCATGCTGTCGTGGGTGAGAATGAAACCTGGGTGGACGTTCCTCCAACCGAGTAGAACGGACGAGTTGATTGGAGAGAACTGGATGATGCAAATCGTGACGTGGAACTATGTGAAAAGTGACATACCCGCCAGTCGTGACGTAGTATGATGTGATGGTTCGGATGTGGCCAGGTGGCCTTGGCTAGGCGGCTTAAGTCCAGGACACGTTATGAATACAGCTGGAGTGAGGCATGGGGTGTGGTGTGTGCCGGTGTGTAGGAGGTGGTCGGAGACTGGTTGATTTTCCCACAGTGGGCAAGACGGGACATGGGTGGGGTGATGACAATTTACCTCACCAGGATGCAGGACACATGCTACATCTGCATCGCGAATGGAAGGAGGTAACAGGAATTTGCAGGCACCTGGAGGCTCCGTAGAAGAACACCGAGAGGTGGCAGGACACGTGCAAGGAGCCCAGGACATGCACTGAAGGACATGTAGGGCACCAGTAGGATATAGCTGGCTAACTGTGGAGCAGAGTGTAGAGAAGACCAGGGCGGCTCGTACAGCACAGAGAGTGGCAGGGCGACTTTATGCAGGATAGAGTATGGTTCACGTTCAGTAAAATGGGTTTAACAGTGAAGATTTGTAAGTGACGTGAAATAGTGGTTTCCACCCACTACGCTGCCACCACTACATTACCAGCACAAGGGTGATGATTGTGTTCAAAAGTCCACTGGGTTTTTGAAGGTTTATTGTGGACTCTGCAATTACAGATGCACCCTCCCTGAGATCTGAAGCCGAACTCAGTTGGTTAGCCGGCACCCTCCATCTCCATTTGAACTGAGACGCTACTCAGCAGAAATGTACTGGCGCCGCAAACTACAGCATACGTTCTCTCACGTAGGCCGCTCATGCCTATACAGGGCTATACATTGTACAATATTATACATATAATATTTAGTTAGGAATGTCTAGTGTATAAGAAATCATCAAATTATCTGCAACACTACACCTCAGGTGGCTCTGCAGTTACTAACATCCCAGTTAGGCGTGATTGGATGAAGGTGCAATATTTTAACTGGCAATGACTGCAAAGCTTGCTCGATGCCACGTTCTCTCTCTCTCTCTCTCTCTCTCTCTCTCTCTCTCTCTCTCTCTCTCTCACACACACACACACACACACACACACACACACACACACACACACACACACACACACACACACACACACACACACACACACACACACACACACACACACACACACACACACACACACACACACACACACACACACATTCAGTCACTTCTGTGGGGTGATTGGGTGAAAGCACATTATTTTCACTGGCAATGACTGCAAAGCTTGCTCGATGCCACATTTTTTCTCTCTCTCTCTCTCTCTCTCTCTCTCTCTCTCTCTCTCTCACACACACACACACACACACACACACACACACACACACACACACACATTCAGTCACTTCTGTGGGGTTCAAGGCAGTACGCCAAGCACGTCAACCTGGACTGTTTTTCCTTAACACAAGACCACGAACCGATAACAGTGTCCGTCCCATGGCGTATTATGCAGCACATCCTTGTCACTGTCACAAAATTAATCTAGCATAGGAGGTGTCTTCAAATACCAAAGGAATTCATCATTTTGAAAAGTCTCCTATGAACTATTTAATAGAATTTGATGATACCAAAAATAACACGAAAAATATTGTTCTAGATTCCTGGGGCTAAGAACGAAGAACTGGAAGCAAGTATGTGGAGAGAGGGGAGGAAAAATGAGGGAGGTAGCTATGGTGATGGGGAGAAACAAGCGGGAGAGAAATGGAGGGAAAACAGGAAGAGATAAGAGGAGAGAGAGGAGAATCCATAGACCAACGGCGGAATGACTGGAGGTGGAGAAGGTGAGAGTTAATGATGTGGAATAGAGAGAGAGAGAGAGAGAGAGAGAGAGAGATGGTTAACATAAGATGAAACCGCAAGAGGGGAGAAGACGTAAGGGTGATTCTGAGTACACATTGTAGGCTTGGATCTGCTAATGACCCTTAGTACTGTACGGTAAACTAATTACACATCACTACATCGGTACACTACATACTAAGACCATACCTGATCACAATAATTTACCAAAAATTTTCATAAAATCCACGTAACACTAAAGATGCGGTAGTGTTAGGCTAAGGACTTTACTGACTTGCCATGTTAATGAGCACCAGCATGTCAAGCACAGCACATTTGGCACCACAACAGAACACCATATTTGGTATACATTGTCTTAACTCCCATGAAAATACTCTCATCAGGGATGTGGCATGATGAGGTTAGGGTGTTGAACTGTCCCTCCGTACAACCAAACACTAACATCACGCTTACACCTCATAATAACTCGATAAACACCTTATTTTGATAATACTGTCCTTGATTTCAACATAACTTGTGTAAGAAGAAAGTCGCACAATGAAGAGAGATTATTCTTCTAATATTTAATCAATCCGGTGACGAACACATCCCGTACACCATTTGATAACATCATACCGGAACAGCATTTCTGAAAGTAGAGTGTCCTTACTGTCCGTCTATCCAACATGTGAAGGAAGGTTGTATTGTGGGTCAAGATTCTTTTCTGACCCTTAATGAAACCAAACAATAGCGTCTCACGTACACCACATGCCAATACCGGAGGAGCCTTGCATATGAAGTATTTAAAGTCCTTCAGTTTGATGACGCACATTGTATTTTATTCTGGCTGCTCAGCTACGACTCTTTTTTGGTTGAGGGGAGATGTCAGACTACACACACACACACACACACACGCACACACACACACACACACACACACACACACACACACACACACACACACACACACACACACACACACACGTCCACTTTCGCACACAAACATAGACCTCCCCCTGAACACAAACACTGAAGAGAACGGAATGAAAAAGGCAAAGTGGATGTAAGAGTGATGATGGAACCGCGAGGATAGAAGTATATGGGTTGTAATGCAGTTGCCTTGATACAGAAGCAAGGAAAATTTATAATCATTACATAAGAAGTATACTGCAGTCGGTTTCATGCTAGACTGCACCAGTCTATCTCCGAGTATCTACGCAAACAAATCGCTTCTGTGGTGCCCTGTCCTCTACCATTTCACTGCTCTCCCCACAACTCACAGACACACGCTTCCTCATATATCTTCCCACTCCATCCCTTCATCTCAACAAATGACATTAATAAACTTGAGATTAAGATGAGGATAAATTATATTGTAATTAGAATGTTCATCATTTGTATAAAGTAGAAATGAATAGTGATTGCAATGTATGGAAGTTAATGTCCTATGTGCTGAAATTCACAAGTTTGTATCTGTTGACGCGGACCTTTCCAATAAGAAAACGAAAAGAGATCCAGTAATACTACGATTGAAATTGGAGATAATTTTTATATAAAACTAAAGCCATGAAGTTACGTTTACGTTGTTAATATCATGAGCTAATAAACTGTGCTTTTCAGTCATTAAATGATTAAAGAACTAAGTGGCAATTCTGAACAACCTTGGAATCAGCTGCCATTTTTTGCTATGTACGTACTCACTGTGTGGAAGACAACGAAGAAGAGAAGTACCACTGGACGCAGCTTTGCTAGACACCACATGATCCCACAAAGCACACCCAGACCCTTTGCTGTGTGAGCTAAGCACCGCTCCATTCTGCACTGAAGTTATTTCTGTTTTTTTTTGGCCAGGAAATCAAATTGATTTATGAGAACAGGGGGTGGTTAAAAGAAGTAGATCGGCCGGCTGGATTCAACCCTTCAGAATTTATAATTTTCTCTTTCTCTCATCCATCCACTCTTCTTTTCATCCTTTCTTTACATCTCATCACTCCCCCCATACCTTAGGCCTTCCACGTTTTCATTCAGACTTATCTCTTTTCTCTGTCGTCCCCTACATCTCTCCACAAGTCCCTCCATCCCTTCATCCCTAAACACTTCCTTTCATCTCTTCGTCTCTCCTCCTTTACATCCACCCATTTGTCTCTCCACCATTTATTTTATCCTTTTGCTCTCCGCCCCCCCCCCCCACTCCTTCCCTCCATCCCTTTGTCTTTTCTTCTTTCCCTCCATCCCATCGCCTCTCCATCGTTCCATCTATTCCTATACTCATACTTCTCCAATTCCATTTCTCCCCGTTCTGTTAGTCAGAATGTCACACACCATTGCCTCGCTCCCTCTCCCTTTTCTTTCATTAATTCCTACCTTCCTAACTTC
This sequence comes from Coenobita brevimanus, assembly GCF_032717465.1. Taxonomy (NCBI): domain Eukaryota; kingdom Metazoa; phylum Arthropoda; class Malacostraca; order Decapoda; family Coenobitidae; genus Coenobita; species Coenobita brevimanus. The sequence continues at coordinate 4,234,309 of NC_136988.1, read as the reverse complement.
AGTCTTCCCTATCCTCTTGTCTACACACTCCTTTTTATCCTCCATTCATCGTTTCTTCTCCCCCCCCCCGTCCACTTTCCTCATTCCTCCTCCATCTGCACTCCCCTCCTCTCTTCCAGCTTTCATTTTCCATTCTTTTCCTTGTCATCTTCTCCACTATGCCTCCCCTTCATTCCTCTCACCTCCCACTCCCGTCTTCCCTTCCTTCTCTTCATTTTAGCCTCTTAACTTCCTCCTTCTCCTCGTACTCTCCCACTACTTTTTCCCTTCCTCTTTCTGTCCCTTCCAATTGCTTCCTTTCCTATCCTCCTCTCCACTTATTCAATTCCTTCTCCCTTTCCTTTCCTTCTTCCCCTTGCCCCTTCCCCTGGCAAATATTCTGTCTGCTGTTTCACTTAACGTCTCGCTGTAAAGACTCGATCAACTCAATATGGAAGAATGAAATTGGTGCATCTGAATAATGGACTTCAACGTGTTCATCTCGAAGCCTTGTTGATGTGTATTAGAGAGAGAGAGAGAGAGAGAGTCTTTGATAACACAATAAGCGTATATATACTTTGGTTCACACAAAGACCATCGTATTCACTACCCTCTCACCAGCTGGATCAAAGAGCTATATACTGCTGTGGCTCTGTACTTGTATATGTGTTGGCGAAATGTGAACAGTTGTGTGTGTAATATGTACAGTACATATGTTTGTATCTTGGTACGTACAACTGAGTAACGTTGTGTGTGTGTGTGTGTGTGTGTGTGTGTGTGTGTGTGTGTGTGTGTGTGTGTGTGTGTGATCCGTCTGAGTGTAGAACATAATTATAAAAATTGTTCGTTCTGTGTTCCATCATGTAAACTGCAGTGCGATATCTGTATTGATGAAAATTACATCTACATGTTAGCAATATGTACTATTATACCTGCTTTTATGGCATTATTACTAAAACCAGAGAACCGCATTTCCTTTAATCTATCATAGTAAAAATCATTTTCGAATCAGATCAGTGTATATATTATTTTCTTAATTTTTCCTTTATTTTTTCTTTATTTTTATTTATTTATTTATTTATTTTTTAGTCTGCCACCATAGATTGTTATTCACTGTAGGAAGGATGTCTCAGTGTGACAAATGATTAGTCTTCCAGTGCCTGGATGTATCTGTGAGTGTCTACCTGTCTCTGCCCGCAAATAATAGCTGCGAGGGTGTGTGTTATGTGCCCATATTCAACGTGGCGTAAGTGGCTTCGAACACGTCTTCCCGAACAACTTTTTCGGCATAATACATCTCATTATTCGCCTTTAAGTTATTTATATCGCTTAAGAGTAAAATATCATTATTATAAAACAGTATACTAAAGTGTAATAAGCAAACTACATGTGCAAGGAAATTGTGTTGACGAAGTCCCCAAGCCACTTGGAGACATAATGCTGGTAAGGTTTGTGTGATCTGAGATGGGGGTGGCTGGACTGGTCGACACCAGAGTTATCACACACAAATGTTCCAGGGGGTTGTAACCAGGCTGTAGATAAGAAGGAAAAAGTGAAAAAATAATGGCAGACTGATACTTATATTACAAGATAAACAAACAATTTAGGGTTATTAAATTGTCAGACACTGAATCAATGGTATGGAAAGTTGGTCATAAAAATATATCTACTGTAAGCATTTTACAAGGTCACTCCACATTGAATATTTATGTTAAATGTTGTTGATACTGTCATAAGTCAAAGCAACAGCCATTTTGTTGTTATCCTTGGTTTGCTTTAATTTCCCACAACTTGAATTCTAAGTCGTGGTTGCGTGACATTCGAATAACCCTATTTATGAGGTTGGTACGAGTCTCCTTGGACAACAAATAAAACAGTTATATTTTCTAACTTCTTGGCCAACAACTGAACTGGAACATAACTCGGATCTTTACAAGGTTGAAGAAGAAAATGCTATAGCAGATAGATAAACTAGGAGTCAGTATGTTTTAAAGATATTCCAATTGTGTGTGTGTGTGTGTGTGTGTGTGTGTGTGTGTGTGTGTGTGTGTGTGAATTATGGGCAGCCGAAACTACATATTCAAATTGCACCAAAATTGGCACAAAAATCGCAAACAATTCGCTGATGTGAAAAACTTGGTCCCATCACGATTGAAAAACTTTTACTATATTCAATGAGCGATCAAATTTTGACCCAAAAACGCCGCTCCCGGTGCCAGGTTGGTTGCCGTGGCCGAGTGGTTAATATCTCAGACTTGTGTGCTTACAACTTGGGTTCCATTCCCGAAGCTGCAAATAACACGATCAATTGGTTAGCTGCAAAAAAAAACAAGTGACAATGTTAGACTAGAACAGCACATAAACGGACCATCATGGGCCTTTCAATGTCGCCTTGACGGCCGATAGTGACAATGTTAGACTAGAACAGCACATAAATGTGACTCGGATTACTTGAAATAATCACAACGCGTGCACGAAGCACAAGGAAACGAGTGCGAAGCACGAGAAAGTGAGAGTGCAGCATGAGAACCCTCTACAGGAGCAAGTGCGAGAGGGTCTGAAGGACCCATGAGCACTTGTGTGTGTATGTATATATATATATATATATATATATATATATATATATATATATATATATATATATATATATATATATATATATATATATATATATATCCAACTATGTGTATAGACCTAACAGCCCCTTGCCTTGGGTCCAGCAGTCTTATGTGTCACCACTGATCACTCCTGACACCTTAGGATTTTAGTATTACAAGCATGGACACCTTTTATAAGGAAGAAGTTGAGACGGAAAAGAGAGTTATACGTAGAGAAGAAGAGAGAGGTGAAAAAATTAGTAAGAGAGAGTTAAAAGAGAGTGGATGAGGAATTTGGAAGGAATCTGAGCATAAAGTGGAGGAAATGTAAGAAAATATTCTGGAAAGAGGTAAAGAGAGTTAGACAGGGTATCAAAGAAGTTAGTCGGGGAGCGAAACATAAAAATGGTAGATAACTTGTGGAGAAGGGAGAAAATGTGACCAGATGGAGAGAACACTTTAAGGAACAGTTGAACATAGAGAATGAAAGTAATGTGGGTATAAGTGGCTGAGGAATGGCTGGGAGAAGAAGGGATGTGAGAAGAGAGGAAGAAATTAGTAGGGTGGAAGTTGTGGAAGCAATGAAGAAAGTCAAAATGGGAAAAGCCCCAGGAATTGGTGAAGTGTGTTGTGAAATGCTGAAGCATGGGGGAGAGACAGAATGGATGTGGAAGATGTGCACATTGGCCTGGGAGGAAAGTAGAGACTCAGAGGATTGGAAGTCAGTATAATTATTCTCCTGTACAAAGGAATCTTGTAAAAACTTTGTAGCTTCTTGTCGTGTGTATTGTAGATCAGTTATACATCTATTTTTGTAGATCAGTTATACATATATTAGACTCTTGGACGAGCGGTTGTTATATGTGAGTAGTTTTGTAAGTTGATACTATTCGTTCCCTTTTGTCATGCAATGACAGTAGAGGTAAAGATTAGTATGGGACTATGTACAACTTTATTTGTCTCAAAAAGATTAACTAAGTCTCTCACACACAAGTGAAGTATAAACTAGAGTCTCGCTAGCTACCTCCCTGTCTCGCTCTATCTTTCTCTGCCACCCTCTCGACCCTGTTGCCAGTCTCCTTCTCTCTCGCTGTCTCTGTACAACCTTTTCCTACGATCGCCAGCCCCCTTCTCAGCTCTGATTCCTACATTCTCATTTAGCAGGGGTTGTGTCACGTGGACTATACTGTTGTTGAAGCTTCTAGAAGCCTGTGTGTGTGTGTGTGTATGTGTGTGCATGGTCACGAGGCACTATTTGTGGGGTCTTGTGCTGGTGTGAGTCATTCTGGAGAGGTGCTAACATCACTTCCTTTGGCCCCTAGGTTTGACATTGACCTAACTTCTAGACTATATTATGTATGTTGCTGGTTATTATGTATTAAGATATTTTACAGTCCTGACATCGCTCGGTCACGCCAACTGGCGGTCCTCTGACAGCAATCATCATTGACTTGTGCTAATTTATTAATACATAATATTGATTATAATACTGTATAGACATAATATTCATGATAATATTGTCCTGGCCTAATAATATTCTAGAAATATAATACATTTTAAACAAATTGTATACATAATTGAACAAATGCACTATAGTTAAATTGATTATAGAATATTGTATAACATATTATAAAACGTGTATGTATAACAGGCATACGCATATAGGCCTAACTGTGCAATGGTAATACTGCAAGGTCATTACATTACATGTGGAGTTATCCCTTTAGTAATGTCTAATATTTCACCTAACTTGTGTGATGAGTCTGGTAATACAGAATTGTAATAACATTGTATGAATTTTTACACATTAATTGTATTGTAACTGTTACATATCATTTGTAGTCACATTACCGTGGCAAGTGTAGCATAATTCTAGTAACACTGCAGTAATATTGGAGTAACATTGTAGTAATACATAACTGTAACATTGTATGAATTGTTACATACTTGTATTGTTACATAATAATTGTATTGTACATAATTGTAATGTAATTGATACATATCGTTTGTAGTTACATAATTGTAACAACTGTAACATAATGCAATCGTTTGGCATTACATAATTGTAGTAATTTCAGTAAGACTGTAGTAACTGCAGTAATATTGCAGTAACATTGTAGTAATACATAATTGTAACATTGTATGATTTCTTACATAATTGTATTGTTACGTAATAATAATTGTATTGTACATAATTGTTACATATCGTTTGTAGTTACATAATTGTAACAACTGTAACATAATGCAATCGTTTGTCGTTACATAACTGTAGTAATTGCAGTAATATTGTGGTAACTGCAATAATACTGTACTAATACATAATTGTAACATTGGATGAATTGTTACATAATTGTATTGTTACATAATAATTGTATTGTACATAACTGTATTGTAATTGTTACATATTGTTTGTAGTTGCATAATTGAAGCAAGTGTAACATAATGCAATCGTTTGTCGTTACATAATTGTAGTAATTGCAGTAATATTGTAGTAACTGCAGTCCTGACATTGATCCGGTCATGCTGCGGTCGAGGATAGTGATGTGCCTTGCCAGTGGCTCGTGGAGAACAACTATTTGTTTTTTGTTTCACTTATAGAAGGAGTTTCTGTGGTATTTTGGCATTTGTATTAACACTTACACCTATTTTCATTTGTTTGTTATGTGATCTTACTGTATTTTTTTTTTTTTTTTGTATGTATTGATTTTCTATAGTTTGTTTTTCTTCGTTTGTCTGCGCTTTTTTGGTGTTGTCCGAGGTTGCATAATTGCTGGCTGATTCTCTTGGGACCCCTTTTTAAGGTTTAGTTTATATTGCACAGATATTATTGAAAATGATAATATATAGACCCATATTTTGTTATTTTATATAAAAAAAAATATATACACTATATACAGTATTAACTATATACACTGACTTGTTGTTCACTTGTACCTATCGTGGGCAATATATGTGTCAGCACTGTGTGAAAATCTTTGTCTTCACGATTGTGTGGAAGATGTTCATTCTTGCTAACATCATTTGTGTTGGCCATTTTTTTTCCTTGTGACTTTATTTGTCTGTTTCCACTAGGTAGCTTTAATTAATAAATGTTTAATACAGTTCTTTTAATCACTCACTGAGTAACTGTGATAGTATATATTCTTTATTACTTTGTAGATGTAATAATGACTAGTTGTATGTACAGTATGAAACACGTATTGTATGTAGGTATAATTGGTAACACTCGTTGTTAGTAAATAAATGCTATAATAAATGAATGAATATATTCAGTGTAGAATATTTATTATTGGTGCAAGTATTTAGTGACTGAATTATACAGATAACTGAAGTAGGTATGTGTACGTACAGTATGTTGTAACTATACAGCACGTTTTATATGTTTGTGCAGAAATTTTTTGTCTATCACTGTGTATTGTATAAATGAAGTAACTCTGTAACTCACTAGTTTTTACCGTGGTCGAAATGGTGTGAGTGGTGGTTAGTGGTGGTGTCACACACGAGCTGATTGACGTGGCGTCGTCTCAGCAAACACGCATGGTGACACTGACTTCCCACACTGGTAGCTGTGGTGAAATGAGTAGCGATGAGTAACTTGAGTGAAGATGAGTAAGATGAGTTGTGAATATGGGCTTGGTATTTGCTGTCATCGATTTGACCTTCTCGCACTCCTGCGTCAGCGGTGGAGGTTGGGGGCAGTTGGAGAGAGAGGAGGGTGAGGTCAGGTGGTTGTGAGTTGTGAGTCGTGTCTCGCTTTTCATTTGTTTGTTTTGTTTTTCTTTCTCGATGTATTCTCAGTCCTTTTTTCTTGTGATTTACTAGTTGTGGGATGAAGAATGTCGCTACTTGTAGGTGCGTGTAGATGATTATAGAGACGACTCATAGACTTTTTACTTGTAGTTGATTGTAGATGGTTGTAGTTCGTTGGTTCGTCGTAGAAAATGGAAGATTGTTTGTATCAATATTTTGTTACACTACTGGCAAGGCGTCATGTGACCTCTTCACCTCCGCATCAACGTGATGATTGGGGAGACGGAAGGGGGGGTTGGAGAAAATACTGTCAGGAACTGGTTGTGAGTTGTCGGTTGTAAGAGGTATTTTTGTTTTTTATCTTGATAATGTAGACTCAACTGTACACTCGTAGACTCATAAGCTCGTAGGCTTGTAGACTCGTAGGCTCGTAGGCTTGTAGCTTGTATTTTGTATGAATTCACTGTAGAACTGATGCTAATCTTGGTTAGAGTCTTGCCTGCTTTTGTAGAAATTCACTGTTGATTCGTAGACGAGGTTTGTACTTTCGCTGCCACCATCTTTTGTAGAACTCTGTGGCCACCACTCATATATATGTAACTCTTTAGTCTTCAAATATGTAAGTCTTGAGTTTTGGTTAAAGTTATTTTTTTAATCGAAGAGCAGGAGGAGTTAAAGATGAATACAGGGAGTTGATCTTGATTTATTATCTTCAAAGAAAGTCTAAGTTGAGCAGCATATGTATTACACAGGGACTTAATTTACTAAGTCTCGTCGGACCCCTCTTCTTATTTGCTCTCTCCACTACCTGCCGGTTCTATGGCTAGCCCCTTTCTGATCTTTGATTCCTACATTCTCGTTTAGCAGGAGTCGTGTCAAGTGGACAATACTGTTGTTGAAGCTTCTAGAAGCCTGTGTGTGTGTATGTGTGTGTATGGTCACAATACGCTGTTTGTGGGCTATTGTGCTGGTGTGAGACATTCCGGAGACGTGCTAACTTCACTTCCTTTGGCCCCTGAGTTTGACATTGACCTAACCCCTAGACTATATTAGGTATGTTGCTGCATATCATGTATTAAGATATTTTACAGATGAAAAAGAATTGTGAGGTGATTATAGCAGCATTTGTCTTCCAAGTGTAATCGGAAAAGTATATGGTAGGTTACTTATTGACAGAGTTAGGGAAATAACAGAGAAATTAGTTGGAGAAGAACAGGGAGGTTTTAGGAAGGGAAGAGATTGTATAGATCAGACATTCATTCTTAGATCTTTAGTGGAGAAGTTTCTAGAAAAGGGATAGACGTTGCATGCGACCTCCATGGATTTGGAGAAAGCATATGAGTTCTTTGATCTCAATGTAGGACTGAAACAGGGTTGTGTGATGTCTCCATGGCTGTTTAATATATACATGGATGGGGTTGTAAAGGAGGTGCAAGGTAGGGCAGTGGATGTTGGGGTGGCTCTAATGAATGAGGGTGAGATTTGGAAGATTCTGGTGTTGCTGTTTGCTGATGATACAGTATTGTTGAGTGAATGAAGAGAGAACCTGTATTTTTACACAGGAAAAATCATCAGAGAAATTACCAATATGCCGGGAATCGAACCCGGGACTCTCAGGTGAGAGCCGAGTGAAGATGAATGGGAGTTGCAAGGTTTGGTGATTGAATTTGGGACAGTGTGTAGGAGGAGGAAGCTGAACGTTAATGTAAACAAAAGTAAAGTTATGGTGTTTAAGAGGAATGAAGTCACAGAATGTACAGTGACGTTGGATGGTGAGGATATGGAGAATGTGAGTGCATTCAAGTACTTGGGTAGTGTGATGAGTAAGGATGGAACTTTGGGGGATGAAGTGCATGAAAGGGTACAGCAGGGAAGGAAGGTTATTGGTTCACTGAAAGTAGTGATGAGAAACAGGGAGGTGAGTATGGAAGTTAAGAAGTCACTGCATGATAGTATTGTGATCCCTACCCTGATGTATGGAAGCGAGGCGTGGACCTTGCAAGAGGGGAACAAGTCAAGAGTGAGAGCAGTGGAAATGAGTTACTTGAGAGGAGCATGTGGAGTGACATGGAGGGACAGGTTGACGAATGAAGAAGTGATGGAAATTTGTGGGGTGGATGTGGATGTGGTTGAGAAGATTAGGAGAAATACACTGAGGTGGTTTGGGCATGTGAAGAGAATGGAGAATGAACGACTGACTAAGAGGGTGTATGTAGGTGAGGCGGAGGGAGGGAGAGAGAGGGGGGTAGATCGAGGATGAGGTGGAGGGATGGAGTTGAGAGGTATATGAGGGAGGGGGGGGTGAGTTGGGGGGAGGGTAGTCAAATGCTGGGTGACAGAGCGACTTGGAGGAGTTTTGTCTGTGGCCACCCTTTGCGGGATTAGGGCGTCGGGCTATAGATAGATAGATAGATAGATATGACAGGGTGGATAGAACAGGATTGTGGAAAGTTTAAGAACATATGGAGTAGATGGGAAGTTGCTGAATGCTGTGAAGAGCACAGTATGTATGAGGGTGCTATGGCTGCAGTGTGTGTGGAGATTGAACTAAGTGAAGTTTTCTTTTTGAAGGATGGATTGAAACAGGAATGTGTCATGTCTCCATGGTTGCTCAATCTGCATATGGATGGGGTTATATAAGAGATATAAGGTAGGGCAGTGGATGTTGAAGCAGCCCTAATGAGAGAAGGCAATGTTTGGAAACTCCCTGTACTGTTGTCTGCAGACGATACTGTGTAGTTAAATGAAGACAAAGGGGAGCCGCAAGGCTTGGTGGGTGAGAGTTGGTGTGTGTGTGTGTGTGTGTGTGTGTGTGTGTGTGTGTGTGTGTGTGTGTGTGTGTGTGTGTAAGAAACAGAATCTAAAGGTGAATGTAGGGAAGAGTAAAGTTATGATCATCGAGAGAAATGAAGTCAGTGAGGCTGGATGAAGAGGAAATGGAAAATGTGAGTGTGTTTAAGTACTCGAGTAGTGTTATGAGTAAGGATGGAAGTTTAGAGGGTGAAGTGCTTGAAAGGGTACAGCAAGGAAGGAAGGTTGCTGGTTCCTTGAAAGCAATGATAAGAAACGGAAATGACCATAGAAGTGAAAAGTTACTGCATGACAGTATTGCGATATCAACTCTAACGTATGGAAGTGAAGCTTGGACTTTGTTGGAGGGACAGAAGTCAAGAGCGAGAGCAGTGGAAATGAGTTATTTGAGAGGAGCATGTGGAGTCACATGAAGAGACAGACTGACAAATGAGGAAGTGAAGGAGCGTTGTGGTGTGGATGTGGATGTGATAGGAAATGTCGGGAGAAACACGCTGAAGTAGTTTGGCTATGTGGAGAGGATGAAGAGTGAAAGACTGACGATGAGAATGTATGTGAGTGAGGTGGAGGGTGGGGAAGAGGAAGGGGGAGGCCAAGGATGAGATGGAGGGATGAAGTGGAGAGGTATTTGAGAGAGGAGGGTGTGAGCTGGGAGCAGGGCAGTGAAATGGCGGGGGACAGGGTGACATGGAGGCGATTTGTTTGTGACCACCCCTTTCGGGATTATGGCATCTGGCAATAGATAGATAGACAGATAAAATATTAGCTACTGTCTTTGTAAGGTGTGTGACCTGCCTGTTAGACTCACTGGAGCGTGAAACTATCCCTGCATTGTTTAGGAAATGGCATATCAGAAATTAATTCAAGGATATCTGAGGCTAATTCCCTTTAAATTCTGTTCATTATGGTTGCAATGAACCACACATTGACTCTAACCTCTGACACTGACCGCATAAACTCATCCCATTTCCCCTTCCCTCCACACTACAGTAAAGCACCAAACACAACTCACCACCAGCTCTAACCATATGCTCGTGATATTCCTTTATGGTATACTCCCATAAATACAAACGAAAGCGGGAACGAAGTAGTACTTTGATCGACGTGTGCGTATGGCTGTGGGTGAGTATATCTGTGTCTGTGTGCGTATGTCTGTGTGCGTGTGTGTGTGTGTGTGTGTGTGTGTGTGTGTGTGTGTGTGTGTGTATGTAGATTTGTAGGTTCGTGTATGTGTGTGCGTGTGTGTGTGTGTGTAGGTTTGTAGGTTCGTGTGTGTGTGTGTGTGTGTGTGTGTGTGTGTGTGTGTGTGTGTGTGTGTGTGTGTGTGTGTGTACAGCTCTATATGTGTGTGCGTCTGTAGTCTGTGTGTGTATGCGTGTTTCGTAGTCTCTCTCTCTCTCTCTCTCTCTCTATCTATCTATCTATCTATCTATCTATCTATCTCTATCTCTATCTATCTATCTACCTATCTATCTCTTGTTTTATTCTATAGTGCAATCCTAAGTCCGAGCATAAACATTTTTTTTTTCATTTAACCTTGTCGCTCTATGGACACTTTTTGAGGGGAATATTACATCGTTTAATACTGCCTACTTCCTGTCATCACATTACTACAGTCAATTGCCAACAGATCACTTCGCTGTAGTCTGTTTGTTGTAGGTGGGCGAGCCCATCATCTACTCGCTTGTAGTGCTGCCAACTTTTTTTTTCACGTTGGTCATTCTTTTACTTCGTCTGCTCTTCTCCCATGTTACTTCCCCCATCTTTTCTGTCACATTTAATTACCTGTCTTTCTGCTTGAGGTGAATCTACACTGAGTGAAATGGCTAATGGTTTCCTGTAACCAGGAAACCATTTCCACGTTGGGTGGTAAACATATACCCATATAACGGGGTGATGTGGAACCTACTATAGTACCCCTGTTAACTAGCTGGGGAGTGTAAGTGCGTCGTCCATTCAGAACCAAATCTCCACCCTCTTCCCCACGTCTCGCTGTGGCGAGGCGCTGTCCACCGCGAGGGAACATCGATTCACCGTAAGTGAGGAACCTGAATGGGCGATGACATGTCTGCTGTTGATGGATCTGCTCGGCAAGACAGAATGGGGTAAATGAACACTAACTGCTGTCTGTTCTCAGCGTATCGAGGAGAAGGATAGGAATTATGATTTTTATTTCATATTGTGTCACTTCCTCTCTCTCTCTCTCTCTCTCTCTCTCTCTCTCTCTCTCTCTCTCTCTTAGTCAACCACTTATTGCCTCATCAGGATCTTAGGGGCCTAGGGTTACTCTCCTCAGTCTAAACATGAGAGCGACTAGTCAGTCGAACCTGCGTGACATTTTGTGAGCCCCAAACATCTCTTGAATGTAAACCCCAATGGGCCCTATCCAGTTGAAGCACCTTAAACCCACAAGACCACCAGACGTCCAGAACATATAACAGAAATCTCTTAATTATGTACCTCCATGACCTTCATACCGTACCACACTACGAGTTGTGCAACCTATGAATGTCTGGGGTATTGAACGATATCATGCTTTTATTAGCACTGGAATAAAGCGCTCATCCCTCACTGCTTGTTGATGCTTCTCCCAGTACAGAGCTCTCTTGCTTCTTCCAGTACTACTAATTCTTCTCTCAGTGGATTTCCTACTACTGTGCGTTCATATTCCTATTTCAGTATTGCTCATCTCCTCATGAAATATAGTAGGTACCCAGGTTACGATGATGATGATGATGATGAAATGGACTACCAAACACGCCCTATAACTCTTCAACTTATAACTCTCAGGTGAATAAGATCGTAGTTTAGCAGCCCGAAATGAAACAGGATCATATTCTGCTGGTGCTAGAATAAAAGGCTAATCTCTTACTGGAAGCCTTGATGATGCCTCACCTGATCCTGTACTGTCATGATCCTGTTACTAGACCTCCTTACCTTGTTTTCTTCATTTATTTCTTCTTCTTTTTTTCCTTAACGTCCTTTCCAGCAGATTACTAAGTCTGCGAAATTCTTAATTCCTTCAACCCAAGGAGATAATTTTCATTCATTTCCTCCCGATATATATATATATATATATATATATATATATATATATATATATATATATATATATATATATATATATATATACAGTATATATATATATATATATATATATATATATATATATATATATATATATATATATATATATTAAGAGAGTATTCTTCTCGGGGTCAGGGGAGGCTGCATCAAATCACTCCAAATTAAAAAGTATACAGTAACAGGAAGAAAATCTTTCGGAGATAGCAAGAATGAAATGCTAACCATATTCTTGCGCTTAAGGGGTTAAAGTTTGCCTTGTTTCACTCTACCTTTTCTCTCCCTTATGCTAATCCATCAATAGCTTCCTCTCTCCTTTGTTTATTTCTTCTCTGTTGATCGCAGGCCATGAAGTCTGCGCTACTACCTCGAAGCCTTCTCTTCCTTGTCTGTTAGCTTTCCTAAAATTAATATCTCAACACCAAGCCTCGGAGTCTCGGGGTAGGGGGTGGGGGGCCATAAATTCCCTCGCCATCCGCCCCTCATCAGTGACGACCAAGTGAGATGCATAAAACATCTGCCTGACTCACTCTCTATTGAGTTCTAGTGTTCGTGGCATTTCCTCTAATATTCTCTATGTTGAAAACTACCCCTCTTCCTTTAAACCTTACATTCTCTCCTTCAAAGGGATTCAGGTGAGTGAGAAGATTAACAATAAACCCCTCTCCGAAATCAACTCTATACTCACTCCAAACCACGGTTTATTGTTGTGTGTATGTACACAAAATCATATCTTGCTCTCCCGTTCCAGAACTTGAATCATCTGAATTTTCTGTCATTTTCTGTCCTAATATATCTTTGTTGTCTACTTTATCCCCTAATTCTACCAACTATGAATTAGTCTTTGATTATCTTACTTCTCAGATAGATAAGACGGAACACTTTCTCTAAATTTCTCCTTTCTCTTAAATCTCAGTCCAAGTTTTTTTTTTTTTCAGTCCTCACCACCACCTCCGACTCTCCTGTCCATTTTGTGATCCACTTGGTTAACAAGCCTACATCTTTTATGGCTTTAATGATACAGAGCAGCTTGTACAGTACGCTGTCTGTATCCCTGACTGCATTGGAGAAAGTTCCAACATACTTGACCATTTTCTTACAAATAATCCTGTTATTTACTTTGTTAATCTTTCCTCTCTGTTAGATTCCTCCGATTACAGTTTTATCACCTTAACCTGTGTAATTGCTTAAGTAAGGTCTGTGGATTCTCCCATGAAGGGCAACTGTGGTACTTTGGAGTTGTTGCTTGGGAAGCCCTCAGGAAGTACATCTTTAATTCTCCCTGGAATAATTAATTATTGCTTCATGGCCGAGAGCGGGCTGCGGGTGCCTCGCGCATTATCGAGGTTATTCTCTTGGTCATAGAGCATGCAGTATATTCTTTTCTCTTATCCTCTGATTTATGAGAAAAAAAATGGTTAAATCACGTTTGTTCCAATGCTGTCCAGCAGAAGTCCTTCAAAAGGTATACAGGTGCCAGCCCACCACTGAATCTCACCTCTTATACAGTATGTTTCTTCCCGTAACACTGGTAAGTCTGCTCTTCTCTCTGCCAAGAATAATTTCATTTCTACTAAATGCTCTGAACTCCCAAAATCAGATTCTTTCCACGCCTTCTGGTATCTTGGCAAAAACCTTTCTGACACCTTGGCTTTAGCCTCCTTGCCTCCTCTTTTTTGCCCTGATGAATCTGTAGCTATTTCTTCTACTGAAAAGACAGAACTCTTTATTCAGTGATATTCCTCTAATTCCGCCTTAGATAATCCGGTGCTGTTCTTCCATCTCCCCCCCTCCCCCCACCCTTACTCTTTCATGACTGACATTAAAATTTCTCCAGTCGATGTACTTTTTGTTCACAATGGCTTCAACAATAACAAAGCATATGGGTCTCATGGAGTCACTCCTGTTGTTCTCAAGAATTATGCTTCTGTACTAACATCCTGCCTAGGTAAACTCTTTTGCCTTTGTCTGTCAATCTGATCCTTTTCCTTGCTGAAAAAAGTCTGCCCTCAATCAGCCTGTCCCAAAGAGGCGTGACTATTCCAAAACTTCAGTTTCTTT